>NC_143585.1:164308255-164644508 GCF_048544385.1 Mastigoproctus giganteus | reverse complement strand
TCAATTATGGATAATAAATTCCCTGCCTACCTAAAATACAAGCGCATACAACAGGCCCAAACCGATTATGGTTACGCCGCATAAATGCTGTAACACCAAGGAGATTTAATTTTTACAAATTAACGCGCAGCGGGCTCGAGCGGTAGTAGACCAAATAAGAAAACATCGACGTTATCTTAATACAAGAGCCTTAGACGCATAATATGGAAGTCAGGGGGTTATCCCCTAACTTACAAGATCGCCCAAGTGGATGGAGATACCCCATGGACTGCTGTAGCGGCAGGGCGCCTCCGTAGCCAGGTGGGAAGGAGCAGCAGTGCGTAGCACATGCTTCTTGATTAGACCGGGGTTCGAGCCCGTCATCACCAAATACGGAGTATGCGGAAAGGTCAAGGAATGACCACCGCATATCCCGGAGCAATATGGCCTTAGTTGCTAATGCTCCTAAAAAAAAACCAAAATAACAATAACAAATAAATAGCTGTAGCGGTCCGAAATCCTAATATTACGGTCACGAAAATCGTTCACTTTTGCTCCGCCTGGGCTGCATGTGTACAGCTTATTACACCTCTAGGAGAATTATATATCATCTCGCTGTATTGTAGACCAGGGAAAGACATCCTACATGCAAACAGATATATGCAGACCTCCACAACGCAAAAATCGTCGTCGGTGCTGATGTTAATTGTCGCTCCCAGGTGTGGCATATTTAGACAGAATACCGCAGTGGGAATGGCCAGCGACTGGAGGAATTCCTTGAAAATTCCACTCTGAATGGTGAGTGTGGAATTTTCAAGCTTCTAGCTCACGGCCCCCCACCCATGGGTGGGGCCGTGAGCTAGAAGCCCTAAGACGTGAAGTAAATCGCAGACGAAAAACCTTCCAGTGAGCTTGCAGATCTTGGCCAGAGGCTGTGGTAGAAGCGCTCAGGCAGCAGTACAGGGAAGTTCGGACTACCACCACATTAATTAGGAAGCGCAAACGAAAATTGTGTGAAGATTTTGTTTTTACTTTTGGCAACTCGGTTTCCTGGGGGGTAGTCTTCAAGGTCACCACCAACAAGCTGAGAGGTGAACTGATTCCATCCACAAAGATCCTCTTGATACTATCACCACGAGTTGGCACGCAACGATAAATAATATACTTCATATAATATTCAAACAGCCAGCTGCCTCATCCACTTCGCAGCAAATACAACTGTGCGAAGACAACAAAAGTTCCACCCGCAACAACAGGACCCTCCATTCACAGCCGAAGAACTCAGTATGCCAGCATCAAAACTGAGAGACAGAAAATCACCGGGACTAGACTTGCTAGAACCGAAAATTGTAAAAAAGGTGGCGGAGTACAAACCAGAGTTTCTCCTTAATCTCTTTAACCATTGTCTCCAGCGTGAATTGGTCCCAACAGACTGGAAAATGGTGAACATCAGGCTAATTTTGAAAAATTCTAGCAAACCCCAAGACAAACCAGATTCCTATAGACCCATCACTCTCCTGTCAGTAATAAGCAAACTGTTGGAGCATCTTCTAAAACAAAGAATAGAAAATTATTACAACAATGCCAACTTACTGTCCCCAAATCAATATGAATTCAGAAAGAGTCGTTCCATTGTTGATGCCCTGGAGAACGTGATTGAGGGTGCAAAGAGCCCCGAGAGAAAATATTTCTTAGCCATCGCAGCGGACTTTGCTGGGGCGTTTGATGCACTCTGGTGGCCAAGCGTTCTCGGCAGATTCCGTACAGAAAATCTCCCTAGCAACCTGTACCAATGCATAATAAACTATCTATCACAGCGGAGCATAACCATACGGACACCGTATAGCAAAGTTATATGCCAAATCTCAGGGCTCTGTCCTGGGTCCTCCTATTATGGAACATCGTACTTGATGAGTTCCTGAACATAGACCCGTGGAATGTCCAGTCTCAAGAAGATGGAGACGACTTAGTCCTTACCATTGCCACAGATACTAGATCCCAACTGGGAGCTGCAGCAAATAGAGCCCTCACCAGTTTACAGGACTGGGCCTGGTGCAACCACCTGGAAATCTCACCAGTAAAGACCAATTCCATCCTACTTAAAGGCTCTCTGAACGTAGCGAGACCACCACAAATAAAAATCCAAGGGGGAACTACCCGGTAAACAACCAAGATGAGATATCTTGGAGTGATCTTGGAGAGGAACCTATCTTTTACACCACACCTGAAATATCTGCATACCAAGGTTCGAAAATATACTGCACTCATGGCAAGAATCGCACTTCGCGATTGGGGATTGAAGCGACGCGCGCTCACCACATTCTATAAGGCTATATTCACTCCCATAATCACCTATGCATCTGGTGTTTGGTGCTCAGAGGCCACCACAGCAGTTAAAAAGAGGAAGCTTGACTCGATTCAGTGTGTCATCCTGCTCACCATCACCCGGGCCTGCTGCACGGTCAGCACCCATGCCTTGCAACTAGTAGCCGGCAGTCTCAGATCTACAGGGTGTCTCAAAAATATTGGTACAAATGTTTAGTTGAGGTAGGTAACATCTAAAGGAAGGTGAATCGCATAGGAACCCATAACCGGAAACGTCACCGTAAGTCAGTAGACGGCGCGGTAGTCCCCCCCCCCCACGCAGAGCATGCATCGATATATATATATATATTTTTTTTTTTTAAAAGAGCATGCATCGATATATGAACTGTGAGCTGGCAGATATGCACCTAGGGTATGGATTAGCAGAGGGCAATGGACGAGCTGCTCAACGAATTTATGGAGAACGCTTCCCAGACAGACATGTACCGAACCACCGATTGTTTGCGCATGTTCATCAAAATTTGTGCGATTATGGGTCATTTTGAGATAACAGAAGTAGTGCGAGCAGGCCACGTTCAACGCAAACTCCCGCCATGGAAGAAAGTGTGTTGAATGACAACCAGAATAAACCTACTACCAGCACACGTGCCATTGCCTCTGCCTAAGGAGTATCTCGTTGCAGTGTACAGCGTGTGTGGCATGACAATGCCTTACACCCCTTTCATTTCCAAAAGGTTCAGTTACTGCTCCCCGAAGATCATCCTGCACGTGTGGCTTTTGCGCAGTGGTTTCTCCAAAAAAAGTGTTCAAGACTTGAATTTTCCAGCCTATGTTTTGTTCACGGATGAGGCTTATTTCACTCGGGAAGGCTTATTCAATCAGCAAAATGCTCATGTGTGGGCTCACGACAACCCACACGGTGTGCGCCCCCATGCGGCATAACATCGCTTCGCAATAAATGTGTGGGCAGGCAGGCATGGTCGATTGACTGCCTAGTCGGCCCATACCTGTTATCATCCCGCATGAACTCCGCTAAATATCGGACCTTTCTTGAACAAGTTCTACCAGGGTTACTTTACGATGTTCCAGCAAATGTGAGACACAACATTTGGTTTCAACATGACCGGGTGCCTGCCCATTATGGAATGTATGTTCGTGACATTTGAACAGGCGTTTTGGGCGTCGATGGATTGACGGTGGTGGACCCGTTTCTTGGCCACCCCCGCTCACCTGATTTATCGAACCTTGATTTCTTTCTGTGGGGGGGCCCTCAAATCTATCGTGTATGAATCGCTTGTGGAGACGGCGATTCATGGACAATGGATCTCGTGGCGAGACTCGTCTGCACTGCTGCTACTGTCAAAGAAACTCCAGGTGTGTTCGACCGTGTCCACCAACCATGCTTCGTCGGTGTCACGCATGCATCGCGTCTCATGGTGTAACCTTCGAGCATCTGCTGTAACATCATGAAATGCATCCATCTCGTACTCCATTGTTAATATTATGTCAAATAAATGTTTGCCACTAATTACTGTCTTTTGTCATTTCTGCTTCTTGTGCCTCTGCTACTACTTTCCCGTGACGTTTCCCGTTATGGGTTCCTATGCGATTCACATTCCTTTAGATGTTACCTACCTCCCCTAAACGTTTGTACCAATATTTTTAAGACACCCTGTAGAAAAAGTCAAATGTGGTTTGCTTATATGCTTTCCAAAGGTAAAGCGATCTCCTGACTGCATTTTACCACCGACCCCTCAAATAACATCAAGGCCGAGAAGAAGCGACTGACTGCATACTTGCAGAAAATCTGAAAGTCTAAGTGAATACAGTCTACATAAGGAGAAGTCATTTTTTAGTAACAATAGGTCAGTTCGAGGTCATTTTCTGAATTTTATTATAGTAAAACAACAAAAGCTGGTCTTAGTTACAGGCTATGTTATTCTCAAAAATCTGATTTTGTGCATTGTGAACCATGTTGGTTATTTGGAGATCGCTCTAATGCAGATTTTAAAAAAATTTTGGATAAACGGCATATCTGACTGGAAAAATTTATCTAATAAAACTAAAACACAAGAAGCTTCCTCTGTTTACATTTCTGCTTTGTGTAACATACGATCTTTGGGGCACAAATAAAAAAATTGATGCTGATTTAGTAACCAGTATCACTAAAGAAAAAAATTTCTGGAGACAAGTTCTGAAACGCATTATTCATGTTACATTAGTATTAAGCAGGTGCAGCATGGCATTCAGAGGTCACTGAGAAAATCTGAATGATAAAAATATAAAAAGTGGAATTTTTTGTCTATAATTGAGCTTCTATCAAACTATGATCCCATATTAAAGGAATTAATTTCGAAACGTAATTACCTGTCAACATATTTCAGTCCAACTATTGAAAACGAAATTATTTGTCTTTTATCTGAGAAAGTCAAAAATGTTATTATTGATGAAATGAAGTCTGCGCCGTTTTTCTCCGTAATCATGGACGCTACCCAGGTTATCACAAAAACTGATCAGATGAGTGAAACATTTCGTAATGTTACTGTGAAAACAGAAAATGATATACCATCAGAAATCATTATAAATGAGCGATTTTTGGGATTTGATAGTATAAAAGATCAGTCAGCTAGCAAATTTGAAAGTGAGATTATTTACTGTATAGAATCCAAATTTACAGAACTGCTGAGGTCAAGGATATGATGGTGCCGCAACAATGAGTGGGGCATATAGTGGTGTGCAACCAAGAATATTACAAAAAGTTCCAAATGCCTACTATGTTCATTGCGCGGCGCATAACTTAAACTTAGTAATTAATGATGCTGTGAAAAAAGTAGCTGACGTGTCTTTATTTTATGACATAACTGAAAATATTTACTCATTTTTTGCGGATAGTATTGTACGATGGTATCTGTTGAATCAGAAACAGAATGTAGATGCAAATGATAGCGCTATATCAGCAATTAATCTAAAGAAATTGTGTCCAACGCGTTGGTCATCAAGATTTGTTTGTTTACTAGCATTGCGCTATACATCTACAGATGTCCTAAAAACGTTAACAAAAATAATATTAGTGTCTAAAAAAAAAAGACGAAATATGCCAGGCATTAGTTTGCAAAAAAAAAAAAAAAAAAAAAAAAATGGAAACGTTACAATTTGTTTTCCTTTTGGTATTAAATTCCAAAATATTGTAATCAATTCATTTAACTTCAAAGTTTCTGCAACAAAACAATATAGATCTCGGTCAGGCAATGCAACAAAAGACATTGTGATACATCAATTAAAATCTAGATTTCTTAATACAAAATATGTTGCAAAAATAGTTTTAAAATTTTGCAAACAGAAAAGACTCATTTTTTAGCGACGAAGCTCTGCAACATGTGGCTGTAGAATTTCAAAACCGATACAATAAAGATATTTCTGATTACTTTCCACAGCAGCTATTAAATTTAAAATCATCTTTAGGACAAGAAATTTCAAAAATTAATTCAATTCGGGACTTGTGCAACGTTATTTTAATTAAAAACATTTGTTATCTGCATTTGTTACAGACGTTTTAACGGCATGTTTTAAATTCTTGACCTTGCCGATTACTGTGGCTGGTGCTGAAAGGAGTTTTTCAAAATGAAAACATATATAAGGAACACAATAGGCCAATATCGACTTAGCAATTTGTCCTTCTTAAGTATAGCAAAGGGTGCAGCGAATTCTGTCGATTTCTTGTGTATATAGACTAGATTTAACATATACAGTTGGTTACTTATTACGATTTGTTTTAAAATTACAACAAAACTATTATATGTGTGTATTTTTTTTTTCCTGCGTTTTTTTATTTATGTTTCTGTATACAATATTTTATTATGTTTTTTTTTTCTTTTTTTTTTTTTCATTTATATCTGCATGTAATACATGTCATGTATATATTTATTATTGTTACTGAGGCTTTATGTTCATGCATATTTTAATTCAAATCTTATTATTTATAGATATTATTCATTTATTTAAGGCTTAAAATTTTGTTAATGTGAATAAAGATTGCTTACTACCTAGTTAGCTTTATTTACTTCGTAGATATACAGTAAATGTTTTTCACCGATCACTTTGTATGTATTTCTGTTGATCGTAATCTGTAATTAGCTATTGGGTTTTGTTTTACAATAATAAAAAATAGGGTTTGATATAAATTCGGCATTTATTTTTTAATACATCATTTATACTGTACCTTCAAAAATGTATTCATTATATTTATTAGTGTCTACAGAAGGCAGGGGAGGAATTATGATGGTTTCAATTTTTTTTAATCTTTTCGTGTTTATATTTTTTACTCCTGTTTTTGCAATTTTCATTAATTAAATAGGGGCCCGAATGTGTTCTTTGCCTCCGGGCCCGGAAAAGGGTAGCTACGCCAATGGCTGTAAAGGTGCAGAGAAGGGCACTCAGACTGGTGACGGGAAAAAAGTGTACTCTTACTAAGAAAGGTTTCATTTTTGCAAATTTCTGCGTCTGGGAACAAGACACTTCTAGGGAGACCTGATCGAGCTGTTAATTGAGGAGATAAATAGATTGAGTAAGCTAAATGTTGATGGCATTCTTTCTCTTTCTGAAACTAGCAGGGACACATGAGGAGGCATGAATTCAAGATCAGGAAGGATGGTTTCAGGATAGATGTGTGGAGTTTGTCTTCAGCCCGAGTGTGGTTGATTGTTGAAACAAACTTCCATCTGTTGTTATGGATGTGAGCAGCTTGAATAAATTCAAGGAAGAATTAGACAAATTCTTTGAGGGTGTGAAATTGTAATCTGTACTGCTGCTTCTTTAAAGAGCAATTTCGAAAGACCATTTATCCATTTTGTTTAAGAAGTTTGAAGACAGTTAAATCACATCTAATCTTTGTCTTTCTCCTACTAATCGATCAAATTCTGTTTTATCTAAAGAGAAAGTTACGAAATTCATTTCTTTTCTTTTTTTTTTTTTTTTTTTGTAATTAGTAGGTTGCGAAATGGAACATTACCACATCGTTAAAAATGAGGAGCCATTATCTCCTTCCTACTCCCCTGCCTAAAGAACGGTCAATAAGTCAAGGGGCTTGATTGTTACCTGGTAAGATAGATAGTTAGCCTCTGGGGATAAATATATTCATAAACGCAGAATCCTGTACTATGTGTCAGATATGACACCATGGTTAATGGTTTCTGAATCAAAACTACTATGAACAGGACACGATATCGAGTAAGATGTCATCTCTAACGACCACATTGGGCAGTGACAGATTGCCACCCCACCTGTCGGACTTGCCTTTAGTGTCTTCCGGTGAGGGCCCCGTTTGACTTATGACATTTAAAACGCGACCAGAAACTCTCAAAGAACTTATAAACTTTCCAAACTAAGATAATAAAATAATACTAACACACGACTCGTCTGTTGTTCCGGATACATCATAAGATAATTCTCAATGTATCATTAGATACAAAGGTTACTGCTGTTACTAATATAATATGAAATTTATTATTTTGCCCAGTTCCTCTGTCAAATCAACTTTTTTTTTTACCTTCCTTCTTAAATCATTCCACACTCTGCTATTTCCGTGTCATTTTTTATCATCTAACGAAATTCATTAAACGTGCTTAATGAATTTCGTTCGATGAAAACGAAATTCAATAAACACGTTATTGCCATAAAATTATTCATAATTTAGGCAAATCAGTTCTTTAAATGGTCCTTAAGTATTTACAATAAAATAATCTTTCATAAAAACACCTTTATATTCATTGCCGTCTTTACTGTTTTTTCTGGACTTAATGACCAAGGTGCATATCTAATTGGAGCATTTGGCCTGGTGTCGATACTACACATAACGAAGTATATACGTAAAACTAAGTATATACATAGGTCATACATAAAACTCAGAAAATTTCATGAAAGTTCCAAACGGGAAACACGTGTGGTGAGATTGGAAAAAGGGCACCAGTAACAAGTGAGACCACGAATTTTTTTTTTTTTTTTTTTATGAGAACCCCAAACACGAAAGGTATCAAAACCTATAGTACTTAGTACCGTGCATGGGTTGAAGGAGAAGTATGGGGAGAGGGGATGCCGGAAACTTTGCTCTAGAGACTAAACACGGGTTTCACCACTTCAAGCCTCCAATAAGCAAAGTGGTGGTATTTCACCGGTTGATGAAAGTCATCTACCACCATGAGGCTACAGAATTGGAAACCGAATACTTTGGGAAGGGGGGGGGATGTTTGAAGTTCTGAAGACTCTGAGCGGAGCATAGTGAACCCACTGAAGGTGAAATTTTCACATATTAATGAAGCTTGAGCATGAATGTAAACCCAAGGAGAAGAGTGGATTGAAGGAAGATTTGCTTTTTAGAATAACTCTTTCTTTGTGGATAATTGAGGCAGAAGGATTCAGGAAATTCAAAAGCCGGATTGGATTAGCAACTAAAAGAGAAGAGAAATACACGGATTTTGCTTAATATTTACTTTTATTATTATTTTCTTCTATTTTTTCTTTTTTTTTTTCCCGACTGATGCAGCAAAAACTATAAGCCTTGCACTTGTAAGCCAATAATACTAATAATTTAATTAATTAATATTATACAGTAATCAATTATACTTATAACATTAATTATTAAATAATGATTTAATAAAATTTAATTAAATTAAAAAGATTTTGATAGAAAGAATAACAGAGAAATATTAGAATGGAATTAACAGAAATAGTAAAATGAATTTTTAAGGAATAAAATACACTAGACCAAATAGTCATTATAAATGTTCACAGTTGTAAATAAATTCAGTTGTTTTTGCTTAGTATTTGAAATGTCCTCTTCTGAATTTGTTTGACCAATAGGTTCACCTCTATAATCCATAAAATTTTAAAATCCGGCACTTCTCAATCGCCGAGGGTACTGGATTTTAAAGAGTTTTCTATATATTCATAACTAAATTTTACGTCAAATCCATTTTTATGCACTTGTTCGAATGATGGAGGAGAGCCCGTGAAATTCAGGAAATATTTCAATTATTCAGGCGCAAGATATATATATATCATATTAAAGGGAGGAGAATCGTATTAAAGTACTTAATATGATTAATAAAAAGTAATAAGAAAAGTATTTAATAAGTAATTGTAATAGGTGACTTTAACAAACATTTTTACATAACAAATGCTAATACTTCATTTAAGTATTAGTATTTATTATGTAAATGTATAATCAGGATTGCTGCGTATTTTGGATAACAGTTTTTTGAAGTTTTAAATTGAAATAATTTTTTAATTTAAAATTAAATTTCACCATTAACAAATTCCTAACGCAATGTATCAATAGCCTGTTTCTTTCGTCTGTCCATTGAGCTTTCATCATATACTCTCTCGACATCTGCATTTTGAGCAGGTATCGCAAAACAAAAAATTGCAGATTTTTAAAAATCTCTGATGTGCTGTTATTCCGCCTGTGAAAAATTATGTACCCATTTGTCAGAACAATGATTCATTTTAAACTTGTCATTTCTCTCCAAGTCTTTTAAAAAAACTATTTAAATTTAATCTCTGGTCGAACAATAAATATTTTTAACAATAAATATTTGTAAATATTTTTTACAAAGGAAGGGGTGATTATGGATGATAAAATGTTCCAACTCCAACATGTAAAATGTTGGATTTGGTTGTTCTACATTGTTTCGTGTAATTTCTTTAACTATTTAAATTTAATCTCTGGTCGAACAATAATGTATCATCTATAATGTAAATATTTTCTTTCCTCTAATGCATTTTCCACATATTCCAATATATCATAAATTTCTGTTAAAGTATTTTCTTCGTTTTCATTTTTTTTTCTATGTTTGAATGGAAACATTGAGAGTGAGTGTGACAAGAGCATGAATAAACCACAGGTAACACTCGTTAAGCGGATTTTCAAAAAATAATTTTAAAATCACTGGTGGCTGATTTTGCCATAAAAAAAATTTACTTTTAAGAGCTGCAAGCGTTCGTAAAGCCCTGTTTATGTATGTAAATAAAGATTTACATGCATAAATCTAGTCTTTGTGCGGGATAGTAACTGTCTACATTCCCCATAAACAAATTTACAGAAATCCTCCAAATTGTGTACAATTTGGAGGAAGTTCGAATTATGTACATTGAAAAATAATTATATATTTTCAAAATGACAGATTCTATATGAATTGTCCAAAGCATGCCATATACAGTTATTTAACACGTGATCTGGACATCCTACTCCAATCAAATCTGCTCCAAGAGTGTTTTATAAATGAGAAAAACATGATTCTTCTCTCTTTTCTCCAGACCACAAAAATTTTTATTACAATTATCTGCAGTAAGCACAATACACTTACTTTTTAGATTATGAGTTTGTAATGTTGTGATAATTAAATCACAAATTGTATCTGATTTCTCATTTTGAATTCATTATGAAAACATTGTCAATTCCTTATCAAAATACTGCATTAAAACAGGAAAACTTTTGGTGACCCATGATTACATCCATCTGTGCATACACCAATATAAGAAATGTTTTCGTTCTCAATTCTTTCTAGTGAATTTTCTACTCAATTCTTTAATGAATTTGTAAGAACCCTATTCTTACAAGTATCCATGATAATAGAAATATCCCGGAGAAAAGAAAACATAGAGTAGAAAAAAATAAAATAAATGATAGTTTAGTAAAGTAAATCGGACGGCTTCCAGATTTGCGTGAGCTCGCTATCTCCAGTAAGGTTAGGCAGAGGAAGGATTAACGTAGCAACGTGGGGAAGCCGTTCGGAGCACAACAGTACAATGGGAGCACTGGTAAAAGGCAGTCCTTGTTTACGATAAACAAAATGAGGGCAGTTCTCTGATAGAAAGGAATAATAAAGGGACCGCTTTTAACCCAAGAAGGTTCGGAATTTTAAGACTAAGAGGGAAGGGGAGACCCGTGATTGAACATACACCGAGATGGGATAGCTTTCCACTAGATGCAACAGGTCGACTCTGGGAGCACTTAATAATTTCAAGGAGCGGTAGCTTTAAACAAAGGGTGGCTAAAAGAGTAAGTGGACCGGGATGGACATATGGAAGAATCTAGAAACTTCTAAGCACCCGGAAGTTCCGGCGAAGCTTTCAGAAAATTCGAGAAGTCGGATGTCCCCTCGGAAGGGATAAGGGCCTCGACACGGAAGTAGTAAGGGCGAGCGAATGAGGATGAAGAGGTAGATAGGGATCGGGCTATGATTGGCTAAAAAAATTAGGGTTAGAGGAAGGAACAAAAAGGCGATGCGGGGAAGAGAACGGGGAGATTTTTGTTTTGAGTGGAAGAAGAAAAAAAAAAGGGGGGGGGGAGAGAGTTGAGAGAAACGTTGGAGTGTGGTAGTGGGAGTTGGGGCTGCTGTTTTAGGTACAGTTCGAATGGCGAGTCCTGGAAGAGAATAATCGCTGCTGAAAAAAAAGGATAACCCAATCAGGTGAAGGATGAAAAAGCGAACCGACCTGAGCAGTATGGCAGAAACTAAAGATCTCTGTATTGAAAGATAAGTGAGAGATATAAAGAAAAAAAGGAGTGGAGAAGAAAAGAAAGAGAAAGGGAACTTTGAAAGGTCCTGTTTCCTGATAGAGCAGAGAAGCGAAACCTGACGATCCTGTCAAGCACCCTAAAGTCGTGGAACGATTCGGATACCCAGAGAAGACCGGGGGAGAAGAAAATGAGTACCCTGACGAGATTTAACAGTTACAGAACAGAGAGAGGTGAGAGCTTCGGAAGGAAAGCAGATTCCAAAAGAAGAATAGCCGCCCACTAGCCAGACGACGATTTCCAGGAGGATCCTGAAAATGCCCTATATACATAGAAGATGATGGCCGCCCTGAGCAGAAACAAAGAAAGAGCCTGCAGAGAGATCCACTCAGCAGCAAAAGTAAGTACATATTAGGTTAAGAAAGGAAAGGACTTTAGAGAAAGTACTCTTAAATTAATAGAGAGGTTGAACATGTACTAGCATAAAGGGAAGTAAGGGAGTCTGATAGGCTAATTGAACTTATTATATAGATAAGATATAAGGACTGTAAACTTAGTTCTATGTACACGTAAGAGATATGTGTTATCTTGAGACGTAAGAATGTCAAACACCTTATTCTGGAAGGGGTAATTAAGGGAAATTTTGGAAATAACATATAGATATATAGTTAAATATATATATATTCAGAAGTGTATGCCGTGTCCACTACTGTAAATTTCTACTGTAAGGATAATGAATGGTGTTTTGCCAGAAGTTAACTTGGACTTGAAGGAGCTATTGTCAAGAGACATGAAGAAACATAGTGAGGTGTTGGTGTTATTATTATATTGTCTTTACACCATTATGCTAGAAGTTTAACAAATTTTACCTACTAATGATGTACACAGTTAATTTGTCTTATAAATAGTGGGAATAAACAATATTATATATGATGCACCTGAGTTGTGTCCGCCTTTCTGAATACCCAGCCAAACCGGAGGAGGCCTACATGAAATACTAGACCCCCTTGAATCTGAAATTTTCTGAAAAATTAGGTGTAGGAGGGGTAAAAACTGGGGGTATAAAAAGAAAAAAAATCTGGTGGTATAAAGTGATATTAAGAATTTTATAAAGTTATAGAATTATTATCATTAGTAAAAGAAAAAGGAAATAACCCCCCCCCCCACACACACACAAATTAAGTGCCAAAACATTATTAATGATTGCTTATGTTTTACTCCTTGCACTGAAAACCCTTGAAGCAAGGTCTGAGTGTTTTTGATAACAAGCATTCCATCTAATTTTCTCAAACTGCCGGCTATTTTTATACGGCTTGTGTGTTTCGATGATGACAAATGTTGTTCCAAATCAGCCTTCTCTTTGTTCCTACTGAAATTATCACCTGGCGTATTTCACAAAATGCTTTAGGGTCTAACTTTGATTTTTTAAACATCGATTTTTTTTTTCAATACATTAGGCACAATAACGTACACTTACACTATAACGCACACTTCTCAACGAAACCAGCAGGTGAAAAATTTACGATAATAATTTTTAAGCAAAAAATTTATTTAAATAAAAATTAAACATAAAAACTACGATATCAAAGATGCTAATGTTTAATGATAAACTTGATGATATCGGTCGCGGGCTATTTTCCGAGAACAAAACTTGCACAATAAAGGCAAAAAACAACGGTTGCACAAATAATTATTGCACAAATAATTCGCTGGCGATGAGTGCGTAAACGTAAGACGAGCAAACAACAAAGGAACTTTGCTTTTTCGGTTGTCTTCAGTTCGCCTCGAAGTTCCCGAGGTGGTATGATATTACCTAACCTACTCATGACTCATCAACATGCTAAATTTATGAAAGAACACTTAAAATTTAGTTAGCTGATATTGTTAGTTTTAATGTTAATTTAAAAAAGAATACACTTGGTATAGATGTGGGAAAAGTAAGAATAAGTCTGGTAACCTTACTACTTGTGAACCAAGCTCAAAATAATATGCATTATGTTTGCTGCCAGGAACCCATAATGTTCAAACATTTATTCATTTTTTTTTTTCAATGATCATAGAGATAGGGTCAAAGGTTACGGTATGGGCACTGTTTATAAACACGTTTCAAACACATTTTATTAACTTAATGCTTCTAGGTGGTAGATGATTCTCATCAACCGGTGCAATTCCACCACTTTGCTTATTCGAGGCTTAAAGTGGTGGAACCCATGTTTAGTCTCCAGAGATAAGTTCCTGTCAACTCTTCCCCATCTCTTCCATTATGCAGTATGACTGATGAATTTTGAGGTTATGATGAACATCATGGCGAGATCCAATCTTCCTTAGATTTCGAGGATACAGCTCTAAAACGGTGTTCTCAGGCCGGCCGCTAGTTAGTACACCGGGCCGAACCTTTAGGAGACTTTCGGATCAACTAGTGTAAAATCTTGCTACCTCTACTCTGCCAGATAGTGATCGGAGGGAGTCCGAGTAGTGTGTATGCGGGGGGGGGGGACATTGTCGAGGCAACGTTATGTCAAGGATCTGGGTATATTCTTACCATGTGTACACCATATCCAAAATTTTCATTACTTCCTACAGCATCTCCCCCCACTTTTTCTTACTATCGGATAAACCATAAATTGTCAAACTAATAGAGTAAACTTATCTGCAAAAAGATCTAAACCTCCCAAACACTTCCTAGTCCATTTCACAAATATATGTGGTCTCAATTCTAAACTCAACAATGTCCATTTCCACTTGCAGTCTGCCAAACTCCATGTACTTTTTCTGACAGAATCTCAGTTATCGGTTGATTCAAATACTGGTTATCTCAATTACCCAAATTATTCGACGTATAACTCCTTTCGCCTCAAAGGTGGTACTTGTGCATACGTTCGTTCCGATAATATCTCCCTGTCAGAGACTTGGTAATTTGGAATCTCCTCTCTTCGATCTACTCTGGCTTAAAATGTCTCTACCTCACTGTATCAAATTAATCTGTTATCTCTACTGTTCTCCCACCTGGACTAATCACTTGGAGCTCTTTGATTTCCTCTTTTTGCGACTTGAATTTCTCCAGTCCAACTTTCCTAACAGTGAGGTAATTTTCCTTGGTGATTTTAATGTTCACAATTCCGGCTGGCTTCCGTTTTCTAGTCACAATAACCCAGCTGTTCCAGATGCTGAGGCTTTTGCAATTACTAATGACCTTGCACAGATTGTTCATTTACCTACAAGAATACCGGACAATCCTAACCATACAGCCAATATGCTTGATCTATTTCTCACAAACAACCCTGCTAAGTACAGGGTCAAAGTGAGTGGTCCTTTAAGCAAATCAGATCACAACTTGGTGATTGTCTCTTCTCCAACAGAGCTTTTATCTCATGGCTATTCTCAACCTAGTGTTGTTTGGCATTACAAGAATGCAAAATGGGATGGCCTGCGAGATTTCTTTTTTTTTTCCTTGGTCGCATTACTGTTTCAAAACTTCTGATGTCAACGTTTGTTCAGATCGTGTCAGTGAAATTATTCTTGAAAGAATGGAATCCTTTATCCCACCCTCCACTTTAAAATCTCGTCCTTTATCTAAACCTTGGTTTTCCAATAAATGTGCTAAGGCTGTTAAAGAGAAGAATGTTGCATATCTTAATTGGCTTGTTTCCAATTCTTTAGTTTCATTTCCTGCCTACACCAAAGCTCGCAACAATTGTAAAGCAGTTATTCATCAGTCCAAAATAGATTTTGAACAAGTTAAGAGTAGAAAAATTTTGCCCATCTCTGCTCCCACCTCTTTCAAAACCACATGGTTCTTACCTGCTAGCATCCCATTTTCTTCCAACTCATGTAATAATGATCTTGGTAAAACAACTCCTACCATCCCTAACACTCCCCATTAAATGCCTCCTGTAGTCTTCCGTCAAAACGACGTCAGAAGAATTTTGACGAATCTTGATGATAAAAAAGCTCCAGGTCCTGATGGGAATTTCTCCACTTATTCTCAAAACTTGTGCTCCTGAACTTACGTTCTTCAGTTTAATTTTCTGCATACACCAAAGCTCGACACAATTATAAAGCAGTTATTAATCAGTCCAAAATAGATTTTCAACAAGTCAAGAGTAGAAAACTTGCTTCTTGCCCTAATGGTAGCCGATCATTCTGGTCTCTTGCCAAAACTATAGGCCGCAACTTTTACTTTCTTTTTCCAAAGGTGTTTTTCCTTCTGTTTGGAAATTTTCTCATATCCAGCCAGTTCCTGAAAAGGGTGAAAAATCCCTCCCATCCAATTTTCGCCCCATTGCAATTACTTCCACTCTTTCTAAAGTAATGGAGAAATAAATTAACCGCTAACTCTAAAACTACCTAGAAACCTTCCGTCTGATCAACGATCGCCAGTATGGATTCCGTCAGTGTCGATCCACTGGTGGTATTCTGGCTTATATTACCCATTTATGGACAAATTCAATGGAACATTTCGGTAAAATACAAGCAGTTGCTCTTGACATCTCAAAGGCTTTCGATCGTATTTGGCATAAACATCTTCTAAACAAGCTTCCATCTTATGGTTTTCCAACTATTTTTTGTAATTGGTTAGCCAGTTTTCTCTCTGATCGCTCACTGAGGGCGATGGTAGATGGCTCTCTGTCTTCTAACTTCTCCATTAATGCAGGTGGCCTCCAAGGTTCAGTTCTTTTACTCCTGTATGTTAATGACCTTCTTCCATTGACTGGAAATCCTATCTACAGTTTTGCCGATGATAACACATTGCATTCCACCTTCCATTTTGAGAAACCTTGCCCTGCTCAATCAGCTTCAACTTCTCGAATATCCGCTACCAATTCCTTAAATGCCGATCTCCAGATAATTCTCCAGTGGGGAAAAGACAACTTAGTTGATTTCAATCCTTCGAAAACTCAGTTTTGTCCTATATCTCGCAGAAAGGATTCCTCTGCTTCTATGCTTACCTTTGGTGACACTCCGATTTCTAGGCAAGTTGATATATTTCTTTTTGGGATTACCCTGACTTTTAATCTCTCTTGGCACAAGCACGTTACAAACATTTCTTCCTCTGCATCTAATAAACTTGGTTTTGTCGTTCGTTCTCGGCGTTACTTTTCTTCCAAACAGAGTTCACTCTGTACAAATCGCAAATCCACCTTACCATGGATTATTGTTCCGACATCTTGGGAGGTGCCGAAAAACCTCTTCCAAGCTTCTAGATTCCATTCAGAAGAGGACAGTTAGGTTAATTAATGACTCCTCTCTAACAGAGTCTTTCCACTTGCTATTGATCAAACAGCCAAACCTGGTCGTTTTAAGACCAACAACGCAGGATCCTGCGCAAACAAGCGAAGACATCAAAAACCACGTTATGAAAAATCTAAAATAAGAACTGAAAAATACTAAAATCAAATGTATAAGGAAAACCAGAAACGTGGGAATGGTCATAGAGACTGAAACCAGGGAGGGAGCCCAAAAAATTATGGAAAACCCAAAGATCCAAACTCTAGGCCTCACTGCTGCGGCCCCCAAAAGAAAAGGGCCGTCAATTGTCAACGTAGATGTAGATAAAGACATCACCCCCTCCGAGATCACCGACGTAATATACAAGGACATCTCCCGGTCACTTTTGTCCAAACAAGAGTGAACATATTATGCCCAGATAATCAACCAAGCCAAGAGTCGGAAATGGAGTAAACTGGATAGTGGAACTAGCGCCGATTGTTTGGCCTATCGTAAAAGATCAAAGGAGGATCTATATCAACTGGGGCAGTCACCGCTTCAGAGAGCACGTGGCTGTACCAAGATGCTATAAATGCTGGAAGTTCGGATACACTTCACACACTTGTGCCCAGGCTGTCCAGACCTGTGGCCACTGCGCTGAGAAAGGACATGAATACAACACACATGCCCTAACAAAGAATCTCAGCCTGTCTGCGCAAATTGTAAAAGTAATAAACTAGACCACCACCACTCTATTCGGGACAATACGTGTCCGTCCTATATAAACGCCAAGAGTTTATACCAGATGAAAACAGATTATGGGCTCACAGTCTAAAAGATATAACTAGGAGTTAATAATTTTTTTCAAATCAACGCACAGCGGGCCAGGGCGGTGTCCGATCAGATAAAAATCAAGGCAGACGAAGAAAATGCAGATATTCTCATTATACAAGAACCGTACACTCACACGAGGCAGGTGAGAGATTAATTACCCCCTGATCACAGGGGGTAATCTCTCATAATTCAAACGGTAATGTCCGTTTGAATTATTTTGATCTACAAAATAATTCAAACGGATCAGGATACTCCTGGGCTGCAATAGTTATTCGAAATCCAGAAATCACAGCAACTAAAATCTCAGCACTGTGTACAGCCTGGACTGCGTGTGCCCACTTCATCAGCTCCATAGGATCCTTTTACATGATCTCATTATACTGTAGACCTGGCGAAGAATTTACCTATGCTATCAGATACCTGGAAGATGTCCTTAGAACTCTGCCAAACGCAAAAATCATCATCGGAACGATGTCAATTGCCGTTCACCGGTCTGGCATAGTTTGACACCAGACAGGCAGAGCACTGCAAATGGACAACGCCTGGAAGACTTCCTGGCAAACTCGACTATGACAGTCATTAACCAACCGAACAATCCTACCACCTTCTCAAACACCCTATGGAAGGCCACTATTGACATCACTATGGCCTCAATGAATATTGTCTGCAAAATTTCCAACTGGAAGGTCAACGAGGCGTGGACTACATCGGATCACAGGGTTATTTCCTTCCAGCTAAACCGAGCTCTACTTAGATCCCCAGCCATATGAGTCATGTTAAATAGATATATACAATTGAAAAGGCGAACTGGGACGTCTTCAGGACAACCCTAACTAATGATACCCAACCCACCTACTTCCCGACAACGCAGATGCCCTCCAAAGACAAGTCACTGATCTGATCACAACCGCCTGCAACTTGGCAATCAAAAGTAAAAACCCTGCCTCGGGCGGAAAGCCCTGGTGAAGCCCAGAGCTGCAGTGATTGCGGCGAGAAGTCATTATAAGAAGAAAGACTTTTCAGCGTGCCCGGAGGATCTGTCTGGCAGGTTAAGTGGAGGCGCTCAGACAGAACTACAAGGAAGTGTGAAACTAGTACACGGCCCGCAAACGAAAACAAGAATCCTGACAACACCTGGTCACCACCACTGGCAATACCAACTCCTGGGGAGTGGTGTACAAGATCACCACAAACAAATTACCCAGGGGAGAGGTCACCACTGCAACCAAGTCATCACAAGGCACGGAAGCAACCACCTGGCAGCAATCCATAACAAACATTTTGGACGCCATCCTACAACCAGCAATAAAACCTAATCACTCAGGAACAAAACCCCTCTGTCCAGAGAATGAGACTTACCACACTGAAGAGCAGGAATATCCCTTTGACTTAGGAGAACTACAAACTGCCGCAGCCCTAATCAAAGATAGGAAATGCCCAGGACCGGACCTGCTGGAGCCGGAGATTATAAAGAAAACAGTGGAGTGTGCCCCCGAATTAATACTTCATCTATTCAATACCTGTCTACGTGATGGTCACTACCCAACAGAATGGAAGTCGGCCAACGTAAAACTAATCCTGAAGAACCCGACGAAACCACCTGAACTCCCGAACTCCTACCGTCCCATCGCTCTCCTGTCGGTACTTAGTAAACTCTATGAAAGGCTACTCTACTAAGGACTTCTCAAACACTACAACAATGCAAACATGGCTTCTCACAGACAATTTGGATTCAAAACGGGGTACTCCACAATCTCCTTGAAGCAGTAGGAATTACCCAAAAGATATACTTTCTGGTCATCGCTGTCGACTTTTCTGGGGCGTTCGACTCACTTTGGTGGCCGAGCGTACTAGGCAGACTGCGCCAATCAAAGCTTCCAGTAAACCTATATAACTCAATCAAAAGCTACCTTTCCAACAGGTCAATCACTGTCAATGCTCCATATATGAAAATCACCAGACAGGTCTACACAGGATGCCCACATGGCTCGGTTCTGGGCCCATTCTTGTGGAAACTTGTCCTTGATGAATTCCTTGGCATGGACCTGGGAGAGATCACCTCTCAGGCCTATGCAGATGATCTTATTATCTCCGTTACCAGCGATTCTAGGGCACGACTGGAGACTTTGGCGAATAATGCACTACAGAAGCTACAGGACTGGGCTAAACACCATAACCTCACCATCTCTGCCACCAAAACAGATTTTATTCTTCTCAAAGGAAGTTTCAATGAAGCCAGATCGCCACAGATAAAAATGGACAACAGGACCATAAAATTCTCCACTCAACTTAAATATCTAGGAGTTATCCTTGACAGCAAACTAAATATCCAACCACATCCTAAATACCTAAGAAGAAAGATACACAATTACACCGCCGGTTTCACTAGGGTGTCCAGACAGGACTGGGGACTCAATAGACACACTCTGTCTTTATTCTATAAAGTGATATTTACCCCGTTTATAACGTACGCAGCAGGTATCTGGTACCCTAAAGCAATCACTGTTAGTGGTAGAAGAATCCTCGACTCCCTGCAAAGAAACATCCTGCTCGCTACTACCCGTGCCTGCTGCACTATCAGTACCAATGCTCTGCAAATCCTGGCAGGTGCCATGCCACTGGACCTGGAGGTGGTCCGCTGTGGATTACTCTTCCATCTCTCGAAAGCAAATTCCAAGACCATCCTCGACTTCACAACAGGCCCCATAAACGACAGAACAGCAGAAAAGAAGTGCCTCCTCACGCATCGACAGCAGGAATAGCAAGCGAGATGGACTACTTCCAACAAAGGCGAAATCACTAGAAAGTTCTTCCCTTACATTAATAGGGTGTTCCCCAGGGCTTCCCCCCTGGTATTCACCTGGCCTTTATGCTACATACCTGTTAACTGGCCATCGATCATTAAAAGGCAACTGACGGCCCTGGGATTAATCGATGATCCCACTTGCACCTGTGGTGGGACTGAGAGCTGGTCGCACCTTATGTACAGCTGTCCCCTGTATGAGGTTCTCAGCTGCACCTTCATCAATTCCTTGACCTACATCCCCAAACACCAAGAAACACACCTGCTTGATAGTAGGGAGGAATATACAGCTTTTACGCGTTTCGCACAAGAGCTCTTCAGCCGAAGGAAATCCTTATCTACAGTTCCTGTACCGGCATCACAATGGTCCCAAGGAAGACAACAGACGGTTTGAGACCATGATGGACTTGCATCCAGACTAGACAGTCATGAACTTGACCGTCACCCCATCAAACGGACATCTATACGAAGATTGGAGTTTGAGAGCTACCATTTGGCGCCTCTTTAAATGACAGAGGCGCCAAATGGCGATCCTATATGTGCTCCCTTGTACAGTCACTTTCGACCCCATTCCTTCCCCTTTCTTCGCCTTCGCCTGATTGACTGAGTGTCAATTGATTGGTTGGGGATGCCTTCGCCTGATTGACTGAGTGTCAATTGATTGGTTGGGGATGCCTTCGCCTATATCCCCTTACCCTTATTTTCATTCCCTCTCTTCTTCTGTACACCCTGTACTATCTCACTCTATCTAATCGCTTTTTTTTAAATTTATTTATTTTATTTTTTTTACTTTTATTATTATTATTTTTTTATTATTTGTATAGAAAAATAGATATATATATATATATATTTATTATTTTTTTTTTTTAACTTGGACTCCGCTCAGGAGGCTGAGGCGACCCCGATGGAGACTTATGGGGAGCCAGAGAATTATGGGCAGCCTGGCTACCTGCTAGTGGTGTGTGCGGGCAACGTGGGGTTCCACCAGGGGCCCTGCGGCCAAATGCCAGGAGACACAACAGAACCGAACAAAAAACTACATATTCAACACACAACACTTTTCTGGCATCTACAGTAGAACTGTATTTCTTCACAGTGTACATATGGTGCAGATGTGCGAAACCACAGGTGGCACCTGACACTAACACTATGCACACTATATCTCCACTCGCTGTCTCATAGACGTACTGTTTCTGCTGCATGTCTCTTCTACAGATGCTTCCATGGGCACTGTTCTTCTGAATTGGCTTCTATAATTCCGGCTCTCTCTTTCAAAACAGTCCGAACAAGTGCCACCACCAGCCAACATCCATTTACTGTCCTACTTCAAACCCACAGAACCAACTTTTCATCTTCCTCATTTATTCATTTTACTGCCGTTTTCTGAAAAAACCTTCCTTCATACGTATTTCCTGAAAATTACAGTCTACAGAAGTTCAAGTCCAATGTCAACATATCTTCTTTCGTCTTCTCAACCTCCAACCCATGCACGGTACTAAGTGCTATTGGTTCTAATACCTCTCGTGTTTGGGGGTTTCATAAAAAAAAGAAAAAAAGTAAGAAATATGGGGCTGGCACACTTGCACACTTTCAAAACAAACAGGGCACCAAATTAACACATTAACTAAATAACACATTCGTGGCAGCCAGCCGTACAGCGGTAATGATATTCGCACACTTCGATTTTATACGATTGCCTTTAGATTTTATTAATGGTTCTCACAGAAAATGTAACAAAATCTGACCGCTAATGTGAGCATTGGTGTTTCCCTACCTTGGTAGTGCCCGTGCCTCAATGTGTGTCCGTGGGTATATTAATTACAAAGTTGAACTATATGTTTGACCGTGTGTGGCCACACGCTTAGATGAGAGACTCTTCAGTTTCCTCTCACTGATTATTAATGTCACTGATTTTGCACACAAATAACAACAGACGATCCATAACTGTCCCAAACCATAAACTGAGTACAGCTCACAAACGATTCATTCCAAAACAACTGTGTTCTCATTCAGTTTACCTCCAAGTTCGACGAGGTAGCGTGTTTAAGCGCCAAAGCAACTAAGGCTATGGGTAGAAACCGAGGTTCGAAGCGAAAATACCATTCAACCCTCTTCTAGAGACCGACTAACTCAGCCGCGTTATGCAAATAGCTAATATGATGTTATGGCATTAGTTACCAATATGTCGGCAACTAAAGCCGTGTTGCTCTGTGTATATTGTCTGCTAATTGCGTGTGTTCTGAGGTAGATTTTCTGTTTGCTGGACGAAAAACCTTAGTTTTCAGTAGTAAAAATCATGCTACCCTCGCCCGAGACCGATTAACTCAGTCACGTTGTGAAAAAGACCCATAAAAATTCCTTCCGTCATCAACGGGATTCGAACTCATGTGTTTTCCACCCGGTGTGGGAAAGATGGCGATCCTACCAACTGTGCAACCAACGAGGGCAAAAAGCAGTGTGTTCTCCCTTCGATTTGCCTGTTTTGCTGGATGAAAAAACCCCCGTTTCTGGGGGGGGGGTAACCGTGCTATCTACGCCTGAGACCGATTAACTCAGCCACTGAGTGAAAAAAGCCCCTTAAAGTTCCTCGCGTCATCGACTGGATTCGAACCCGGGCCTTTTCCACCCGGTGTGAGGGGGACGGTGACGATACCACTATGCTACCGCTCAGACGTCGTATCTGATGCCTTTTCTATCTGGTGTGGTAGAAAAGTGATTATATCGACTATTATGTTGATTGAACTTGGATTTGACTGCTGATACTTAGTTGCTCTATATGAGACTTGGCTTATACATGGTTGGATTTCTCTTCCATCTACGCGACTTTGGCTCACAGAAGTATTGTGGGAACTCATGATTGGTTTGTCCAAGCTGTAGATATGGCAGTTGTGGATGAGACAAGATCCTTAGGTCTCTGTATCTAGCTTAGTGTGAGTAATAGCTTTTTTTTTTTTTTTTTCTTTTTGTTTTGGTCTTGAGTTTTATTATAAGGACCAAACTTAGGATAAGGTTTGATTGTTTGTGTTATTGTTGTTTTGTTGGGCAGTATGTGAAACTTGACGATTTAGGCATGTAAAAGATACATACTGTATGTTTATGTTCTCTTTTAGGTGTATGTATGTTGGTTAACCTACTTGATAGGGTTAACGAAAGTGTATCCTCTAAAATGGATGCAGTTTACATGCTAAAACTGATTTCATCATTATATCTTCTTTGTAGAATGTTAGCGTGTTCTTTACTGTCTTATTATGAGTGTTCTGATTTCTTCGCATAAGTGCAGGAGTGAAAGCACCCTTCCTACAAGGATTAAATTAAATTAATCTCCAAAAGCGATTTGGTTATCCAAAAGTGTTTGGATAACCAAATTTGGTATTTATTTATTGCTGTAAATAGTGATTTGTCTATTCTTCTCTAGTTGAGAGAAATGTTAAATTGTTGGTCTTGTAAATAACGTGAGATTGTGGTTGTGTGGCCTTACTGAACTGTGTAAGCTTTGCCCACTAGTATATTTTAATCTTTAATCTCTTGCCGTCTTCCTCTTCTGGGAATGCCTATTTCTTTCATCGCCTTGTTTCCTTTTCTTTCTCATCCATTCCCTTATGGTGAGTGCCGTTTTTTAAGCAATTTCTATTCTATTATTAGTCCACCAATACGGTATTATAAGATTTCTAAACTTTTATATTTTCATTTTTCATTATTCAAGAGTCTTTAAATAATGGCAGTCACTAAGTCTTTACCTGTTTGTGGTCCCAGGCATGCCTCCAGGTGGCATGGGCTGGGAGTTAGGGGGCAGCGGACCAGGTGTTCATTGCCCTCCGGCTGCGAAGTAGCCAGGCGGCAGCACTCAATGCAACATATATGTAAACTTTACACACTTGCCGGCTTTGGCAAATTTGCTTTTCAGACGCTACTGCGGTACATTAATAGGCCGAACAGTCTGCCGACGTTTTCCAGCTCACTTTGGGAAGCCACGATTGACGTGACTCTCTCCACCAGGTCCTTTGCAAGATTTCTGTCGGATTGGACCGTGCGGGAGGGCTGGTCCACCTCAGACCATCGAGCCATAACTTTCAATATGTACAGATCGATCACTCAGTCCACAATTCTCAGACAGAAGCAACACAGATACGCTTTGAACAAAGCTGACTGGAGCCTGTTTAAAGAAACACTCATCAATGGGATATTGCGCCTACAAACCGAGAATGGGCAAGTTCAGCATCCAGACTCCCATCAGCGCAAGGTCACGGACATAATTACGAACGCTGCAAATACAGCAATAAAACGGAAAAATCCCATCCTTGGGGCGGTCCCTTGGTGGTCAGGGGAGCTTCAGGCCCTCAGACGCGAAGTAAATCAAAAGAGGCGTGCATTCCAACGGGCCAGGCGATCCTGGCTCCCCGCAGAAATTGAATACCTCCGGCAGGAGTACAGAGAGACTCGAAACGCCTACAACGCGATGATCAGGCAGCGTAAAAGACTGTCCTGGGAGCACTTGGTATCAACAGTTGGTATCAACATGACGGGTGTCGTGTTCAAAGCAACAACAAATAAACTGCCAAGAGGTGAAGTTATTCGCTCCACAATCACCCCACAAGGCCACATGACCTCCACCTGGCAGCATTCAATTTCAAACATACTTGATCACTCTTTCAAACAGCCACCAGATGACAACTCTCCAGGACAACAGTAGCTTTGCCTCGACAATAACAATTATAACTCAACACTCGTGGAAGAGCCTTTCACCGTCGTGGAACTCTCTATGGCCGTTGGGAGACTGAGAAATAACAAGTCACCAGGCCTGAACATGCTCGAACCCGAAATAATTAAAAAAGGTTGCCGAATTCGCTCCTGAAACCCTGCTAAACCTCTTCAACCATTGCCTGCTAAAGGGATGGTTCCCAACTGATTAGAAAACTGCGTCCATTCGGCTGATACTCAAAAATCCAACTAAACCGCACGATCGACCTGACTCGTACAGACCTATTGCTCTCCTTTCTGTGCTGAGTAAGATCTTTGAGCAGCTCCTTAGACGGAGACTGGAAAACCACTACAATACTGCACAGCTACCAGCACGAAATCAATTTAGATTCAAACCGGGCATGTCTACGGTCGATGCACTGGAGACCATTACCAATGCTGCCAGGAACTGCACCCGGAAGTACCTCCTCGTCATCTCGATCGACTTTGCTGGGGCGTTTGACACCTTATGGTGGCCTTGCGTTCTCGGACGGCTGAGACACGCTGAGCTCCCAGGAAACCTCCACAATTGCATTGCCAGCTATCTCAGTGACAGGAGCAATGTGATTCAGGCTCCCTTCTCCAGTTTGCAACGTCGTGTCCACCGAGGTTGCCCTCAGGGCTCTGTCCTGGGCCCCCTTTTCTGGAACTCTGTACTCGACGAGCTTCTCAGTACTGACTTAGGTGATGTCCAGACCTTGGCATACGCTGATGATCTCTCCCTGGTCCTTGGCAGGAGACTCCAGGGCTCAACTTGAAGTATCCGCCAACAGAGCTCTTACTACCTTGCAAAAGTGGGTCCGGAAAAACAATCTGAGCATCTCATCCTCTAAAACCCAATACATTCTCCTGAAGGGCTATCTTGATTCACAGAGGCCGCCTCAAATCAAGATACATGGCACAACCATCAAGCTTGTTACCCAGCTGAAACTACTTGGCATTATCATCGACAGCAAACTAACATTTCACCCACATCTCAACTATCTACAGAAGAAAATAAGAAATTAAATTGCACTGGTTGCCAGGGTGACCCGCCGAGATTGGGGGCTCAAAAAACGCACTCTAGCATTACTCTATAGAGCCATATGGTTCACCAAAGCCTCCACTGTGGTAGGACGAAGAAAGCTGAACGTCATTCAACGGCCAATTCTCCTTACGATAACCAGAGCATGCTGCACCTCCAGCACGCACGCTCTACAGGTCCTCGCCGGTGTACTGTCCGTAGACCTTGAGGTGGCCCATGTGGGGATGCGGTATCAGCTCAGCAAAGGAAATTGATTTTACCACGGATCCTGCAAACACCTATTCCAGTGAAAAAAGCAGACTCCTAACCTATTTACAACAGACCTGGCAAGTTAGATGGTCTGAATCCACCCAAGGGGCCATCACCCGAAAATTTATACGCAAAGTATATCCCAAATCACCATCCTGGTTCTCCCCAGGCCTTCTAACCATGTACCTCCTAACAGGGCATGGTGCCTTTCGCAGCATACTGAACCTTTTTTGACTTTCCAACAACTCCATTTGCACCTGTGGTGCCCAGGAGACCTGGGATCACTTGATGCATGACTGCCTACTATATGATGACCTCAGATCTTCTCTCATCACACAAATTCATTTCATCCCGAGAGACCACCATACCTATACAGCCTTTTCGAATTTTGCTCAGGGCCTCTTCACGAGGTGGAAAATCCTACCACAACCTCGGAATCAGACCCAACCAGACAATGAAACGGCCTAATCAGCCATGTGTCAAGACCACTACTTGCTTCAGCATACTGCAAGCCCCGTGAAGACTTTCAACCTGCACAAAAATTGTGCCTTTACAATGCAGCTTGAATATAACTCCGATCTACCATGACTGCCGCTCCGGCTCCGCCCCCACCAAGTTGACTCACTACTGAAATGACTCCACTATCTGGACGGGACTCCTTTGTCCCAGGATTGGCACTACTCGGATTGACTCTACCAAATATATCTTCATGCAGCTCACTACTGAAATGACTTCACCACTTGGACGGGACCTGTCTGTCCCAGGATTGCACTACTCGAATTTGACCTTCTCAGACTGGACTCTGCCAACTATGACTTCACGCAGCATTGGCGATCGCCACGTGACGATCCTAAACCCGTGCTCCCTTGCACGGCCCTGTTTCTCCCCTGTCCTGGTGGGGAGCAGGTGAAGGGCCCCTTGTCTCCTCCCCGCCACTCCCTCTTTCCTTCTGGTGAGGCATGGGCCTGCCTCACTGATTTTGGGGTCATCTACTCTATCGACCCTATACTTCTGTCACTCACTCCCCCAACCTTCAGTCTCCCCTCCCCCCCTCTAGCTTTCCAACTAGCGTTCATCCCATGTCAAAATTATCCTAGCCCTACACCCAAAATTCTTAATTCCACACTGTATAACTTAAAACTCCTTTGGCCTGACCCAACCTCTAGCACACCTTTTTTTTTTTCTTTTCTTTTAGTCCTAGCCACTGAAATCCCAGGAAATTAGGTGGCAGGACCTACCAGAGTGACTATCTTAAACTACTCGTGTAACTGGTCTGCCTCCACCAATGCGAAGTGCGGGCAACGTCGGGCCTCAATAGGGGCCTGCAGCTAAATGGCCAGAGGAACAACGGTACATAACACTACATCTAACAATATCCATACACTTTCAAATCTCTGGCCTTTACAGTGTTCTGTAACACATGACAATGTAGATTACACGGAGATGGAGGGAACCCCTGGTGCCGTTAGACCCTAAACACACTTTACACTTTTATTGCGGTACATGAGGGAAACCCTGAAGACCACCTCAAAAAACAAGAATACCTTAAATATAGGGTTGTTAAAATTAAAGTATCCATATGTGGAGGGCCCTGGAGTAGAGGCTTAGAGGGCTCTAAGGCTCATACTGCAGAATCTCAAGTATTGTCAGTAATGAACACTTTTTTCAAGAAAAGGGTGAAAAGAAAGTGAACATGGAAGAGTCCAAATGGATTAACAACTAATGAAATCGACTTCATCCTCACTAACAGAAAATATATTATGAATGATGTTACCGTCCTGAATAAGATAAATGTTGGAAGTGATCACAGAATGGTAAGGTGAACACTTGATATAGATGTAGGAAAGGAGAAGAAAAAAGCCAGGATGCCAGGGGCTTGACAATGTTATAGGGTAATATAAAACTATGTACACCATTACAAAAAGATAACATAACTTGAAATTAACTTAAAAACGTGGCATTAACCATTCCATAGATATGAGTACAGTACAGTATATACATAGTTCTGAGGCAGACAGTACACCAAGGTATGTGCTTTGTACATGTTCATATGTACAAAGCACATATTTCAGAATATTCACAGAAGTCAGAACATTTCACAGACCTGCGTTAAGTTGTTCGGTATACGGTTTCGCATTTTCTTGTGAAACAGTTCGTCGGAGTACCTGCGTCGTGCCGTTCTGCGCCTCATAGCAGATAGCAGGTGGAGATATCGGAATGAGTCGATATCAGGGGCCAAAAAAAAGCGGAACAACTTCGGCCAACGAGCGCCTGTAATTGCGATCTACGAAGCACTGCAGAGCTGTCTAAATTTTAAGGTCGTCGACTGTCTTTAAGATTTGATATTGGGCATATATTCGAGCAAGAATTAAAGGCATTTTCATAGGCAACGTAAATATAAATTAATACCAGTGAACAGATTAGTGCCATTGCACCATTTTTTGTTTGTAATTAACTGCCGAAGTAGATAATTGTCCTTGTTTTAATTGTATCTTATATTGTGAATACCTTCACACCGAGTTGCCATAGTATTGCACTACCTCAAATAAGTAACGCTTCACCAATGGACAACAGTAATGTTACTTATTCTCGGCAGATTCCACCACCCAGACGGCTCTGTTTGTAAAATGGTATAGGATAAAAACTGTGTTATCCCTATTAGACTTAGGAAAGCAAAAAGGTAGAGTAAAGTGATAGTAAAGTGATATAAGAGAGGGAGAAGAAGAAATGCCGTCGAAAGAGGAAAGTGGCAGTTACTCTTCGTTCATAAATTCTTCGAATAGGCAACCCTTCCCCATTAGGGAAGACTGTTGTTACCTATTCTCAGTAACTCGGGTAGCATCTAGCTCCCGCAGACGGCACCATTTCAAGGCGTGTTGGCATCTCTTCGGTAGGCAGGTACCCTAGTGTTGCAATCATATGACAATCCAGTTCCACTTCATAACTGGATTGTCACGAGTGCAACACCAGAGTACCTATCTGCCCAGCGTGGAGGGGCCAACAAACCTAGAAACGGTGCTGAAATGGAACTTTATACTGCCTCAGTTGCCTAGAATAGGTAACAACAGTCTTCCCTAATGGAGAAGCGTTGCGTATTCAAGAGATTTATGAATGATCTAGTTGAGTGAGTGTGAGGAGTAACTGCCCCTTTCCTACTATGAATTTTTAGCGTTTCTCACCAACCATTGAAGTAAAAACGAAAACCAAAATCTTAATAACTTTGTATTTAAATTTACAATAGATTTACAGTAGATCAAACAAAACAAGTATAATTAGATTTACAGTGGATACACAAATAAAATGATAAAATACTGATAATAAAATACTAAATTAATATACCATAAAATAACTGAAAACAAGTATAATAATTACATTTACAGTGGATATACAAATAAAATAATAAAATACTGAATTAAAATACAATAAAATATACTAGATTAAAAGCGCTAAAATAACTGTAGCTTTGGAAGCCTTCCACCTTCTTCCTCAACAGTATACTTCTGTTCTACGGTGCCTCTTTAAATACCAGCAGGTTCACTGTACATCTCACGTTATTCTATAGCATGTGTACTGTTCCCATGCGTGTTGGAACCGGAAGCGGCTCGGGAGCGCTCTAGGCGGAAACGTTCATCCCTCCAAGGAATCGTTCATCCTTGGAGGGGATGAACGTTTCCGCCTGGAGCGCTCCTGGTTCCAACAAGCATGGGAACAGTACACGTGCTATAGAATCACGTGAGATGTACAGTGAACCTGCTGGTATTTAAAGAGGCACCGCAGAAGAGAAGTGTACCGTTGAGGAAGAAGGCGAACGCCTTCGAAAGCTAAAGTTATTTTAGCGCTTTTAATCTAGTATATTTTATTGAATTTTAATTCAGTATTTTATTATATTATTTGTATATCCACTGTAAATGTAATTATACTTGTTTTCAGTTATTTTATCGTATCTTAATTTAGTATTTTATCATTTTATTTGTATATCCACTGTAAATCTAATTATACTGTTTTGTTTGATCTACTGTAAGTCTATTGTAATTTAAATACAAAGTTATTAAGATTTAAATACAAAGTTATTTGGTTTACGTTGTTACTTCAATGGTTGGTGAGAAACGTTAAAAAATCATAGTATGAATATCCCCAACCCCAGAGGCCTATTTGAAGAATTGCTCCTTTCCACTTTGGACGTCATTTCTTCTTCTTCCTCTATTACTCTTACTTTCCTCTACCTTTTTGTTTTTCTAAGTCTAATAGGGATAAAATTTCAATTGTATCTCATATCACAATATGAGATACAATTGAAACGACGGCAATTACACCGATCAGCTAAAACATTATGATCACCTATGATGTTAGTCCTCCAAGCGCAGCCAAAACAGCTCGTACCCGGTGAGTCATGGACGCTACAAGATTTCTAAATGCGTCTTGTGTATCTGGTAACAACACGTAACCAACAGATCCTTTAACTCCTGTAAGGTCTGTGGTTGAGAAGCCACAGATTGGAGTTGCCGTTCCAACACAAACCACAGATACTCGATGGAATTGATGTCTGGGAAATTTGGCGGCCAGGGCATCTGGAATATCTGGAAGTCTTCCTCCTGTTCTATCGGACAATCCGGGCAGTGTGGTATGGCGCATTATCCTGCTGAAAGACGGTACCACCAGAAGGGAAGGCCATTGCCATGAAATGATGTTTAGGTAAAGTTTTCGTGACTAACGGCACCAGGGGTTCTCCACATATGCGCATAATAATGCTTAGATATGAGGTATGTTTGGGTTCCAACGACACCTGGGATTTATCGTATCTCCTCCTGTGTTCGTTGTCAAAGTCAAAGTCAAAGTATTTTTTTGTAGTTTACTGTGTTACTGTTCGTTGTATCGGACAAGCCAGAGATTTCAAAAGTGTGTGAGATTTGTATTGTGTAATGTGTTGTGTCCCTTGTTCTTCCGGCCTGTTAGCCGCCGGGCCCCACTTTACCACACCTCGCCAACAGAGAGACCAGCCGGGTGTTACCAGTATTTTTGTAAAGTACTCTGGGCGGTCCTGCCACGTACTTTCCTGAGATTTCAGTGGCTAGGACCTGATTTGAAAGGGAAAAAAAAGCATGACACCACTGCCACCGGCTTGTTTTGGTCCAACAGTGCATCCAGGCACCATCACTTCCCCAGGTAAATGACGCACACATAACCGGCCATCCACATGGTGCAAAATAAATGTGACTCCTTAGACCAGATTACCTTCTTCCAATCACTCAAGGTCGAGTTTCGATGCTCATGCTCATTGTTGGCACTGTCGTCGGTGAACCGTGGGCACTTGGAGCGGCCTGCGGCTACGCAGCCCCTTTTTCAGCAGGGTTCAATGTACTGTGTGTTGTGACACAATATCCCCATCACCAGCATTCCAATTCAGGGCGAGTTGCGCCACAGTTGACCTTCTGTTGCCACACACCATCCGGGAGAGCCTTCATTCACATTGAGCATCGATCAGTCATGGTCGTCCAACACCTATCCGGCGGTTCGTGGGTTTTCCTTCCTCAGACCACTTTCAGTAGGTACTAACCACAGCTGACCACAAGCATCCCACAAGCTGTACCATTTCGGATATGCTCTAACCAAATCGTCTGGACATTACAATTTGGCCTTTGTCAACTCGCTTAATTCAGCTGCCTTTCCCATCTGAAGAACAAGAGTAACAATGATTAATGGAGTTTGGTACCAGGTGTTTTTTGTACTGTATTGTGACCCGTGCATATGCCGTAGTTCACCTGCAGTTGCTTCGATTTGCATAACGACTCGCTGGTCATAATGTTTTAGCTCATCGGTGTATCTACTTTAGCAGTTCATCTAGTGACTCTTACGCGCAGTGTCGTGCTTTATGCAAAATAATCACATAAATTAATACTGCACCAATATGTATACAATTAATATAAGATACATATAATTTTTTTTACATATAATTTTTTGACAAAAATGTATTACTGCTTCCCTTCACATGAACAAATTCTTCGGTTTCATAAACCAAAAATTTATCCTTCATCATATGAAAACAGTTTATAAAGTTCCTAACGAATTTGTTTACTTTTCATCGTTGTCAATTTCTAATTGTTAATTCGAATCTATACAGGGTGTTTCAAAAATACACGGCATAACTTCAGGAATGAGTTCCTCATATTTAGACAATAAAAATATCTTATATCAACATAGTTCCGGAAATGCTTGGTTTCCGAGTTTTGGAGGTCTGTCTATGACACTTAACTGTTCACATCACCTTATAGTAATTGTTCAAAATGTCCACCTTCTGCCTGAATATAGGCCTCACATCGACGTCTCATGGACTCGCGAAGACGATGCCAAATTTCTGGCATGTTTCGTATTGTCTCTCAACCTGCCACAATTCCATTGCGGAGAGTTTCCACATCAGCTACCGGAGTCGAATACACCAACGACTTTAAATGGCCCCACAAGAAATCTAGTGGCTTTAAATCAAGTGAGCATGGAGGCCAGGCAGTTGGTCCACATCTACCTATCCACCGACCAGGAATTCTTCGATTCAGGTAATTTGCGGGCTAGGTGGCTGAAATGTGCTGAAGCGCCGTGCATGAAGTGTGCTTGTTGACGAATGATCAGTGCGTGTCGTCTAAGAAATCAGGCATGTTGTTTTAAAAAAAGTTTCTGTACGCCTGCCCTGTGACTTTGACATGGGGCCCAAATAACTTATCACCAAAAACACCCGCCAAGATGTTGAGGCTCAACCGCTGTTTGTGATGTGATGGAAGAATTGGCTGGGTTTTCCTCAGCCCATACATGCTGATTGTGAAAGTTTTGGATTCCGTCTCGTGTGAATTGTGCTCATCTGTGAATATCACTAAAGCAAGAAAGTGAGGAGTTGTACCACACTGCTGCAAGAACCACTGGCAGAACATTACTCGCGCAGGGTAATCTGCTGGTGACAAGGCCTGTACCCGTTGCAGATGGTAAGGATACAGTTGGTGTTCTTGCAACACTCTCCAAATAGTCGAAGGTTGAACAGTCAGTTACATTGCTATTTTGCTTGTGCTGATTCCGGGAGTGGCATGCACAACATCCAAAATCTCCTCTACTTCAGGAGTGGTAGATCTTGGTCGTCCTCTGTCGGCAGCACGAGGTGTAAAGTTTCCATGTTCACAAAGGTGGCGATGGATACCTTCAAACGTTTTCCTGCCTGGACATCTTCGTTCTGGGAACCTTTCGTGGTACAAACGACGAGCCTTCAGAGCATTGTCGTCTGCCAAACCGTACATAAAGTGTTCGTTACATGGTCGGAATGGAAAACCACCAGATTCTGTCAGTACCTTGTGATGAACGAAATCACCTGTGGGAGATAAAACATTCCGGTTAGTAATTCGGGAACCAAGCATTTCCGGAACTAGGTTGATATAAAATGTTTTTATTGTCTACATATGAGGAACTCATTCCTGAAGTTATGCCGTGTATTTTTGAGACACCCTGAATAGAAGTATTTTTTGCAGAGGAAAGCAGTTACTTAGTAATATTGAACTAAACACGCAATAAAGAAGGGCTGGACTATATATAAAGTGACCAGATCCTTAGCATTCCAATGCGGGACATCTATTGGGGAAGGGGATTTTTCAAATCCGAAACAATATAGACATATAACCCCAGGGGCTCATATCTGGTGAGTATGGGCTTGGCACACCCAGGGTCCTGAGCTGGATATCATCATTCTTCTCTGTTTTGATGATTCCCTCCTACTTCTCTCTCTCTCTCTCTCTCTCTCTCTCTCTCTCTCTCTCTCTCTCTCTCTCTCTCTCTCTCTCTCTCTCTCTCTCTCTCTCTCTCAGGGTACTCAAATTTTTTTTTTCTGTTTTTTTTTTTTTGGCTGGTGCAGCATAAGCCTCGGGCTTCCTTGCATCATATGGCTAGTAATAATAATAATAATAATAATAATATATTTTTGAAATTTTTATATATAAAAAATATTCACATACAAAATATAAATTAAATACATTAACTTCTTTCAACTAAACTTATAAAATGAAATATCAAAATTCTTAAAAAAAACACAAATATAATATATATATATATATATATATATATATATATATATTAGTGATAAAAAAGCAAGTTAATAATAATAATAATGACTGTAACTGTCAATGCAGTTGCAGAGCAATCATGCATTACAACCATAATGTGTATAAACTATTGAGGATAATAATAGAAAATAATAGAAAAGCTAAATCAATCAAATAGTACCATTCAGGGATTTAGGAAAACGCTAAGGATTTAAAAAAAAAAAAAAATTATCGCTTTTTACCCAAAATCCAGATGACTTCAACTGGGGCCAACCCAGACTGAGGGTAAAAAACGACAAGAAGTTCTTTGTTTCTGTAATGATCAATATATGCTAAGTAATTTAACTCTAAAACCAAATATAGTACTGTAATTAAAAATGGTTAGGAAAATTTAGAATCGAAAGTAAGAAAATATAAGTAAATTATAAATAAATTATAAATGTAAGCATTTATCATCGTTGACCTGACAGAGACGTAATTTAATGATTACAATTAGATTAAATATATAATATATAATACATACTACATATCTACCGTATCCAGGACATAATATAGTAACGATAATAGTCGTCAAGATAATATGTGGTGCCCCCTATGTGATGGATATGGTAAAAATAAATAATTAATTAATTAACCAATCAAATTTAAGTTAACGCAAAGAGAAACATGCAGATAGTAAGAAGAAAAACTAAAGGAGTAGGAATAATAGAACCTGAACTGCATAAATGCGAAAAATAGTGGCGTAGATAAGAAATAGTTTCTCCTACATCCTCGGATTGCCCTAATAATTTCGAAGAAATAAAAATAAAGAGTGTAGGAGATACAAGATATAAGTTGTGGTTCGGGTATGCCCGGGATCGCAAACCCGTTCCTATAGTAGGACCCCGAGCTGAATTTTCATCTTACCTCAGCGTGAACTTAAGTAAACTTAAATGTGTAAAAAAAAAATAATAATCTCATTGTAATCATTAAATTACGTTTTCTGTCGGGTCAAAGATGATTAATATATGCTTACTTTTATAATTTATTTATAATTTACTTTTATTTTCTTACTTTCGATTCTAAAATTTCTAAATTTTCCTAACCATTTTTAATTACTATATTTGGTTTATATTTGGTTTAGATTTAAATTACTTAGCATATATTGATCATTACAGAAACAGAGAACTTCTTGTCGTTTTTTGCCTTCAGTCTGAGTGGTTGGCTCCAGTTGAAGTCATCTGGATTGTGGGTAAAAAGCAGTAATATATATATTTTTTTAATCCTTAGCGTTTTCCTAAATCCTTGAATGGTATTATTTGATTGATTTACCTTTTCTATTATTATCCTCAATATTTTATATATATATATATATATATATATTTTTTTTTTTTAAGAGAAATGTTGAAATTCAGTATACGGTACCCCTCTTGTTACGCAAGTAACGAACAGAGGGTCTCGTGAAGGATTTGAACTGAGAAAAATAATCGTAATTAGAAGGAGAAAAAAACACTTATTAGAGGAATCATATTTTTAATCGATTTTCATTTTTGTTTAGTGAAAAATGCTTAGGTTTTTTTCTCTAAAATAATAATAATACTGGCGGTAATAATAACCTCAAAGACGAAAGGAAGAACTTGTACTAACCTCAAAGAAGAAAGGAAGAACCAGTATACCCTCAACCACCTGATGTACATGGATGACATCCATGAAAATTAGTCAACCGAAACTATCAGCTGCAGACTGGTAAAGAGATCGCAACCACAGCAGAGGGAGAGGCCTAGAAAACCATGGCGATGATGCAGGCTCGGCATGACAGCACAAGGAAATTAAGGCCTGCCTGCCCAAAAAATACCATCAGAGACTCAGAAGCCTGCTGAATGGAGGGAACACCGTTAAAGGCATAAACACGTATGCAGTCCCAGTGCTAACATGCACCTTCGGAGTCATAGATTGGACTAACACCGAGCTGGCGGATATCATGAGAAAGACAGGAAGGATTCTAATGACCAAGGGCCGCCAACACCACCAGAAGTCAGCCATGGAGAGACTGACAATTGATTGGAAAGATGGAGGAAGGGGCTTGATAAACCCTTCCTCCATCCATTACAAGCAACGGAAAACAGCGATTGCTACCTAAAGGATTACTTCCAGAAACACACAGCAGCACTCCACCAGGCCATAAGGAAGATAGACAAGCGGTAAACCCACTCAACCTAAGAGAGGAGTTGCCTCCAATCCAGAAGGTAACAAACGAAGCTAGAAAGATGGGCAAACCAGACACTCCATGGCAGACACTACAATGACCTCCATCAAGATCACATAGATAAAATTGCTTCCAATGCATGGCTTACAAGCGGAACGCTCTTCCCTGAGACTGAACAATTTATGCTCACCTAAATAGAAAATATATCGCCAAGGAGCACGGAGTGTCAGATGACACATGCCGACGATGCCACTTGGCCTCAGAAACGATCTGACACATCACTGCGGGATGCAAGGTGATTACCAAGATTGAGTATACTCGTAGACACGACCGGGTAGCCAGGATAATACTTCAGAAGCTAGCAAAAAAATACCAGTTGATCAACGAAAGTGTAGTGTAAAATATCTGTATTTTGCCTATGATCCACCTTTGAGCTACCCCATACTTTTTCCCTTCCCTGTACTATAGGTAGTACGAAACACAAGACCGCACTTATCAGCGTTCCTTGCCGCCTTCTTCCCAGCTAGAACGCATGCCTATGTAGTATCACATTAGGTAAGGTCAGTGGTATGCTGAAAGACGGCACCACCAGAAGGGAAGACTATGGTATTCAATGGCAATAGTGCCATTGAATGCCATTGCCATTGCACCACCAGAAGGGAAAACCATTGCCATTGAATGCCATTGCCATTGCAACGCCAGAAGGGAAGACCATTGCCATTGAATGCCATTGCCATTGCACCACCAGAAGGGAAGACCACTACCCAGTCATTGTGATGCAATCCTACCTTTAGTAGTGGGGTTGCGGCATAACAGGATGCTGTTACTTGATCAGCTTCTGACATTATGGAGATGGAAGTACAGATAACAAGGAGGTGCTTGATTATTTTTATCGGATGTAAAGAAGTTATGACTATTGGAAACAGACTTTTAATGGGGTTACCCGAGTCTAATAACTGCGGGTGGATTGTATCAGGCAGTCCCTTTTGCAGGAATTGGATTCCTGAGTTCAGAGATCAAGAACTCTCACCTCGAACAAATATGACTTTCATTTGCACACTGTCATAACTCCTTTTTTGGCTGTTTTTGATATCCAGATATCATCCCTGGAGATTTAGTTCCCCCACAGAAACGAGTTTCGGACCAATGGGATCGTGGAAATTGTATTGGGGGTAACTTATATATACTCAGGAGAGACAAAGGACGGGAATTAAAAGTTGAAGGTTGAAGAGTGGAGAGTTAAGAATGAAGAGTGAGTGTTAAAAATTAAGGGTTAAAAAGATCAGAGCTAAGGGAGTAAAAGAAGACAGCAACTACTGCCTTTTCTAGACAGTTCTTCGGTAGAATAGACTTTTTGGACACACTCTTGCTGTCAGAGCTTTTGCTCGCTTCTATGCTATTTTTGGCCCGATTTCTAGATTGATAGAAGAATTGCCGAGAGATCCAGAAAAACGCCGTTCAGATCGAAAAAGATGTAACCGCAGTTACCCAAGAACCTCATTGCCAGGAAATCACCTAGCCAAAGTCTCCAGCAGAGCTGATTAGGACGGAACAATACAATTGCTGTTCAAGATAAAATTGGACCGAATCATTCCTTATACTGGTAAGTTTTATTTACTTTACCCTTTTTATATTAATACATAAACAGCCCTCCTCATTAACATATTTGCTGTCTTATCTAGTTAATACATTATTATTATTATTAATGTGACTACATCATCATCAGTAGCCATTTTCAATCCACTGCAGGATGAAGGCCTCTCCAGCAACTTTCCAGTTTCTTCTGCTTTGAGCACTGGCCATCCATTTACTACCCACAAACTCATGAATTTCATCTATCCATCTCCGCCTTTGTTTTCCAGGTTTTCTTCTAGCTCCTCTTGGGTACCATTCTGTTATTTTCTTAGTCCATCTGCCATCATGTCTTCGAGCTAGGTGTCCTGCCCAAGACCATTTTAGTTCTTTAGTTTTGATAAGAATGTCCTTTACTTGAGTTTGCTGCCTAATCCATGTGTTTCTCTTCTTATCTAACAGTCTGATTCCCAATATAATTCGTTCCATTTTTCGCTGTGCAGTTCTGAGCTTCTCTTCCATTCTTTTGGTGAGTGCCCAAGTTTCGCTTCCATAAGTCATGGTGGGGAGTATACATTGGTTCATTATTTTACGTTTCAGACAAACCGGGATATTGCTCTTCAGTATGTGACTATATTTCCTGGATGCTATCTATCCAAAATTTATTCTTCTCTTGACTTCCAGCCATTTATCATTATTACAGTTAATAACTTGTCCCAGATAAGTATATATATGACTTCACATTTTCAATTACTGCTCCTTCAATCATTATTTCCCTTTCTGTGGCATACTTGTTCATCATTACTTTTGTTTTACATTCATCTTTAGTCCAAAATCCTTACTAACTGTGCATAACTGATTAAGATTTCCCTCTAATTCTTTGGGATCGTGGATTACGACCACAATGTCATCTGCAAATCGTAAATGGTTTAGGTTGTCTCCGTTCACATTGACTCCTTTCTGCGACCAGTCTAATCTTCTGAAAGCTTCCTCAAGGGCAGCAATAAACAGCTTCGGAGATATTGTGTCTCCTTGTCGAACTCCTTTCTCGATTTTAAATTTCCTACTGCCTTTGTCTAGTCTAACAAAGGAGGTAGCATTCTCATATATTTTCTTCAAAATCATAATATGTGGGGTATCTATGCCTTGTCTTTCCAGCGCCCGAAACATTGCCTTATGCTGTATGGAGTCAAATGCCTTTTCATAATCCACAAATGCCAGGCATAATGGTGTTTTATATTCATTTGCTTTCTCCATTAACTGTGATATTACGTGAAGGTGATCCATAGTTGAGAATCCCGTCCTAAAGCCAGCTTGCTCTTTCGGTTGATTCTCATCAAATATTCTTTATAATCTGTTAGTAATGACCCTTGTGAACAACTTGTAGATGTGAGATAACAAGCTAATTGGTCTATAATTTCCAATTTCTGATTTATCTCCTTTCTTATGCAGCAAAACTATGATTGCATTATTCCAATGCTTAGGCGTCACACCTTTTCGAATGCACTTTGTGAAGAGCCTTGCCAGTTTTTATATTATGTCTCTTCCTCCCAATTTTAACAACTCTACAGTAACTTCATCTTCCCCCGGGGCTTTCTGATTCTTCATTTTCTTCAATGCATGTTCTACCTCATCAGGAAGAACATCGGGTATGTCGTATGCGTTCCTACTTTGCAATCCATCTTCCCTACTGCTGGCATCATTCCCTCGCTCCTTGTATAATTCTCTATAGTAGTCTTCTGCTATTTATAAGTACACCATTGCTATTCTTCAGTTTCAGTATCATTTGTCTTTCTGTATTACTGCTCATGGCTGCTGATTTTAATATTTTGTTTTCCTTTAATGCTTGTTCTTGTTTTCCTGTGTTACATCTTCTTATGTCCTCTCTGAATCCCTTTCTAATGGCTTTGCATAACTCAGTATACTCAATTTTTTCCTTGTCAGTGTGATTACACAATGTGACTACACAATACCCAATTGTTACTCAGAGTTTTAGTACTGTACCTATGCATACATATATATACCTGTGTACTCCTGTGAGATGTGGATTGCAAACAAGAAGTTGAGCAAGAAGAACGTGAACATGTCACTAACCAATCACGCGAAGAACGTGAACATGTCACTAACCAATCACACGAAGAACGTGAACATGTCACTAACCCATACCACCAGCTAGAGAGAGATTAGGTATCTTTCTTATTCATGGTAGTAATGTAAGTGTGAAAAAAATAAGTTCTATTATCGTATGTCTATTATATGTACGTTTCTGATATAGTAATGGTAATAAATCATGTTTGGTTTGAGTGTTACCTGTTACCTGTTCTCTTGAGTGTAGTTCGCCATAACACAAGTTTTATTGTAATAGAACTATTATTGTGGCATTCCAGGCCTGACTATAATAGATATGGTCTTGGGATGAAAAACACAACGCTGATCCGATGCTGAAAATTCTATTCTCCACGTTGCTGAATATAGCAACGTGGAGAATAGAATTTTTTTATTTTATAATAGTCGTTTTTATAATAGGACAATGATCTCGTGCATTAGGGCACGAGATCATTGTCCTATTATAAAAACGACCAGGCAGAAAAATGCCAAAGTCACATAAGTTCTTGGGCATTTTTCTGGGACACGCTTTAATTAAGGTTTTGTATCATACAAACCATTCTCGGAACTTAGGCAGCATTCAAAGCATTTTAGATAACTCAGAATATTAAAGCCCAGTCCAGCATAACACAGATGCCTAGATAAAGGCCATTGTAACAGTATCGTACTAAAAGTACGAACCCCAGGCAGTACGAGAGACCCCAACCCACAAACTGTACTGGGACCCCGCCATAATAACGGATAAGACAATACCGCACGACAAACCCTTGTGTACAAGAAGAAAAACAGGACAGGAGACCTAAGACAGGAGATAAAAGAGATGTGACATATGCAACAAGTAACGACCATCCCGTTCATCGTGCGAACCACCGATATGGTGCCAATGACCCTACATAGTAGCCTAGCAGCTTTAGTTTACCAGCGAACACCTACAACGAACTCCAGAAAGTCGCAATTCTGAACACTTGTAGGATAGTCAGAAAGTTCTTCGATCAACAGTAACACCACAGATAACAACAACCACTTTGTGTACTTGGTAGCAATACCCGTCACGAGTTTGAACCCCAATTAGGGAGAAATAATATAAAAGACCAATAATAATAATAATAATAATAATAATAATATATACATACATACTTCTTGTAACAATAAAAACAAGAAAAATTAAGTAATATAATTTAATATATAGGGTGATTCAAAAAAGACTTTACAACTTCGTAAGTGTATAGAAATTATTTCAGGAGACTTATATAATTAATTGAACTGTCATATTGTAGCAAAAAGCATCAAGTTTTACTGACGTAGTACAGTAGCAAGACGAGGCACCTTCTCACTACCTAACGTTGTTAAGGGAATTCCTCAATAACCGTTTCCCAAGTCGGTGGAATTAGTCGAGCAGGGCCGTTAGCATGGCCATTCATTCCCCAGATTTGACACCGCTAGACTTTTTTCCATGGGGTTTCTTCAAAGATCGAGTGTTTGTTCCATCCTTACCTACCAATCTTTCCAGTTCAAAACTAAAATCACCGCCGCTGTTACAGAAGTTATGCGGCGTTTGGGAGGAAATTGAGTTCAGATGGGATGTCTGCCGTATCACCAATGGCAGTCACATCGAACCAAAATGACTATTCTAGGTAAAACTTGATGTTTTTTCTACAATATGACAGTTCAATAAATTATACAAATCTTCTGAATAAATTTCTATACACTTACGAAGTTGAAAAATCCTTTTTGAATCACCCTGTATTTTTCCGCTGAGTGAATTTTTCTTAATAATTCTTCATTATTTGCTATTTCTTCGCAAAATTCTTCACAAGAATTAGCAAAATTGCACTTAATTTACTATTGCTTTCAGTGTTTCTACGGTCTTCTGACGTCCACAGCTTATTTACTATCGAAAAAACTCTCCATTGTACCATTGGTGTCCGGCAAACATAATACAAATGATTTGCATTATGTTAGCCATTAAGTAGGGAGGCTATATGTCCAATCCGGGACAGTTTGCAATGCGGGGCAAACGACACAACTGAAATCCGGGATATCTGGTGACAATATAACAATGCTATCACCTATGCTCGTACATTTGGTTTCGTGAACTAGTACACAAGGGAATACAGGCAGTCTCCGATGTACGCCGTTTCGAAATAAAGTAGTTTTTTTTTTTAATTTTTTTTTAAATATTTAAAATCTAAATCCTTTGTTTCTTCTTCCCCTTCCCCAAGAAGCGACGCAATCTCTACAACAGGACCTTGCACGTTTGTTTAACGTGCTGGTCATTCTGTTAGCATTAAATATCTCTATAGAAACATATAGTTAATTTTATGTCAAACAATACGACCTCTTTGCTGCAACTGATGACCCAAGAGTTTATTAGCAACATTGCCTATTATTTCCGGCAGCCTCTGCGAAATCTGATCATTTCGTGAGTTCCAGGGGTAAGGATTTAGAAATCCATCGTGGTAGAAAGTCACTCGACTATACCTGAACAACGCTGAATTGATCAGCAAAGACCAGATTCAGTTGTAGCCGCAAAGGATAAAAGTGCAGAGGGAAGAGAGAATTCAGTCAGCACCACAAGTGGAACAACTCATGGCAAAAAGCACGACTGAAACCTTCAGTTTGTCCCCGAAAGTGATGTTCACTTTAATGAAGATGATCCGAACATGGAATGGAGCGGAAAGTTCAGTAGAGAATTGATATCTTTTGCGCCTCTATAATAAATTATTTCAGATCTGTAAGAAATTGCCAACTTCTGTTTAGATTTCTACTCTCGGCTTCTTGAAATGAAATAATTCTGAATGAATAAAACAACAAGTAAATAATAAATATTAACGCGCACATTACCGTACATTTCCTATTGGAGGTGCAAAAGGTATACATATTGAAACATTCTTAGCTCTTACATAATACAATGAATTTAATTAAAAGTAAGTTAGAACACTCTAATGAAATCAAATTAGTTACTCTGAAGTAACTTTATTGTAAACCAGTTACAAAAAGGTAAGTTTGATACCGCAAACTACGGTACCTTAACCAAATCGCGACGTTTCAAGATCCTATTAAATCTCGTCATCGTGTGTGAGGAGGAGTAGAGAGCGTTGCAACCGGTTATGTTGAAAGAATACATGAGAGGATTTTAAATAAAGTAAAAAAAAGAATAAAAGGGGCGACTTTTCGCATGCATATAACTAATTGTAAAATAAAATAATATATATATATATATATATATATAAAGGAATCCGCTTACCCTTGCAATAAGCTTTCCTTTCTTGTTGAAACAAAGAAATCGTCCAGACCGCTCTCCCATAATGTTAACTCCAGCAAGATGATGAGATCGAATTGACTCCAACCGAAGTGTAGCTGCAGATAATGCAAAAAGGAGTATTAAACGTATCGTATCGAAAGAAAATTGATCGTGCATTATACAATGCACGATCCCATATTTAATCAGAAGTTCGATGAAATATGTTAAAGTTATCACACGATTTGCTACTTAAAATTATAACGCAAAAAATGAGCTGAAAATAAAGTTTTATTTTGTTAGTTCATTAGTTTCGAAATAAAATTTTTGCCAATGGTTTCAGACAAATTCAATATATAATACATATCCTATCCAAAATACAATGAATTTCACAGACACTACTAATTGCAACAAAAACTAAATTTCTGCACGCTAATTCTCAATTCAAATGCAAGACTTGATATAACTATTCCGAGACGTAAAAGTAGGCAATTAGACAAAGCATGAACTTTAAGGAAACGACAAAAATTGCGATGCATTTTTGAAAAATACTGTAATTATTAAATTGACTGAATTCAATGCAACTATATATTTTAGAAATGAGCCATTACAGGTATTTTCCAAACACGACCGATACTAAACTATTGCTTTCTCAAGGACATAGGTTGGTCCCTGGTGGTTCCTCTTAATGCACTTTGCATTAATAGAAAGTAACTCTTTAATTATTGATTATATAATATTGGTGTAAATACATCATAGTTTACCCATAAGTTTAACTACATACGTAGTGTAACGGCATCGTTTAGATTTTATCTCATATTGTGGCTGCCTTCCCAACGAGATACCAGATATTGCACTACTTCAAATAAATAAAGCTTTTCGTGTAGAAGAGACTACTGTTATTTATTCTCAGCGGACACCACCACCCAGACGCTTTCGGAGCTTGTTGGCTCACTCATCAGTGGGCGGGCAGGTACCCTGGTAATGCAGGCATGCCATCAATGTTGCGAAGTTAATTCCACAATATGACGCCAAATGGTGAAGATAATGATAATATTTTTGAAGACTAAATGCTTAAGGCATAATCGGAACCTCAGTAACCTTATCGGAAGTTTCTACGGAGACTTCCGATGAGGTTACTGAGAATGTTGAAAATGCAAGTGCTCTTTTAGAGTTTGAAAATAGGTATCATTAGGTCCTCTTGCTTTCTCTGCCTCTCGAAAAGCAGCAGTAGATTAGCATTATAAGATAAGAGAATACACATTGAATTGCAGCCTGCACAAAATGTAAACAACCCGTTGGTTTCAAGAAACAGTCTTGTTTCAAGCCTCCGTGTCAAGCAGCTGGGACTGCGCAACAATTCCACTTTCCTCTCAGTTATCGCAAAATCGTTAGAATTAGAATTAGTTAGAATTATAATTAGTTAGTATTAGACATGTTTCTGGTATCCCCATCGCAATAAACTTCTTTAAGCTTTAATGAAGATTCAAAATATTTATTTAGTTTGTCAGAAACGTGTGCAGAATCATCAACAGTTATGCCATTCGTATCGAAGAGACCAATGCGGTTCGTCCCTTTCCTTCTAGTGTTAACTTAAAGATAGGATTATTTGCTACTTTGCGATTTTTTTTATAAATTTTACAGTAGACTTTCAGAATAACAGCACCTTCGGGGATTCAAGGTGCCGTTATTTCGATTTTTTCGTTATCTAGAAAGTTTTGTTTTTAATATATTTAATGCAGAAATAATGAGACTAACTAAGAAATAGAGAGATTATGAATGCAATTTTATTAACTGCACATAAACATGTTGGCGATCCAATATTATATTCTGCCTTTAATTCACTCCTACTTGCGCCCCGTTCTGTTTTCTTGCACTGCAAGACGTCTGCGCTGTATGCAAATATCATCCCAATGTGCCGTTAGCTCGAATGTTCCGTTATCTGGGGTGCCGTTATTTGAACAGTCTACTGTACTCAGTTCTAATGGTAACTTTACTCCTGTACGGCAGTTTATGCTAGTGGAGTAGATAATTACCTGTAATAACATGAGGATAATGCATACACCACATTATATACAGTAACATTGATGGCAAGTAATTTATATATATATATATATATATATATATATATTTTTTTTTTTTTTTTTTGATTGCTTAAATGAATTAAATTTGATTGTTTTATTGATTGTTCTAATATTTTATCCCTTGCTACGTTAATGCCATTGCCGTTGGCAATTCGACAATTATACGTGCTTGATATATTTTATTTTAATTGCTTAGATGAATTAAACTTTAGTGTCTATTTTCCATTGGGTATTAGGGTGTATCCTGAACAGGAGATTTTGTTAGCATTTCAAGTCTAACATATTCCTAGGGGTCTGTGGTGGCTTTCAAATTATATAATAAACAATAATAAAAAGTTAGTTCTAATACTAATTATTTAATTTTAATTAATGTTATTAATCAATACTAAACAATACTAAATAACATTCCCTTATCTGGTCATCTATCCGCTACTTCTTCAGGGGCTTTGAGCGGATCGATAGCCAGTTTTAAAGGAATGTCTCATAATTACCCGTTTCTGTTAACTCCTTATCAGTTTTTCTGAGGTCGTTAGAAGCATACACAACATCCTATTTTCACTTAAAATCAGCAAACTTAAAGCACTAAGCAGAATTCACCAGAAACTGAAGATTAAGAACATACACCTCAACCATACACTAGAAGATGTATTCAAATTCAGAATCGGCGATGATCACAAAGACATTGACACTAAAGAATACTGCATCATTAAATTCCTGAACCGAACATTCGACTACGTCAACTTCCGTGACATTATGGAAAACACAAAAGGGTTTTTACCTATTCAAAACATTAATATTAAAGTCAGATATAGTTTCACAAAACCAATAGGCATAACCATGTGTAACTATAAAAACACAATCGAAAATATGAACAGTACGGAACAACTTTGCCACTGCAATGATAGCAAATATAGAAAATACATAGATCCACATCACAAACACATCATAACAGGCGACCACAGCATTATAGAAGATCAAACACTAAAAGAAGTAATGGAAAAAGGAACAACATTCAGACTCAATAGCCCAACTAATTTATTTAACACACGTAAATCCATATACAAGGATTTACTGCAATTCGCATTCAAAACTGCAAACAAATTTTACACACCCATAGAGGCATTCCAAATATGGATAAACATTACCACGGAAAAAAATCATGAAAATAGTCCAAGATGTCTTAACAGTTAAAAATCAAGTCAAACAATACAATCTGAAAGTCATTAGATATAAGACCAAAGAACTGCAGAAGAAATTCGTTATAACGAACACAGACAAGGCCAGCAACAACTTTAGTATAATATGCAAAAAGTTTTACATAGAGACTATTAAAGAAGAAATGGATAACAGTGAAACATACAAACAAATAGTATCCACACCCTAACAGCGTCAATAAGAAGATGATAGCACTACACAAAAAACTAAAACTGAAAATAGAAATCACAAAATACCCATTCATTTACTGGATCCCAAAATTCCACAAAATACCCACCGGCAAAAGGTTCATAACAGCAGGGAAAAACAGTTATACAAAAGTTTCCAGTAACCTATTTAAAGACAAACTTAAAATTATATTAAATGAAATAACCAGTACCAAAATAATCACCAGCAACAAAACATATCTAGACTACATCCGAAACAAAAGCAATAAGATAAGTAGCCTATACACCTACGACTTCCAAAACCTATTCACCAGCATATCACATGACAATTTAATCAAAGTCCTTTCAGTCTATTTTCAAAACCACCAAATTAGTTTAAACTGTAAAAAACAATACTGGAACGATTTAGTCAATCTCAACGTCAAAAATAACTATGTAATGATGGGAAACAGAATCTATTTACAGACCAGAGGAATAGCCATGGGATCTTGCTGCTCCAGTGCGATTGCCAACCTATATTTACATCACTTCGAAAATAACATAACAGAAGAAATTAACATGTTCAGATATATTGATGACGTCCTAATCATCAACCACGACGGTTTTGAAACACTAGCCCAAGCAATATATCCTACCGACCTCAGCATAGAACGCACCAACCAAAACAGCAAATTACAAGCATATTACCTAGACAGCCAGATTACTATCAAAAATAACAAAATCGAAACTAAACATTATGACAAAAGAGACCACTTCAAATTCCCAGCTATAAAACTCATCCACTGGGATAGCAACATTGCAAAACACATATACGGAAACACAATTAGGAACCAAACGACCAGAATAATAAAAATATGCAGTAATGCAGAAAACACAACAAAAGCAATTAACAAACTGATAAAAACACTCACAAAAAACAATATACCCTACAATTACAGTAAACACCACATAAAAGCGGCCACACTTATTAATAACAAAAATCTAATATCTAAATCACAAAGCAATACCAAAACCTAAATTAAGGTCCGGATCACTTACGCTCAGAGGAGGCTCGTCCTCTGACCGCACTATAATCCGGTTTCCTATATTAACCCACCCTTCAAAATCAGAATAAAAAATAAAAATAAAAAATTAATCTATGGGTAACCATTCGCAAGGTAAAATTCACTTTACAGGAGGCTGTAAATATGTAAATAGCTATCCCCGAGGACAAAACGGGCTGTTATGCCTTAGAAAAGCTATACCGGCCCAGTCCAAAGGGATAGCAAACCAACTTATGTAAATAACAATAAATAACGCTTGTAAATATAATACAAACATATCACATTTTATTCAAATTAATGTTCACCACGGAGTTTAAAAACGGAAACAAAAAGCCCCCCCACCCAGGCCGCACCCCGGCTGACGTAGGAACCAACCCACTTATCGGAAGACTTGCTAAAATATCACCTTACAACAATATCAAGCAACAATAGACGTGACTGCGCAATAAAAACCAAACCAAGAATGAAACAAACAGTGAACAAGAGTAACCCCTCTTTTACTGAAGGACCACCACCGGACAGATAAGTATAGCTCCACTCTCTTATTCCGATAATTACCCGTTGGGCTTTGTTTCTCCTATACCAGTTTGCTGAATTCCTAAATTAAGTATTAAAAATATTCAAAAATTTAAAGACAAATTAGCATAAAAATATCATTATCTAATAAATTAAATAATCTAAAGGAGATAAAAAATCTCACTAAAAAGGCAAAACTGATAAGGAGTTAACAGAAACGGGTAATTATGAGACATTCCTTTAAAACTGGCTATCGATCCGCTCAAAGCCCCTGAAGAAGTAGCGGATAGATGACCAGATAAGGGAATGTTATTTAGTATTGTTTAGTATTGATTAATAACATTAATTAAAATTAAATAATTAGTATTAGAACTAACTTTTTATTATTGTTTATTATATAATTTGAAAGCCACCACAGACCCCTAGGAATATGTTAGACTTGAAATGCTAACAAAATCTCCTGTTCAGGATACACCCTAATACCGAATGGAAAATAGACACTAAAGTTTAATTCATCTAAGCAATTAAAATAAAATATAATAATATATATATATATATTTTTTTTTTTTATACTTACTACCAGTGTACCAATGGACTACTGCAGGTTTTTGTGTCAGTGATAATTTATAATCAATCTATAGTGTAGTAGTTACAGTTACTAAAAATAAGCTTACGAAGATGCTCAGCGAGTCCATGGACTCTATTTTAAAGCAGATTAGTGCTCAGATCTCTGCAAACTTCTCTGACCAGTTACATCCCATCTATAAATTCAGATACGTCCTGCAAGAAGAAAAAACCTGCTCAGAGAGCAAAATATCAAAATTCTACACAGTATAAAGCGACTGGTGGAGAAGATGGATAGCCTGGAAAATCTCACCCGCAAGATGAATAAGAACTACAGGCCCCCTTCTTAGAAGAAGAACTCTTTATTGCATACAAAACGCACACCCGTACCCTTCACGACTAGAAGTCAGGGGTTTACAGTAAAGGCTAATACAACAAGGATGAGATAGGAGAAAAAACAATCATCCTCTGATCAACCAGGTGAATTGCTCACTACATCGTGAGGTCGATTACACTCCCACTACTAATAAAAAAGCCAGTTGTCAGTCCAGCGGTTTGATAAGTGCCACTCTGATTACACAGGAAAATGCAGTGGACAATTTCAATAACGCTGCAGCCTTTGAGACTCCGTTCCTCTCATATCCGGAGATTCTTCATATCCCATCATCATATCCCCCTCAACCTGCTTTTATTTCAATCACTGCTGAGAAAATCATCAGCAAATTCTTAAGGGAGAAAAACAAGATAGCGGAAATAACCCACAGACTACAGGACTCCAGTTCCAATAGTATTCGCATTCTCCTTTTCCAGAAACAGGTAACGCCTTGAATGGGACCCACACTACTGGTAATGTCGCCTGGCAGTGTACAGCACCTTGCTTTTCTAATGGCAAGGGTCCAGGTACTGATGTTCATAGAACTCCTGGCCGAGATTTGAATAGGCTGGCCAAATATAATATTATAATACTACACGAGATAAGATCTTTATCATTAAGATCTTTTCAGGGATTAGGCCCTAAAACGCAGCCCAGTAACGTCAAAGACATGTGTAAAACTCAGTTTGGATTAACAGTAGTAGTTAAACGATTAAAAATGAGCATCCTGCTTATGCGTCCTTTGTTCTCAATTGCCCAGTTCTCTTGTTGCTACTGAATTTTCAGGATTGGCCGTCAGGGTCACTGGTAAAACCATACAGGGATAAATGGATGATAAAATCAAGATCAAATATCCCATCTGAAACATCACAGTAGCAACCAACTACATCCCCCTGTGGCAGAGGATTGGCAGTGTGCGGTGTTTTATTCCAGAAAGTTCTAACCATTTCCAACAAGCTTTCCACGTTACAAACCAGCATGACGACGGCTAACTTTGATTACATTTGCCTTGTTGAAACGTGGTTAGGCAATAACTCCGTAGCAGATTGGTCACTAGCGGGAGTGCAATAGCACGCGCTCTTTGAGTAGACCAGTGTTCAAACCCCTGACTGCTAAATACTGTCGATCTGCCAACCCGCACTGGACCAGTGTGGCAGATTATGGTCCATTTCCCTCAGCATGAATTGTTGAGGAGGCATCCATCCTGCAGTGGGTTGATAATGGCTGCAGTTTTAGGCAATAACAGACACCTAAACATTCTTGCTAATCCACTTGGATATAAATGTGTTGGCACTGGAAGAAGTGAAAAAACGGGGTGGAGAAACCATGATCCTTATAAAGACGAATGTCTACAAAGGAAGACCTCTCCAAATCAGATAATTTTGAAGCCACCCATGCTAACCTTTTCAATGAAAAAATAAAATTACAAATCTGTCTTGTATATCTGCCTCCTGTGCACATCAGGATTTTCAAGAAATGAGCTCTTTGCATGGCTTACCATTAACCTCAATCCAGCTGCAGATACCATCCTGTTAGGAGACCTCAACATGCCAATACCAAACCATACAGATGCAAAATGAAATCTTGACTCTCTTCTTTCACAACTCACTCCGAAACAGCGGTTATTCCAGCAACTAGAGAGACTCAACGGTTGGATGTTGTATAGTACAATATACTTAGGATTAGATTAGAAGACAATCCGTTTCGCTTTAAGTCAGATCACAATCCAATAGTTGTAGAGACTACACTCAATGTCGCCGGAGTCATTAAGGGGAACGATGGAAATTTTAACGGCATTCACATAACGACCTTTTCTGTAAAATATATCAAGCCAAACATGATCCTCAAAGCTCTTCGATAATACAAATGGCAAGGATTAAACCCAAAGCTGGCAGAGGAAGATTACAAAAATGACCTATGAATGAGCGTCGAGGATCATAAAGATAACTGAGAAATCCAAAAACTGGTTTAATCCACAGAAAAAATATGTGTTTCGTAAAAAGCAAAGATTTTACAGTAAGTAGCTAAAGACAGAAGACAGGCCATCCATCTGACCACATTCAAAACAGAGAGTGTTCGCTTCATAAAACTGAAAAGACAAGCACATTACACAGCTGTACTTTAATAGCCCAAATAGGAAAATAGGATCGTTGGTGATAAGAGAAAAAAGCGTGTCGTAACTGCCGAGATCTTTAGTGAACGGTCCAAGAAGACATTTTGAACACCTCCCGCGCCCAACCAATTAGCAACCGAAGAAAAGAAAACAGGAAGAGAATAACTGACCTTCTTCAACGAATTGCAGAAAAAGAAGAACCCATCTCAAACTTACTAAGAAAGACATCTCTAACAATCATAACAACTGCTAAAGAAAACTTCATGCAAGTCATAAATAGCTTCCACTTCCTAAAAAAGCAACTGTTGGTCCTTATCACTTCCCTCTTTTCATGGCAAAAATCAGCAGTCCTATATTGAGGTGTTGCGTCGCACCTTAAATGAAATCATTCAAAAAGATACTCTCCCCTGTATATGGAACAGCTAGATAGTCAAGCCCTTTCCCAAAATAAAGAAATCAAAAAAACGCTAAAGACTACAGACCCATAGCCATACGTTGCACCCTCTTGGAGATTTTTGCGAGGACCCTTCTCTCAATCCTCACCCAACGCTGCTTCGGGCCTGCGTCCTTTGCACCTGCATTCCGTTTTATCTGGAAGATCCACTTTCACAAATCTCCTTGAGATCCTTTACCTGATTAAGAAAGTTCTTAATAGAGGAACAACTCGATATTATCTTCCTTGATATATCCGCAGCTTTTGATAATGGCTCTGGAACAAATTCTATATTATTATTTCAAAATACAAAGCAATCTTCTAAAGATTTTTTGTAACATTCTGAAGACACGACGCCTCCTAACCTCACATGACGATTTTATTGCTCATTACTCCATTTCGCAGGGAGTGCCACAGGGAGCAGTTCGCTCCTCACTTTTATTGGCTGCAGCACTGGAACCATTTTTTTTTTTTTTTTTTTTTGCATTCCATAAAGATAACTTCATTACATATGCAGATGAATTGAAATTCTCCGTCAGATCTAAAGATCAACAATAAGTTAAGCAAATAAATCAACAAGCCAATAACACAATAAATGAACTGGAGTATTACCTTGACTGTACTGGACTACATTTAAACCCAAGCGAATCTGCCCGGACGAATATTACAAAGGAAAATAGAAGAAACAATATCTCTATACTGGAAAGCGGATGCGAAGATCAAAAGGATAAATCGCACGTAGGCCTTTGCCCAAAATGGGACGAGGGGCTAACATTCTCCGAGCACTGTGATTACATCAAAGCAATAACATATGCGGCGCTCTGGACTGCCAAAGGGGAATTAACTGGAATTCGAAATCCAGACCTTGTTATAAAGTATATCTTGAAATGCATAGTACCCATCCCAGTCTAGGCTATACAGATTTGGTCCTCTGCTGCACCGAGCAATCTGAAAGCTTTTCTCAATATTGATTACTCAAGAGCACTAGCTCTTGAGATGGATCAATAGGATCTGGAATCACTCATTTCCTATCTCTCGAACCATCCTACTTTCCAATCTAAGTGTTCCACCCTGTAAACAGACAATAAACGTAAGAAACATTTTTTACATTAGTCCAACTGCTAACAGGAAGGTTAGGCGCTCCCAGCATTGACGGTTTATTTCACTCATATCTAGAAGCCCCCAAGAATGATGAAACAAGACATCCTCTTCAAAGCAACTTAAAAAACCTGGACAGCCTTAGCCGCTTGTTTCCAGCAAACACGATGAAACTCTTCCATCAACTAAGAACTGAACCAGAAAAGCTCTGTAATGACAGCTCCTACAGGTTACAGGTCTTTTCCGACTCCTATCGTCTCGTGCAGATTTAGTGCACAGCCAAGCGGCTCAAAACTGCATTTAATTTTGACTCCTTTTAACTATATCTTCTCATTATTCTAAATATCAACCTAAGATGTCAAAATTTGAAATATTCTTAATGTTACATAGGTTACAAACGTTTTGTTCATGGGGTCACTTAGAATGGAAATCACAATGGAACCTTAGAAAGGAATTCATACCCTTCTAGCCAATAGCTGTTCCAGGGGTGTCTCCTTAACGGAAAGATAAATTGACGATAATAATATAGGCTCGATGGTCCAGTGGTTACATATTAATGTATATTGTAAATCTGTTATTATGTTTACCCTCCTAGCAAATGCTTGCTGTGTAGGGGTAGACGTTACTTCTCCTTTTCCTTTACTTGAATAAAAAAATAAACATAACCGATAACAGCTGAAGCAGAAAGAGACGAGGTCATAATATCCATAATAGCAGATGAGTGGAGTCCATTACTTCGCATTCCTAGCAGAATTCTATGGAATTGACCCCACAATAACCAATGTGGTACCGAAACAGAGGCACAATAGAATCAGAGAGTAGAGATTCAGACCTCATCAATCGACAAATAATACGACGTTACCTCGACAACGATGAAGCAACACTGGAGACCATCCACACAGCCTTAAAGTCGGCTGCCATAGCAGCAATTACGATTAATGGAAGAGAAACGAGAGACCATCAGCAGAAGAACCGAAAAAAGAACGAACCGCTAGCATGGGAAAGAAGACTTCAGCAGAATTAAAAGTTAAGATAGGCCAATTGACCCAGCACCAACAGGGTAATAGGAGTAAGAAATTGATTGGAAAAGTGAAGTGCAACCTCAAGAGCGACAGCATCCACAGCAAATACGAGACCTAAAATAGGGTCTCGTGTTTGCTGTGGAGAGAATAGGGAATACTTGGACACATTGAAACAGAACCTTCTCGCACTCAGCAAGAGACTACGCCGATACAAAGGGAATTCTCAGTGGAAAATACAGAACCGAATCTTCGATGAGGAACAAATAGCCTCTATAGGAGTCTCGGAGAAAACGAGAATGAAGGGAACAGACTACCCGAGCAGAAGACGATCGAGGAGCTCTTGGGCAACATATGGAGCAGTGAAGTAAGACATAACAGTCGAGCACCCTGGATAGAACTAGAACGGAAGAAAATAGAGGACGTACAAGAGATAAGAGAGCGGAAGATTCGAGAGAAAGAAGTAAAACGGTCGATCAGGAACTCCCACAAAAAAAAAAAAAAAAAAACACAACCAAATTATGATATTAGGGTCCCCTGTAAATGTCAGTAACTCCCACAACTGGCGAACCCCAGGAATAAATAACGTCCACAATACTGGTACAAGAAGCTCACTTGCAGACACATGCATCATAGCAGAGCAGTTCGCCCGAATGATAAAGCTTCCAAAGACAATTGTGAAGTTTTTCACTCCAGGAATCAAAAATCTGAAGCCAAAAGACCATGATACAAGACACTGAGCGAAAAATACAAGGCCAATCACCTGTCTCCCAATGATGTACATGATCCTGACCAGCTGCTAACCAAGAAGATATCAGACCGCCTGGAGAGCCGGAATATAATGGCCGAAGAGTAGAAAGAATACAAACAGATGAGCAATGGATGCAAGGAGCAATTAACCATAGATGCCGCAGCTATAGAGCAAGCCTACAAGAAGCGACGCAACCTGTACACGCCCTATATCGATTACCGTGCCTCATAGCAGGCTAATAGAGGCGGTGAAGATTTACAAAGTTAATCCGACAGTGAAAAACTTCCTAGAAGCAACGTTGGAGAAATGGAGTACCACCACTGAGGTCGAGAACATCACAACTACACGATCCCCATCAGGAGAGGAATCTTTCAGGGAAATGCCCTGAGCACACTGTGGTTCTGTCTAGCACTCAAACCCGCTACCCACCATGGTCAACAGCAGCAAGTATGGATATGACGTCAAAGAAGGAAGGAAAAACCGGTACACCCTCACTCACCTGATGTATATGGATGATATCAAACTCTAGGTGGCAACCGAGAAGCAACTCCAGCAACTACTCTGGATCACCGAAGAATTCAACAATGACATCAGGATGGAATTTAGTCTAGATAAATGCAAGATTCACGGATTGCATCAGGGAAAATTAGTCAAGCGAAACTACGAACTACAGACTGATAAAGAGATCGAAACCATGGCAGAGGGAGAGACTTACAAATACCTGAGTATGATGCTGGCTCAGCAGTTACAGCACAAGGAATTCAAGGCCTGTCAGCCAGAAAAAATACTACCAGAGACTCAGAAGCCTGCTGAAAGAAAAGCTGAACGGAGGGAACACAGTTACAGCCATAAACACCAATGCGGTCGCATTGGTGTTTATGGCTGTTTATGGCTTCGCATCTAACATCGAGCTGGAGGATATCATGAGAAAGACAAGGACAATGATAACAAAGAGCTGCCAACACTACCCGAAGTCAGCGGCGGAGAGATTGACAATAGCTCGGAAAGACGGAGGAAGGAGCCTAACAGACCTCATCGAGCAACAGAAAACAGCGATAGCTAAACTGAACGATTACTTCCAGAAAAATACAGCCGCACTCTTCCAGGAAATGAGGAAGATAAACAAGCGGCATACCCCACTCAACCTAGAAATGCTGAACAAACAACTGAATCAGGAAACTCAACCAAAAGGAAAACTCTCCTACAAAACCCACATCTGGTAATTGATCTACTTCCACAGAAGATCATCACACAAGTGAGGAAGTAAAAAATATAGTGGTCGCAAATTTAGCAGAAGACCTGAAAATGGCAAAAATTAAATCTGTGCGTAAGACACGTAATATTGGTGTCATCATTGAAACTGAGACGAAAGAAGAAGCTAACAAAATCATTAGTAACCCCAAAACACAAACACTTGGCCTACAGGCTGCACCCCCGAAAAGAAAGGGGCCCAGCATAATAATTTATGATACCGAAAAGGACATAACCCCAGCAACGCTCCAGGATGAACTATACAGAAGAAACCTCCAGCAGGACCACCCAGATGTTGAACCAAATGACCTCGTTTTCCCGAAATTCCAAAAAAATGCCAGAGTGGGAAATTCTACCAACTGGGTAGTGGAGCTTTCCCCCGCAGCCTGGAGAACAATAAGTCAACAAAATAGAGTGTTCATAAATTGGGGCAGTCACCGCTTCAAGGAGCATGTGGCGGTCCCCAAATGCTACAAGTGTTGTCGTTTTGGACACACGACACACACGTGTACCCAAGCTCAACCCACATGTGGACACTGTGCTGAGAGAGGCCACGACTTTAACTCGTGCACCAAAAAAGAAGACCCACCCACTTGCGAAAACTGCAAATCAATGAAAATGCAGGCAGATTATTCCATCCGGGACAATAAATGCCCTGTCTACACAAAAGCTAAGAGCACATGCCAACTAAGGCTCGATTATGGGGACTTACCTTAAACCATTTAATACTACCACTGTAAAATTTGCACAAATTAATGCCCAGCGAGCTAAAGCAGTTGCAGCGCAGTTGAGGAAAAAGGCAGATGAGGAGAACCTCGATATCCTCTTTCTTCAAGAGCCATATTCGCATAGTAAGGCAGTCAGTCAGAAGGTATCCGTTGATTTATAAGATCGTTGAAGTGGACGGGGAGACCCCATGGGCGGCTATTCTGGTCAGAAACTCTGATCTCACTGTTACCAAAATACCACATTACTGCCTTCCCTGGGCAGCCTGTGCCCATATCATCACCCCTTTGGGGGAATTTTACGCAGTTTCTCTCTACTCTCGGCCGGGGGAGGATATTCTCCTGATTATTAGATACTTACAAAGCATCTCTCTGGAATTCCCAAATGCAAAAATCATCGTTGCCGCCAACGTAAACTGCAGGTCGCCAGCGTGGTTCAGTGAAACTCAAGATAGACGAGGCGCAAACAACGGACAAAGACTGGAAGAATATCTCTCAAACAGTTCTTTCTCAATTCTCAACCAACCAAATAACCTACCGACCTTCTCTAGTACAATGTGGGAAGCCACAATTGATATCACCCTGGCCACAAGATCCGTTGCACAACACCTTTCATCCTGGACAGTTAGAGAAAGCTGGACCACTTCGGACCACCGTGTAATAACTTTCCAACTGCACCGATCAGTAAGCCGACAACCAATTATGAGGCAAACTCTACATAGATTTGCAATTGACAAGGCAAACTGGCAGGAATTTAAGGATTCACTGATCATGGCCGCCCGCTCTCTCAGCACAGTTGGACTGAACCCAGACCAACACCAAAAGGAAGGCAATTGTAAGCCTAGTCACAGAAAGCTCAATTAACTGTATTTAACGGAAGAAACCTTCTCTTGGAGCCGTACCTTGGTGGTGCCCAGAGCTCCAACAACTGCGACGGGAGGTTTACACCCGACGGAAAAATTTTCAACGCGCAAGACGGACATGGCCGGAAGCGGAAGTAGAGTATCTCAAGCAGCAGTACCGAACGGCAAGAAACGAATACACAGCCCTGATTAAACAAAGGAAGAAGCGCTCCTGGGAGCACCTAGTCTCCACAGTTGGAAATTCTGCTCCATGGGGAGTGGTCTACAGAGTAATCACAAACAAACTCCCCAAGGGAGAAGTCATCCCAGCCACCAAGACGCCACAAGGCACGTATACAAAGACATGGTCCGAATCTATAAATAACATCCTTGACGCCATGTTCCATCAACACATGCCACCAAGTACCCCAGAGCAAATACTACTGTGAGGAAAACAGCACATACACTACGGCCCAAGTGGAAGACAGCTTCACCAAGGAAGAACTGGACTCCGCTGCAGCAAAAATAAAAAAACAAGAAATCTCCAGGAGAAGATATGCTGGAGCCCGAGGTCGTAAAGAAGGCTGTTGAAACCATCCCAAATGAGATCCTAAACCTCTTCAAACATTGCCTTGAAGCAGGCCATTTCCCAGCAGTATGAAGAGCTGCAAAATTAAGGCTTATTCTCAAGAATCCGAAAAAACCACAAGACCTTCCGGAGTCATACCGGCCCATCGCTCTTCTATCCATACTAAGCAAACTCCTAGAACATCTTCTAAGCGATAGAATAGAAATTCATTACTCCAAGGCTGGCCTTCACTCTAACAACCAATACGGCTTTAGAAGGGGATGCTCCACGGCGGACGCCTTAGAGAATATCGTCAAAGCAGCTACCACTACCAGCCATAAATACTTCCTTGTCATTTCAGTGGATTTTGCCGGGGCGTTTGACTCCTTCTGGTGGCCAAGCGTCCTTGGCAGACTCCGGAAAGCAAAACTACCAGCTAATTTGTACAATTGTATAAAAACCTATCTTGCAAACAGAACAGTAACCGTCAGTGCTCTGTACTGTTCAGTCACACAACCAGTCTACAGAGAATGCCCACAAGGCTCAGTACTTGGCCCACTTCTCTGGAACGTGGTGCTCGACAGCTTTCTAAACCTCGACCTTGGTAATGTGAGATCGCAGGCCTATGCGGATGACCTGATCCTGATGCTGGCGGCAGACTCAAGAACTCAACTAGAGATCTCTGCAAACCGTGCTATAAATATCCTACAAGACTGGGCCACCCAAAACCACTTAAACATATCCCCAACAAAAACCTGCTCCATCCTACTTAAAGGTTCTCTCAATATCAGAAGGCCTCCCCAGATAAAGATTCAGGAAACAACAATTAAGCTTTCCACCGAACTTAAATATCTTGGTATTCTGCTGGATAAAAATCTGTCATTCACACCCCATCTTACTTACCTCAGAAGCAAAATCAAAAAATGCTCCGCACTAATAGCTAGAGTCACTCGTCGCGACTGGGGACTTAAGAAGAGGACCCTAGCCCTCTTCTATAAGGCAGTCTTCTTACCAGCAATAACATACCCATCAGGAGTCTGGTTCCACAAGGCGGTAACAGCATTAAACAAAAGGAAGCTAGAGACCATTCAACGTTCAGTCCTACTAACAATCTCGAGAGCCTGCTGTACTGTAAGCACCCACGCCCTCCAGTTCCTCTTGGGTGCTCTCCCCCTGGACCTGGAGATCGTCCGCTGTATGTTGCTTTATCAACTATCCAAAGGCAAATCAATCACCTGCCTAGACTACACAACTGATCCTGCGAACGATCGTAAACTCGAGAAAAAACGCCTTCTCACCCACCTACAGCATGCCTGGCAAACCCGCTGGACGACTTCGACAAAAGGAGAAGTCACCCGACGATTCATGCCGGATAATCAACTAGTGTTTCCCAAAAGCCCAAACTGGTTTTCACCGGGACTGCTGACATCTTACCTGCTCACGGGACATGGCGAAATAAGAGCAAAACTCTCCAGTTTCGGATTGAGTGACACCTCTCTCTGCCACTGTGGACAGCCAGAGACGTGGGAGCACCTCATGCACCACTGCCAACTATACGAAGACCTCCGCTGCCTCTTAATAACTAGAATACGTTTCTCGCCAATAAACCAAGAACAATATCTCCTGGAGAGCGAGGACAACTATAAAGCCTTAACGCAGTTTTTTTACTAGAAGAAGAACATACCCACAACCTTAGCAGGAATTTTCCCACAAACTAACCACTCGTCATCCATAATAAAGATCCTTAGATGTGTCAACCAAACAAAAACCTAACAGCTACAATCTGAAAAACTAATCATTAACTTAACCTGGATCTGACCACTGGCTTAAACTGGAGTCATTATCTGGACATGACCACCCACACGAACGGGACAACATGTCCCAGGAATGGCATACGAAGACCTGACAAAGTCATTATGCAGTTTGCTGCCGAAACATCATTAGGCGATCTGAACCGGGTACCCTCACTCGGTTCACTTTCTTTCCCTTCCCTTGGCAGGGGATGGTTACTCTGTACCCTTCCCCCTGCCATCCCCTATCTTCACCTAGTGAGGCATGGGCCTGCCCCGCCGACTTTTGGGGTTATCTTCACTATTGACTCCATATTTCTGTCTTTCACCCCCCAGTCTTCAGTCTCCCTTCCCTCTCTAGCTATCTTGCGACTAGCGTTTGACCCTTGCCAAAACTACACAAGCCCCACACAAAAATTTAAAAAATAAAAAAAAATAATAAAAAATGAACTATAACCCGTATAACTTATATCTCTTTCGGCCTGACCCAATTTCTAGCGCTTCTCCCCCCCCCCTCCACTTTTTTTTTTTTTTAGGTCCTAGCCACTGAAATCTCAGGAAATTAGGTGGCAGGACCTGCCAGAGTAAATAGTAAATTTCTAAAATACTGGTGTACCTGGTCTGCCTCCACGAGGTATAGTGTGGGCAACGGTGGGCCTCATTTGAGACCCAACAGCTAAAAGACCAGATGAACAAGGGTACAAAACATTACACACCACAATATCCATACACTTTTAAACCTCTGGCCTCTACAGTGTTCTGTATCACACCACAATGTATATTACGCGGAGATGGGGGAAACCACTGGTGCCGTTAGACCCTAAAAACACTATACACTATACTCAACCTAAGCGAGGAGTCCCCTCCTGCCCACACGGTAAGAGCAAACGACGCTAGAAAGATGAGCAAAGAACACACTCCGTGCCAGGCACTACAATGACCTCCTTCCAGACTACATAGATAAAATTCCTTCCAATACATGTCTCTTGAGTGGGACGCTCTTTCCCGAGAATGATGGATTCATGTTCGCCATCCAAGACCATAAACTATAGAAAATACATCGCCAAGGAGTCCGAAGTGTCACATGAGACATGTCGACGATGCCACCTGGCCTCAGAAACGAACCAAACACATCAACACGGGATGGAAGGTGATCACCCAGACTGAGTACACTCGTAGACACGCCCAAGTACCCAGGTTAATATATCAGAAGTTAGTAAGGAAATGCCAGTTGATCAAAGAAAGCGTGCCGTATTACAAGTACGAACCCAAGACAGTACTAGAAACCCCAACCCACAAGCTGTACTGGGACCTAGCCATAATAACGGACATGACAATCCCGCATAACACACCGGATATAACCCTTATCGACAAGAAGGAAATGGCTACCCATCCGATGGACATAGCGGTGCTCAACACTGACAACCTCCAGTTAACGCATGAGGAAAAAAATCAGGAAGTAGAGAAACTTAAGAGGGGAGATCAAAGAGATGTGGCATATGCAATAAGTAACAACCATCCCGATCATCGTGCCAACCACCGATATGGTGCCAACGACTGCATAGCAGCAATAGGGCTCCCAGCGAACACTTACAAGGAATCAGAAAGTCGCAATCCCGAACGATAGTCAGAGTTTCTCGACCAACGGTAGCACCAGGCATAACAATCACCCTGTGTCTTGGTAGCAACACCCGTCACGGGGTTAATCCCCATCAGGGAGAAATAATATAAGAGTAACAATATAATACTACTACTAATAATAATAATAATAAATGGTAAGTAGATAAGCTTTAAAATTTGCGTATCCTTTTAGGAGGTTGAGTTATTTGGGAGTAATTTTTATTTCAAAAATGTCGGGAAATAGAAAAAACGAGCAATTTAGTTAAGTTTCGTATGCAAAAATATATGCACTGATTCCGAAATAAGAGAAGGAACGAGAAAAAATATTATTACAAATGTGAGACGGAATGAAATACATGAGCATTTTGATAATGAGTAGGTGCCGTGCCGTGCCGTGCCCTGCAAAAATATTTAAAGAGAGTCAAATTTTCTCTATATCCGTCACCGAAGCAATATTGGTGGGTAAACAAATTATGCAACCTTATTTGACAAAAGGCCCAATAAAGACGGTTCTTATTGCTAAATATGCTAGCCAACTGTTGAAGAATTGAATTGTTAATGCATGGTTTGAGAAAGACAATATATTTATTTTGAGAAAGACTGTACATGGAATTTATTTATTTATTTTTATTACTTTTTTAATGTTGTCGCTTTAACAAAATATGAAAATAATGTGTCATTTAATATAGTTAGGGAAGAACTTTACGTGATTGTTTTCCATTAAGATTAATTACTATATTTAATAACCACTCCTCGCATCGGCAAGTAGAAGTCTGTCAGCAGCATGGTCTGATGATGGGTATCGGTAAGATGCCTAAAACGTCACCTTAAATGTATAGTGTTGGGGCGATTAGCTTAATGAACTATATTATTAATTTCACGCGGTATACGAGTGGTTATTAAATATAGTAATCAATCTTAATGTGTCATTTTTTTTCTTTTCGATGCAGCTACACATACAAACATTCCAAAATTTATGGATCAACTGATCATAATCATTTATTTTTGATTTTATAAATTTAGAGATGTATGTTTAACGGTTAAGCTGGTTTAAAGAAGTATATTTCAGTGAATATTATACTAAAAACCGAAATTATTTACATCTGTAAACATTTATATGCTGCTAGTGTTTAAAATATAAACAAATGTTCAGTGTTTTAAACGTAAACAAATGACAGTAAACAAAGTTACAACAAATATTGTCATGTAGTGTAATGTCAAATAAAATGCACACCAAGTACAGAGAAAATATATCACTATAAAATCACAATACGCGGTGATCATATTCCATTACCTCGTATAGTTTCAAAATAATTTGTTGAAAGAGAAAATATACCTTAGCACCGTAGAGAAAAAAACTGTTCTTCATAAGAAATAATTATAATGAGGTACTGTACGTACAATGCTCATCAATTTTCATCACATCTTGATTATAATAAAGCACTGTCGAAAAATAATTCAATCAATTTCTCGCACGTAATAACAAACGATTACTAAATCTCGTTTTTGTTGTCAGCAGCTGACTGTTTTTTGAAGTACATGTACTGCATTTTAAAAACAAAGAAGAGCATCCGCTTCAAAGCAAAATGAGATGGTACACTCTCAGCACCTCGCATCTGTGTGTTTCAATTTTTTTTTTTTTTTTAATCTAGAAAAATCTGACAGAAATGAGTTTTGTGTATACACATAAATAATCGCTAAAATCGTATTTTGCTAATGTAAAATATATGAAGAGTTCTCCACATTATTTCTACATTCGTAGGAAAAAAATGCGTACTTAGACAACCAGCGCACACATCACATGAAAAAAACAATACTCGGTGATTAGATTCCATTACCTCGTATAGCTTAGAAATATTTTTTTTTGGTCTACGGTTAAATATGACTAATCAAATCGATAGTTCGATCAAAGACTTTTTGCAAAGCTTTTTAAAGGCATTTAAAAGTAGGGACTTGATGTATAAAAACAATTTGTCGTAAGGATCAATGAGTTTATTTTGTTTCGGTAATTAATTAGCTATCACTAAACGTAATACAGTAGACTGTCGAAATAACGGCACACTGCGATCGGATGTTTACATACAGCGCAGACGTCTTGCAGTGCCGAAAAAAAAACAAAGAAACCAGCAAGTCACATGATTACTTTTTTTTTGTTTAAATTCGCCATTTAAAGAGAATTCTGTACTGATATCACAGATTATAGCGCTCTTTTACATTTATTGCAAATTAAAAACCTCTCATATACAGAAAACAAGAAGAACATTAAAGCTTAGTGACAAACTTGATATAATAAAGAAATTAGAACGGGGGTAAGTAGGAGTGTATTAATCGCACTATAACATTGGATCGTCAACATGTTAATGTTTTTTTAAGTGCAGTTAATAAACTTGCATTCTTAATCTCTCTATTTCTTATTTAAACTCATTATTTCTGCATATTATATATATATATATATATATATATATAATATGCAGAAATAATGAGTTTAAATAAGAAATAGAGAGATTAAGAATGCAAGTTTATGGCAAAAACTGTAGAGCGAAAATTAACATAAAAATAACCCAAATAAACAATCGAACGAAAAGAAAGAATAGATATAAATAGTAGCCCAGAAACCCTAATATAATTTCGATCTTTAAATCCAATTAACAAAAACTATACAAATTTTAGGATAATGCCAATTAGTTATTAATTTAGCGGTACCCCCCCGAGAGGTACCAGTTCCAAAAGACGTGAAATATCACCCAAAGAGGGTTAAAGGAACTACCAAACGATAACAAAATCAAAATAAACTAAAATAAAATAGACTGACCATCATGCCCCATATCGACAGAGGACCACGAGGCCAATAATGGTCATGGAATCGCTGCATTTCAATCGTCATACAAAACATCGCAAAGGCGGAAATATCGAAGAACCAAACCACCCTTCCATTCTCCGATAGATCAACCAATGCAGAGGATTTGCATGGCGGTGGTCCTTATGCAGCGAAAATAAACTATAGAACAGACAGCACTCCAAAGCAGAGCCACACCACTGACATACTGCAAGCTGAATCAGCCTATATTAAAGAAAAAAGGAAATTTCGTTAAATTTATTTTTATTTTATTACTCCAAAACAGCCGAAGCCTTACAGAGGAGGAATTTGACCGCAGAAATATAGAATCCTTCTATTTACAATCTATACACAATGTCAGGTATCAATATACAATTTCAAATATACAAAGTCAATTTACAACATATACAATGCATATCATGCGTTACAGACCATTTGCATTTTAGCAAAGCTGTGGTAACAGAGAAATTAGTATTTCTAAGCATTATGTTGTTTTCTTTTCTTGATTGTTCACATTAATTAGTTGAATTAATTGCTTTGTGTTATTAATCTTAATTGTTATACCAAAATTTTTTTTTTTTTTTCTTTTTTATACAATTGTTAACTTATTCTTAACTTAGCTAAATTCTTAACTAAATTCTTAACTTAGTTCCTTGAAGAAAAAGTAAACAAAAAAAGAAAAAAAAAAAAAAAGGATTTTTTTTTTTTTTTTTTTACTTTATTCCTTTTCTTTTTTTTTTTTTTTTTTTGTTAAGGCTAAGTATACCTATCTTTATAGTATTATTATTGTTGTTATTATTAAGTTAATCATTTATTTTTATTCTCTATTAGTTTGATTGAAAAACCTTTGTAGTTCTTTTTTGATATTAATGTTTTCATATAGTATATCAATGTTGGAGTCGTTCAGCAGTTTTACAGTTCTGTTGAAGTAGTGGAATCTGAGTTGATCAGTTCTGAATGGCTCTTGTGCCAGCATATTTTGTCTTCTCAAGACTCTTGGAGGACAGCTGAAGTTGATGAGGTAGAGCAGCTCGGGGGCATCGAGCTTGCCAGCCACTAGATGCATTAGGAATTTGCAGTCTGCCGCAGCTCTCCTTTGGTAGAGTGGTACAATCCCAAAGTGAATGCACCATTCATTGTAGGATTTTGTGTTCAATTCCAACCTAGATTTGTACACCAGGAATCTGACTATGGATTTCTGAATACGTTCCAGTTGTTTTACAAGAATTTTGGTGTGAGGATTCCAGATTTGAGAGGCATATTCTAGAATTGGGTTGATGATCATTATGCAAGCTGTTTTTATGAGCTGTACATTAGTGAAATCAAAGCAGATTCTTTTAACCAGTCCAAGGGATTTGGAGGCCTTAGCTGTAGTTTTATTTACATGTGTGTTGAAGTTTCCCTTCTCAGAAAACCATACTCCCAAATCTGAGACCTCATGTATTCTCGATAGCTCATGATTATTAGCTTTATAGGGATAAATAATCTTGTGTTTTTTATGATAGTCTGTGACAGACATGGTGCAGCATTTGTTTAAGTTTAGTGTTAGACCATTGTTTGTGATCCATCGGGTGATGGTGTCTAGTCCAATTTCCAGTGATTCACAGTCTTGAGTTGTTTTGATGGTTTTGTATATTTTCAAGTCGTCTGCATAGGAGAGCACTTTGATGTCAACATGTTGCATACAATCCTGTATGTCATTAATATATACAGCAAAGAGTAGTGGCCCCAGAGGAGAACCCTGAGGGACTCCCCTTTGTATATGGAAAGTGGAGGAGTATCTTCCTTCAAAATTAACTCTGCTTTTCCTGTTTTCAAGAAAGTTAGACATAAGTGATAAGGCATTACTTAACAGACCTGTGTTCTTTAATTTGAGGCAAAGCAACTTATGTGGTACTGAATCAAAGGCTTTCTGTAGATCAAGGTATATAATGTCTACCTGATTGTTATTGTCAAGGCTAAGTTTTAGGTCATGTTCAATGGAGAGAAGGTTAGTCACAGTTGATCTGCCCATTAGGAAGCCATGATGAATGTGGCTGAATTTATTTTTCATGAAGGAGCAGATGGCGGCACAGGCGCTGCTAAATTAGCATATCGACCCATTACTATTGAATTATATTAAATGTTGACGAAAATTAAATTATAATAAAAAATTAAAATAATTAAGCATTCATTAGAGGCAGCAACTTGCAATTCCTCCATATGAAGCCGAAATATATACTATCATTGAATTATATTGAATACAGTTAAATTATAATAAAATGAATAAATAATTAAGCATTCATTAGAGGCAGCGACATGCAATTCCTCCATATGAAGCTGAAATACATCCATTATTCTAAATTAAATAAAACATAAGCCAGTAGTATGGCAAAAACTGTAGAGCGAAAATTAACATAAAAATAACCCAAATAAACAATCGAACGAAAAGAAAGAATAGATATAAATAGTAGCCCAGAAACCCTAATATAATTTCGATCTTTAAATCCAATTAACAAAAACTATACAAATTTTAGGATAATGCCAATTAGTTATTAATTTAGCGGTACCGAGAGGTACCAGTTCCAAAAGACGTGAAATATCACCCAAAGAGGGTTAAAGGAACTACCAAACGATAACAAAATCAAAATAAACTAAAATAAAATAGACTGACCACCATGCCCCATATCGACAGAGGACCACGAGGCCAATAATGGTCATGGAATCGCTGCATTTCAATCGTCATACAAAACATCGCAAAGGCGGAAATATCGAAGAACCAAACCACCCTTCCATTCTCTTATGCTTAATTATTTATGCTTAATTAATTATTCATGCTTAATTATTTATTCATTTTATTATAATTTAACTGTATTCAATATAATTCAATGATAGTATATATTTCGGCTTCATATGGAGGAATTGCAAGTTGCTGCCTCTAATGAATGCTTAATTATTTTAATTTTTTATTATAATTTAATTTTCGTCAACATTTAATATAATTCAATAGTAATGGGTCGATATGCTAATTTAGCAGCGCCTGTGCCGCCATCTATTTCCTTTTTTCTTTAATATAGGCTGATTCAGCTTGCAGTATGTCAGTGGTGTGGCTCTGCTTTGGAGTGCTGTCTGTTCTATAGTTTATTTTCGCTGCATAAGGACCACCGCCATGCAAATCCTCTGCATTGGTTGATCTATCGGAGAATGGAAGGGTGGTTTGGTTCTTCGATATTTCCGCCTTTGCGATGTTTTGTATGACGATTGAAATGCAGCGATTCCATGACCATTATTGGCCTCGTGGTCCTCTGTCGATATGGGGCATGATGGTCAGTCTATTTTATTTTAGTTTATTTTGATTTTGTTATCGTTTGGTAGTTCCTTTAACCCTCTTTGGGTGATATTTCACGTCTTTTGGAACTGGTACCTCTCGGGGGGGTACCGCTAAATTAATAACTAATTGGCATTATCCTAAAATTTGTATAGTTTTTGTTAATTGGATTTAAAGATCGAAATTATATTAGGGTTTCTGGGCTACTATTTATATCTATTCTTTCTTTTCGTTCGATTGTTTATTTGGGTTATTTTTATGTTAATTTTCGCTCTACAGTTTTTGCCATACTACTGGCTTATGTTTTATTTAATTTAGAATAATGGATGTATTTCAGCTTCATATGGAGGAATTGCATGTCGCTGCCTCTAATGAATGCTTAATTATTTATTCATTTTATTATAATTTATCTTTATTCAATAGAATTCAATGATAGTATATATATATATATATATATATACAGGATGTTTCAGTTAAACGTTTCAGAACTTCTAAGAGGGGTAGGGTACATCCTGACAACTCGAAATCATATAGCAATGTGGGGTCGGAAATGCTTTCCTGAAGCGGTGTTGTGCACAGAAGCACCATAAAAAGAAAAGAGACCGTAAGTGAGAAATCGTTTTAATAATACATGAAAAGAAGCAAAAGGTACATGGATTACCGTAGGTACATGTAAACCCCTGGCTTTCTGGCCGTGAAGGGCATTAAAGATTATCTCTCTCTCTCTCTCTCTCTCTCTACATGGATTATCAAGTAGATAGGTCTAACCGGACCTATCTACTTGATCTTTCTGCAGCAAGTATTGCCACAACTTTTGAGAGATGAACAGATTTCTGCATCGACGCAACAGACAATGTGGTTCCAACACGATGGAGCCCCTGCCCATTATAACGGGAGATGTTCGTAACTACCTGGATGTCACGTTTGGTCAACAGTGGATCGGACGTGGTGGTCCCGTGCGTTGGCCTGCTCGGTCACCCGACCTATCATGTCTTGATTTTTATTTCTGGGGTCATATGAAATCGCTAGTTTATGACACCCCTGTTGACAATGCTGAGGAGCTGGTTGCAAGAATCGCAGTAGCTGCCGAAGAAATTCGAAATTCGCCTGGAGTATTCCAGAATGTTCGGATGTCCATGCGTCGGAGATGTGAGGCGTGCATTGTATCCCGTGGAAGAAATTTCGAACACTTACTTTAATCCATGTACCTTTTGCTTCTTTTCATGTATTATTAAAACGATTTCTCACTTACGGTCTCTTTTCTTTATGGTGCTTCTGTGTACAACACCGCTTCAGGAAAGCATTTCCGACCCCACATTGCTATATGATTTCGAGTTGTCAGGATGTACCCTACCCTTCTTAGAAGTTCTGAAACGTTTAACTGAAACACCCTGTATATATATGAAATATGAAAATGAAGAAGTGGAAGGGGAAAAAATAAATAAATATATATATATATATAAAAGTTTTATTTGTGACACTTATATATATATTTGTTGTATTGTGGTTATAGGCAATCGTATAGCTGTTACAAAGCGCGGATGAGCTGTTGCTCAGGTATCGCGCTGTACAAGTATTGTAGGTTAAATGATGATGGCTAAAAGTTCAGAAACTTTATTTTGTGAATAAGTGTTTTAAATGTCTTGGTTATGAGCATTCATCTGTTCATTGTACACACAAATCTGTAAGTTGTGTGTTTAAATCTGTTTAGCTGTTACTTTCTTAATTTCGCCTCCAGTTCGATACCCACAATACACAATGATATATAATAGATACATAATATATATAATAGAAATATTTCTATTATATATAATTTCTATTATATATACAAGGTGTCTCAAAAATATTGGTACAAACGTTTAGGGGATCAAAAGGAATGTGAATCGCATAGGAACCCATAACCGGAAACGTCATCGTACGCTGGTACACGGCGCTGTTCATCAGTTGGCGAGAGGGAAAATTCCTGGTTTACTCATTCAAGCAGTAGTCACCGCACAAAGAGTATACATTGATATACGAACTGTGAGCTGGCAGACATGCACCTAGTGTATGGATCCCCGAACTCCCGCCATGGAAAAAAGTGTGTGTTGAATGCCTCCAGAATAATCCTACTACCAGCACACGTGCCGTTGCTCCTGCCTTAGGAGTGTCTCGTTGCAGTGTACAGCGTGTCTGGCACGACGATTCCTTACACCCCTTTCATCTCCAAAGGGTTCAGTTACTGTTCCCCAAGATCATCCTGCACATGTGGCTTTTGCGCAGTGGTTTCTCCAAGAAAGTGTTCAAGACTTGAATTTTCCAGCCTATGTTTTGTTCACGGATGAGATTTATTTCACTCGGGAAGGCTTATTCAAACAGTACAATGCTCATGTGTGGGCTCACAACAACCCCCATGCGGCACAACCTCTCTTCGCAATAAATGTGTGGGGAGGTATGGTCGGTGGGCAGGTACGGGCTTAGTCGGCCCATACCAGTTACCATCCCGCATGAACTCCGCTAAATATCGGATCTTTCTTGAACAAGTTCTTCCAGGGTTACTTGACGATGTTCCAGCAATTGTGAGACGCAACATTTGGTGTCAACATGACGGGTCGCCTGCCCATTATGGAAGGTGTGTTCGTGACCATTTGAACAGGCATTTTGGGCGTCGATGGATTGGCCGTCGTGGACCCGTTGTCTGGCCCCCACGCTCACCTGATTTTTCGAGCCTTGATTTCTTTCTGTGGGGGGGCCCCTAAAATCTATCGTGTATGAATCGCCTGTGGAGACAGAAAGGATCTCGTGGCGAGACTCGTCTGCGCTGCTGCTACTGTCAAAGAAACTCCAGGTGTATTCGATCGTGTCCGCCAATCCATGCTGCGTCGGTGTGACATATGCATCGTTTCTCATGATGGAACCATCGAGCATCTGTTGTAACATCATGAAATGCATCCATCTCGTACTCTATTGTTAATATTATGTCAAATAAATGTTTGCCACTAATTACTGTCTTGTGTCATTTCTGCTTCTTCTGCCTCTGCTACTACTTTCCCGTGACGTTTCCGGTTATGGGTTTCTATGCGATTCGCATTCCTTTAGATGTTACCTACCTCCCCTAAATGTTTGTACCAATATTTTTGAGAAATTCTGCATATATATTATGCAACATTTGGTGGAATGTGCATATTGCTGCCATTGATGTTTGCATTATGAATTTTATATATTTATTTTATAATTTTCATTTGGATTGATTAATTGCGTATTATATTTGCATCTTGGTGTTGTGACGAAATGCTAATCTGAGTCCGCAATGTCTTCTATAACCCAATTAAGCTCTACATATATTAATTTAATAGTTTGTCAGTGGTGTGGTATCGCCATGAGAGTCTTGGCTGTCTGTCTTATTATTTTTTGCTACATAAGGACCACCGTTGGGCAAACTACTGCATTGGCGGTTCGACCTTAGTATCGTCCCGTCGATGCATGGATTTGTCTGACGTTCGAAATGCAGTGAATCCCTAATCATTATTGGTCTTGTGGCCCTTTGTCGAGATGGGCATAACGGTCAGTCTATTTTAATTTATTATTTTTAAGATTAACTGGTCACGTATTGTTGGTTGTGCTTATTTCCAATTTGGTGATATGCACACAATTCGGACACTGGTGCTGTCGGGGGCGCTTAAATTTCCTTATAATTGGCTTTTATATTTTAATTGGCCTTCATATATTGCTTAGTAATTGAATTCCAAATTCTAAATTATATTAGGAGCGTACCTCCCACAATACCCTCTTCTTCATTATGATTTTCCCCCACCCTTTATTCTTTTTTACGTATTATTTTGTTTAGTAATTATTTCGCTCGATTAGTTTGCCATACGTTTTACTTTAGTTATACATACGTATATATATATATATAATAATTTCTATAAGTATTGTAATACTTTTGCAAACTGACTGCATTCCTAAATGATTGATTAAAATATTTTTTTCGTTTATGTAAACGTTAATCTTAACGTTCATAATTATTTGCAAATTATTAACAGTTAGATGACAGGTACAATGTACCTGCGCCTAGATTTTCTTTATGGCACATTAAATAAAACTTATTGACTTATTCTAACTTTTGCAGTCAAATTAATTTTATTAATTTATACTGGTATTGACAATTTTTGCCCTAATCTGTGCTCCAAGCTTTTCAAAATATAAAATAAAATAAATTAAATTCTTAGATGTGATACCAGAGAGCTATAAAGTGCTCGATATTTCCTATATTCTATTATATTATAAATAAACAGGGCTTACCTTTATTTTAGATATAGGAAGCTTCTTTTCCAACTCTCCTTGTCCAACTCGCTAATAATTCATGGGGAAGGCGATATCAATTTTGTAAGACATTGTCATAAAGTTAGATTTTGGAGGTCTAAACTGGCTAATAATTAAGGATCGATTTTTTTCTTTTTAGTGCTGTGGCAGGAATTTTGAGTTAAATTTAGAGGTCTAATAATTTTTTTTTATGTGAACCCCAAACACGAGAGGTATTAGAACCTATAGTACTTAGTACCGTGCTTGGGTTTGAGGTTAAGAAGATATTTGTTGACATTGGAACTGAACTGTAGATTGTAATTTTCAGGAAATACGTATGAAGGAAGGTTGTTAAAGAAAACGGCAGTTGAATGAATAAATGAGGAAGATGAAAAGTTGATTCTGTGGGTTTGAAGCTGGACAGTAAATGGATGTTGGCTGGAGGCAGCACGTGCTCGGACTGTTTTGAAAGAGAGAGCGGGAATTATAGAAGCCAATTCAGAAGAACAGTGCCCATGGAAGTACCTGTAGAAGAGGCATGCAGCAGAAACAGTGCGTCTATGAGAAAGCGAGTGGAGAGACTCTGTTAGAGATGAATCATTAATTAACCTAACTGCCCTCTTCTGAATGGAATCAAGAAGCCTGAGAGAGGTTTTGGGGGCACCACCCCAGTTGTGGAAACAATATTCCATGGCAGGGCGGATTTGCGATTTATACAGAGTGAGCAGCTGTTTGGAAGAAAAGTAATGCCGAGAGCGAAAGAGAAAACCAAGTTTTTTAGATGCAGAGGAAGCAATATTTGTAATGTGCTTGTGCCAAGAGAGATTAGAAATCAGGGTAATCCCCGAAAGAGATATATCATTTTGCCTAGAAATCGGAGTGTCATTAAGATAAGCATAGGAGCAGAAGAATCCTTTTTGCGAGATATAAGACAAGACTGAGTTTTAGAAGAGTTGAAATCAACTACGTTGTCTTTGCTCCACTGGAGATTTACCCGAAGATCGGCATTTAAGGAATTGGTAGAGATTTTCGAGAAGTTGAAGCTGATTGAGCAGGACACGGTTTCTCAAAATGGAAAGTTGAATGCAATGTGCTATCATCGGCAAAACTATGGATAGGATTTCCAGTCAATGGAAGAAGGTCATTGATATACAAGAGGAAAAGAGTGGGGGAAAGAACTGAACCTTGGGGGACACCGGCATTAGTGGAGAAGTTAGAAGACAGAGAGCCATCTACCATCACGCTCAGTGAGCGACCAGAGAGAAAACTGGATAACCAATTACTAAAAACAGTTGGAAACTCATAAGATGGAAGCTTGTTTAGTTATTTATGCCAAACACGATCAAAAGCCTTTGAGATGTCAAGAGCAACTACTTGTGTTTAACCGAACCTTTCCATTGAATTAGTCCATAAATGGGTAACATAAGCCAGAATATCACCAGTGGATCGACACTGACGGAATCCATACAGGCGATCGTTGATCAGACGGAAGGTTTCTATGTAGTTTAAGAGTTGGCGGTTAATTGATTTCTCCATTACGTTAGAAAGAGTAGAAGTAATTGCAAAGGGACGATAAATGGATGGGAGGGATTTGTCACCCTTTTTAGGAACTGGCTGGATATGAGCAAATTTCCAAGCAGAAGGAAAAACACCTTTGGAATAAGAAAGTGAAAGAAGGCGGCAAAGAATAGGAGTAAGTTCAGGATCACAGGTTGTGAGAACAAGTGGAGAAATACCATCAGGACCTTGAATCTTAGCATCAAGATTCATCAAAATCCTTCTGATATCCTTTTGACGGAAGACCATAGGAAGAATTGAATGGAGCAAGTTGGGAATGGTGGGAGGTGTTTTACCAAGATCATTAATACATGAGCTGGGAAAAAAATGGGATGCTAGCAGGTCAGCTTTATCCTTGGAGGAAGTCGCAACAGAACCATCTGGTTTGGACAGAGGTGAGAGCAAAGATGGGCAAAAGTTGCGGCCAATAGCCTTGGCAAGAGACCAGAATGCTCGGCTACCATTAGGGCAAGAAGCAAGTTTTCTACTCTTAGCCTGTTCAAACTCTAGTTTGGACTGATTAATAACTGCTTTACAACTGTTGCGAGCTTTGGTGTAGGCAGAAAATGAAACTGAAGAATTAGAAACAAGCCAATTACGATATGCAACATTCTTCTCTTGAACAGCCTTAGCACATTTATTGGAAAACCAAGGTTTAGATAAAGGACGAGATTTTAAAGTGGAGTGTGGAGTAAGGGATTCCATTCCTGCAAGAATAATTTCACTGACACGATTTGAGCAAACGTCGACATCCGAAGTTTTGAAACAGTAATCCGACCAAGGAAAAGAAGAAAAGAAGTGTCGCAGGTCATCCCATTTTGCATTCTTTTAATGCCAAACAACACGTGGTTGGGAATAGCCATGAGATAAAGGTTCCATTGGAGAACAGACAATCACCAAGTTGTGATCTGAAGTGCCTAAAGGACCTCTCACTTCGACCGTGTACTTAGAAGGGTTGTTTGTGAGAAAAAGATCTAGTGTATTGGCTGTATGATTAGGATTGTCAGATATTCTTGTAGGTAAATGAACAATCTGTGCTAGGTCATTAGTAATTGCAAAAGCCTCACCATCCCGACCTGCTGGGTCGGTGTGACTAGAAAACTGAAGCCAGCTGGAGTTGTGAACATTAAAATCACCAAGGAAAATTACTTCACTGTTAGGAAAGTTGGACTGGAGAAAGTCAAGTTGCAAAAAGAGGAAGTCAAAGAGCTCCAAGTGATTAGTGGAGTTGCGAGAACGGTAGAGACAACAGATGAATTTAACACAATGCGGTAGAGAGATTTTAAGTCAGAGAAGATCCAAGAGAGGAGATTTCAAATTGCCAAGTCTCTGACAGGGAATATTAGAACGGACATATGAACAAGTACCACATTTGAGGCGAAAGGAATCATACAGCGAATAATTTGGGCATCTGAGATGAGCAGTAGTTGAATAAACCGATAACTGAGATTCTGTCAGAAAATGTACATGGGGTTTGGCAGACTGCAAGTGGAAATGGACATCGTTGAGATTAGAATTGAGACCACGTATATTTGTGAAATGAATTAGGATGTCCCTGGGAGGTTTAGATCTTTTCGCAGATAAGCTTCCTCTATTAGTTTGACAATTCATGGTGTATTCAATAATAAGAAAAAGTAGATGGGACATGCTGTATGAAGTAATGAAATTTTTGGATATGTCGTACATGTGGTAAGAATATACCCAGATCCTTGACATAACGTGGCCTCTACAATGCTCCCTGCATACACACTACTCGGACTCCCTCCAGTTACTATCTGGCAGAGTAGAGGTAGCAAGATTATACACTAGCTGATCCGGAAGCTTCCTAGAGACTTACCAATAGGTTCGGTCCGGGGTACTAACTAGCGGCCGGCCTGCGAACACCGTTTTAGAGCTGTACCCTAGAAATGTAAGGAATATTGGATCTCGCCACGACGTTCATCATAACCCCAATAATTGGATATGGGGTGGGGGTTATTCTCTACATTCCTTAAGTCGGACTAGAACTTTTCGGGGTGTCATGTTCACAGGAAGAGAGCTACTCACAATTAATCCGAAACTTTTGTCTTATGTTGTAGTGTTTGTTCTTCACGCATGCGTATAAGTGACCAATCGTCGGATAATAGGAATGGCCTACAGATATTGATTGAAGTTGCATGTAGTTTCACCTCTAACGTTTCTGCAATAAGTAGTTCGTAGTAGTTGTGTTGAATATTTATAATTTTAGTTTCATTAAAGCCGAATGTATGTCGTTCATTTATGGCGTGGAACGAGAGTTCCGATGCATTTGAACGACCCGCCCGCACTGATGCTTCGTGTTGTTTTGCTCGAAGCTGTGCCACTCCCATGGTGGAACCTACGTAGATAGCGTCACAATTTTTGCATGTTATACTGTATACTAGGTCATGCTGTGATTGGAATGTGGTATTTGAAGGTCGATTTCTGAAGAATCTGTATAATTTGTTCATGGGTTTTGCTAGGATTTTTATGTCGGTTCCCTTGAATATTTGGTTAAGTTTATTGTACCAGTGCTCAATATATGGAATGGTGATGAAATATATTTTTTTGGTCTTGTCGGATTTTTTGCAATGTTTGTTGCGAGGTTGTTGTTATTTATTTTATCACGGGCTATTGACTTTGTTTATATAGGTTAGTGGATAACCCCTATTTGAGAATCTTCTAGTTAGTTCATTTATTTCAGTGGTTAGAGAAATCTGGGTGGAAGAATATTTAAAGGCATTTAGAAATTGGTTCAGCATGACCGATTTTTTGTATGGTTGGGGATGGTAACTGTGGAAGTGCAGAAGCATCCCTTTATTAGTGGGTTTTCTATATATGCTGAAATTTAGTTTTTGGTCTAATCTGTGTATGGAAAAATTAAGGAAATTTATGGAGTGGGATTCTGCTTCAGTTTCTAATTCAAATTTTAGTCTCTGATGGATGTTATTAAAAACCTGTAGAATATTGTTTATGGTCAAGTGATCTGTGATGATTAGGATGTCATCCAGATATCTTCCGTAATATTTTTTTTTTTTTTTTTTTCTGTTTATACTCCGGGACGACCAAATGATCAGAGGAGTTCACAAGATAGACAGAATACAAGAAACAGCACCGTATTCAGCAGTCACGGGTTGAACCGCGGTCACTCAAGGCACGTGTACTTATGCACCCGTGCGCCTGACCACTAGGCTACGGCGGCCTATATGTGATCTGTGGTATAAATGGATCAAGGTGGATCTTTTCTAATTTGTCTAAGTATAGTTCGGCGATGAGTCCACTAATGTTTAGGCCCATTGGGAAGCCAAAAATCTGTCTGTATATTTTTTCTTGGAATAGAATGTAATTTGAATTTACTAATAGTTTTGTTAGTTGGAATATTCTGCCTTCGGGGAGTCTGGTGTTATTAATTTTTGTGTTATCATCGTTTAAGTAGGCCCAGACTATGTCTAAGGCGTATGGTACATTTACGTTAGTGAAGTCGGGGCTTAGAGGGGAACAGGTATCCTGTGTGTTATCAGACACTCAGCCTAAAACACTGATGGATCCAATATCTCTCTATTACAGAAGATTTAGAAGAAGTCCGGTTGGCCTGCCTCCCTAAAATCCACTCATGCACACCTTCTCGATGGTAAGCCCTGTTACGTCACTTAGGTGGCAACGAACGTTTAGAGTGGTTCTCTTCAAGACGCCTGGTCAGCGTGAAGCGGAAAAGACCAAATCCTCCAGCAATGAGAGCACAACAATACAAATGGCCCTCAGTCCCCAGCAGCTTTCACTCTCCCTCTTACGGCAGCGAGAGGATCAGAGTGGAAGCAGAGGGTGCTACGAATCTCTGGGTACGACCAGGCTGCCATGCACGGAAATTGAACTTTGCCTGTTATAACGTACGATCACTCATCGCTGAAGACAGGATATCAGAGCTGGAAAAGGAATTAGAAAATGTGAATCGGAATATCATCGGTTTGGCTGAAACAAGAAGAAGAAATGAATCACTTATAAGTTTATCAAGTGAAAATCTGCTGTACACTAATGGAAACAGTGAAAGGAGTGAAGGTGGAGTTGGGTTTCTGGTCCATAAAGATTTTAAAAACAACATTTTGGAATTCAAAAGTACATCACCAAGGGTGTCAAGACTAATACTCAAGATTTCTAAGAGGTACAAGCTAAAGATTATAACGATTTATGCACCAACATCGAGCCATGATGATGAAGACGTTGAAGAAATGTACACTGAAATTGAGAGTCTTCCAGATGAGCAGAAAACCCACTACACTATTATTATGGGGGACTTCAATGCTAAGGTCGGAAAAAGACAAAACAGAGCAGAAAGAGGAACTATAGGAAATTTTGGAATTGGTGAAAGAAATAAAAGAGGTGAAAGACTTGTGGAATTTGTAGAATCTCAAGGAATGTCAGTAATGAACACTTTTTTCAAGAAAAGGGTGAACAGAAAGTGGACATGGAAGAGTCCAAATGGATTAACAACTAATGAAATCGACTTCATCCTCACTAACAGAAGATATATTGTGAATGATGTTACCGTCCTGAATAAGGTAAATGTTGGAAGTGATCACAGAATGGTAAGATGTACACTTGATGTAGATGTAAGAAAGGAAAGGAAAAAACTGACTCGAGTAAATAATACAAAAGGTCTTTGAAATAACAGAGGAGGATAAAAAGCAGTATGTACTGGAACTTAAGAACAAGTTTGAGCTTCTGCAGACTGCTCAGGACCAAGATATCGACGAGGAATATTACAACTTTCTGAAAGTGATAAAGCCCAAGAAACCTATAAGTAAAAAGAAATCGAAAGAAGAAATAATTAGTCAGGAAAAATTTGTCATGATGAACCGAAAACGACAAACGAAGAGCAAGAGAAACACTGACAAGGAGAAAATTGAGTATACTGAGTTACGCAAAGCCATTAAAAAGAGAGGACATAAGAAGATTTAACACAAGAAAAGTAGAACAAGCATTAAAGGAAAACAAAGGACTTAAATCATCAGCCATGAGCAATAATACAGATACACAAATGATACTGAAACTGAAGAATACCGATGGTGTACTTATAAAAAGCAGAAAAGGCATAATTCAAATAGCAGAAGACAACTCCTCTGATCATTTGGTCGTCCCGGAGTATAAACAGAAAATTTATTTTATTTATTTATTTACTATAGAGAATTATACAAGGAGCGAGGGAATGATACCAGCAGTGGGGAAGATGGATTGCAAAGTAGCAACACATACGACATACCCGATATTCTTCCTGATGAGGTAGAACATGCATTGAAGAAAATGAAGAATCAGAAAGCCCCGGGGGAAGATGAAGTTACTGTAGAGTTGTTGAAATTGGGAGGAAGAGACATAACACAAAAACTGGCAAGGCTCTTCACAAAGTGCATTAGAAAAGGTGTGACGCCTAAGCAGTGGAATAATGCAATCATAGTTTTGCTGCATAAGAAAGGAGATAAATCAGAAATTGGAAATTATAGACCAAGTAGCTTGTTATCCCATATCTACAAGTTGTTCACAAGGGTCATTACTAACAGATTAGAAAGAATACTTGATGAGAATCAACCGAAAGAGCAAGCTGGCTTTAGGACGGGATTCTCAACTATGGATCACCTTCACGTAATATCACAGCTGATGGAGAAAGCAAATGAATATAAAACACCATTATGCCTGGCATTTGTGGATTATGAAAAGGCATTTGACTCCATACAGCATAAGGCAATGTTTCGGGAACTGGAAAGACAAGGCATAGATACTCCATATATTATGATTTTGAAGAAAATATATGAGAGTGCTACATCCTTTATTAGACTAGACAAAGACAGTAGCAAATTTAAAATCGAGAAAGGAGTTCGACAAGGAGACACAATATCTCCGAAGCTGTTTACTGCTGCCCTTGAGGAAGCTTTCAGAAGATTAGACTGGTCGCAGAAAGGAGTCAATGTGAACGGAGAGTACCTAAACCATTTACGATTTGCAGATGACATTGTGGTCATGAGCCACGATCCCAAAGAATTAGAGGAAAATCTTAATTAGTTATGCACAGTTAGTAAGGATTTTGGACTAAAGATGAATATGGCTAAATCAAAAGTAATGATGAACAAGTATGCCACGGAAAGGGAAATAATGATTGAAGGAGCAGTAATTGAAAAGGTGGAGTCATATACTTACCTGGGACAAGTTATTAGCTGTAATAATGATAAATGGCTGAAAGTCAAGAGAAGAATAAATTTTGGATGGATAGCATTCAGGAAATATAGTCACATACTGAAGAGCAATATCCCAGTTTGTCTGAAACGTAAAATAATGAATCAATGTATACTCCCCACCATGACTTATGGAAGTGAAACTTGGGCACTCACCAAAAGAATGGAAGAGAAGCTAAGAACTACACAGCGAAGAATGGAAAGAATTATATTGGGAATCAGACTGTTAGATAAGAAGAGAAACACATGGATTAGGCAGCAAACTCAAGTAAAGGACATTCTTATCAAAACTAAAGAACTAAAATGGTCTTTGGCAGGACACATAGCTCGAAGACATGATGACAGATGGACTAAGAAAATAACAGAATGGTACCCAAGAGGAGCTAGAAGAAAACCTGGAAGACAAAGGCGGAGATGGATAGATGAAATTCATGAATTTTTGAGTAGTAAATGGATGGCCAGTGCTCAAAACAGAAGGAACTGGAAAGTTACTGGAGAGGCCTTCATCCTGCAGTGGATTGAAAATGGCTGATGATGATGATGATGATGATAGTGAAGTCACATCGAGTGAATATAACATCATATCCTCCTTGATATGGAGATCTTTGAGGTTCATGAATAAAGCATCGTAGTTTTTTATGTTATATGTTAGGAGTTCTCGGAGTGGTTTTAGAATTGGGTAGATGAACATGGCTAAGGAGGCAAAAGCTGAATTCTTATATGACACGATGGGACGTATTGGGTATCCTGTTTTGTGTAATTTTACTTGGCCGAATAAAGTTTGAATATTGTATGTGCGGGCTTTAATTTGTTTGAGCTGAGCCATAGTGATGTGGACATCTTTCCTAAAATATACAGACAGATTTTTGGCCTCCCAATGGGCCTAAACATTAGTGGACTCATTGCCGAACTATACTTAGACAAATTAGAAAAGATCCACCTTGATCCATTTATACCACAGTTCACATATTACGGAAGATATCTGGATGACATCCTAATCATCACAGATCACTTGACCATAAACAATATTCTACAGGTTTTTAATAACATCCATCAGAGACTAAAATTTGAATTAGAAACTGAAGCAGAATCCCACTCCATAAATTTCCTTAATTTTACCATACACAGATTAGACCAAAAACTAAATTTCAGCAGATATAGAAAACCCACTAATAAAGGGATGCTTCTGCACTTCCACAGTTACCATCCCCAACCATACAAAAAATCGGTCATGCTGAACCAATTTCTAAATGCCTTTAAATATTCTTCCACCCAGATTTCTCTAACCACTGAAATAAATGAACTAACTAGAAGATTCTCAAATAGGGGTTATCCACTAACCTATATAAACAAAGTCAATAGCCCGTGATAAAATAAATGACAACAACCTCGCAACAAACATTGCAAAAAAATCCGACAAGACTAAAAAAATGTATTTCATCACCATTCGATATATTGAGCACTGGTACAATAAACTTAACCAAATATTCAAGGGAACCGACATGAAAATCATAGCAAAACCCATGAACAAATTATACAGATTCTTCAGAAATCGACCTTCAAATACCACATTCCAATCACAGCATGACTTCGTATACAGTATACCATGCAAAAATTGTGACGCTGTCTACGTAGGATCCACCATGGGAGTGGCACAGCTTCGAGCAAAACAACACGAAGCTTCGGTGCGGGCGGGTCGTTCAAATGCATCGGAACTTTCGTTACACGCCATAAATGAACGACATACATTCAGCTTTAATGAAACTAAAATTATAAATATTCAACACAACTACTACGAACTACTTATTGCAGAAACCTTAGAGGTGAAACTACATGCAACTTCAATCAATATCTGTAGGCCATTCCTATTGTCCGACGATTGGTCACTTATAGGCATGCGTGAAGAACAAACACTACAACATAAGACAAAAGTTTCGGATTAATTGTGAGTAGCTCTCTTCCTGTGAACGTAACACCCCGAAAAGTTCTAGTCCGACTTAAGGAATGTAGAGAATAACCCCCATCCCATATCCAATTATTAGACCCCTAAATTTAACTCAAAATTCCTGCCACAGCACCAAAAAGAAAAAATCGATCCTTAATTATTAGCCAGTTTAGACCTCCAAAATCTAACTTTATGACAATGTCTTGCAAAATTGATATCGCCTTCCCCATGAATTATTAGCGAGTTGGACAAGGAGAGTTGGAAAAGAAGCTTCCTATATCTAAAATAAAGGTAAGCCCTGTTGATTTATAATTAAATTCTTGGCAAAGTTTATCTTAGTACTCACCTCTGAGATCCGTTTCAGTTAAAGTTGAAATTCAAATTAAAAATTACATGAAAGGAAGGTAAAAAAGGGTGAATGGTCGATTACATTAATTGATTAAATTTAAAAACATATCCCTAGGAAGAGGAAGTGCACCACCTTTTTTCTGGTTGACATTTATAAAGTTGTATGAAAGAATTCGTGTGTTAAAATGCCAAGAGCTGGACGTGAAGCTTTCTATGTCGTTGTCATCAGTTGGTGAATGACATAAGTTATGAATGATAATTTATAGTATCGCAATACCCCAGGATGCATCATGTTAAACATGTGGTAATTTGATTCGTTTCAGCTGCCATATTGGTGACAGTTTCGTAGGTAATATGCTGTTTAAAATTTCTTATGATCTATTTTGGTGAAACCATTCTATAGCAAGGGATTCATATTAGAATATGCTAATGCAAACTGGAATCCTGCTTATGTTAATAATATTATAATTCGATTTAAGTTTAATTAGTGTAATTCCGTTATCTATTAATGAATCATGATTAAAGGAGTGTACATGTTGACTAAGTTCCGTCCCTAGTTGTTCTGATTTGAAACAATTGTAGTGATAGCATGCTCTCGTGTTGGCTCTTTTGGATGTTCCAAATTTTTTGGTGGTACTACCTATATAGCACGCACTTGGCCCTCGAGGTTGTCACAGACATTCTCTCAGATATTCCAGACAAGCTGTACTTGCTACCTGGGAGTCTAAAACGCTGATGGAACTGATATTCAGGTGACAAGTCAAGTGGACCCAATTTCGGCGAAGTCCGGATGGTCTGTGACAGCCAGATCCTCTGCTTGCACCTTCACGATGATGGGACTGTTAGTAATCCTGGGTATAACCTCCATGCACAAGTACATGGTGGGTGACCACCCAGGTGTGAATCAACGTAAGCAGGGGTCGAGGTGTGGCGCCCACACCACATGGAGGAACGCCGCCCCTCTATGTTACCAGGCAGTACTAGGTGGTAGATGACTCTCATCAACCGGTGAAATACCACCGTTTTGCTTATTGGAGGCTTGAAGTGGTGGAACCCATGTTTATTCTCTAGAGCTAAGTTCCGGTCAACCCTTCCCCATCTCTTCCATCATGCAGTATGATTGATGATTTTTGATGTTATGATGAACATCGTGGCAAGCTCCAATATTCCTTACATTTCGAGGGTCCAGCTCTAAAACGGTGTTCGCAGGCCGGCCGCTAGTTAGTACCCCGGACCGAACCTATTGGTAACTCTCTAGGAGGCTTCCGGATCAGATAGTATATAATCTTGCTACCTCTACTCTGCCAGATAGTAACTGGAGGGAGTCCGAGTAGTGTGTATGCGGGGAGCATTGTCGAGGCCACGTTATGTCAAGGATCTGGGTATATTCTTACCACGTGTACGACATATCCAAAAATCTCATTACTTCATACAACATGTCCCATCCACTTTTTCTTACTACTGAATACACCATGAATTGTCAAACTAATAGAACAAGCTTATCTGCGAAAAGATGTAAACCTCCCAAGCACTTCTTAATTCATTTCACAAATATACGTGGCCTGAATTCTAATCTCAACGATTTCCACTTGCAGTCTGCCAAACCCCATGTACGTTTTCTGAGAGAATTTCAGTTATCGGTTGAATCAACTACTGCTCATCTCAGATGCCCAAATTATTTGCTGTATGATTCCTTTCGCCTCAAATGTGGTACTTGTGCATATGTTCGTTCTGATATTCCCTGTCAGAGACTTGGCAATTTGTAATCTCCTCTCTGTGATCTTCTCTGACTTAAAATCTCTCTACCGCATTGTGTTAAATTCATCTGTTGTCTCTACCGTTCTCCCAACTCCACTAATCACTTGGAGCTCTTTGATTTCCTCTCTTTGCAACTTGACTTTCTCCAGTACAACTTTCCTAACAGTGAGGTAATTTTCCTTGGTGATTTTAATGTTCACAACTCCAGCTGGCTTCCGTTTTATAGTCACACCGACCCAGCAGGTCGAGATGCTGAGGCTTTTGCAATTACTGATGACCTAGCAAAGATTGTTCATTTACCTACAAGAATACGGACAATCCCAATCATACAGCCAATACGCTTGATCATTTTCTCATAAACAACCCTTCTAAGTACACGGTCCAAGTGAGAGGTCCTTTAGGCACTTCAGATCACAACTTGGTGATTGTCTCTTCTCCAATGGAACCTTTATCCCATGGCTATTCCCAACCTCGTGTTGTTTGGCATTACAAGAATGCAAAATGGGATGACCTGCAAGACTACTTTTCTACTTTTTCTTGGTCGTATTACTGTTTCAAAACTTCTGATGGCAACGTTTGCTCAGATCGTGTCAATGAAATTATTCTTGCAGGAATGGAATCCTTCATCCCACACTCCACTTTAAAATCTCCTCCTGTATCTAAACCTTGGTTTACCAATAAATGTGCTAAGGCTGTTCAAAAGAAGAATGTTGCATATCGTAATTGGCTTGGTTCGAATTCTTCAGTTTCATTTTCTGCCTACACCAAAGCTCGCAACAATTGTAAAGCAGTTATTAATCAGTAATAACTAGAGTTTGAACAGGCTAAGAGTAGAAAACTTGCTTCTTGCCCTAATGGTAGCCGAGCTTTCTGGTCTCTTGCCAAAGATATTAGCCGCAACTTTTGCCCATCTCTGCTCCCCACCTCTGTCCAAACCAGATGGTTCTGTTGTCACTTCAGCCAAGGATAAAGCTGACATGCTAGCATCCCATTTTACTTCCAGCTCATGTATTAATGATCTTGGTAAAGCACCTCCCACTATTCCCAACACGCTCCTTTCAATGCCTCCTGTGGGCTTCCGTCAAAAGAATATCAGAAGGATTTTGAGGAATCTTGATGTTAAGAAAGCTCCAGGTCCTGATGGTATTTCTCCACTTGTTCTCAAAACCTGTGCTCCTGAACTTACTCCTATTCTTTGTCGCCTTTTTTAACTTTCTTATTCCAAATGTGTTTTCCTTCTGCTTGGAAATTTGCTCATATCCACCCAGTTCCTAAAAAAGGTGACAAATCCTTCCCATCCAATTATCGTCCCAATGCAATTATTTCTACTCTTTCTAAAATAATGGAGAAATCAATTTACCGCCAACTCTTAAACTACCTAGAAACCTTCCATCTGATCAACGGTCGCCAGTATGGATTCCGTCAGTGTCGATCCACTGGTGATATTCTGGCTTATGTTATCCATTTGTGGACTAATTCAATGGAAAGGTTCGGTGAAACACAAGTAGTTGCTCTTGACATCTCAAAGGCTTTTGATCGTGTTTGGCATAAATAACTAAACAAGCTTCGATCTTATGGGTTGCCAACTGTTTTTAGTAATTGGTTATCCAGTTTTCTCTCTGATCGCTCACTGAGAGTGATGATAGATGGCTCTCTGTCTTCTAACTTCTCCCCTAATACCGGTGTCCCTCAAGGTTCAGTTCTTTCCCCCACTCTTTTCCTCTTGTATATTAATGACCTTCTTCCATTGACTGGAAATCCTATTCATAGTTTTGCCGATGATAGCACATTGCATTCAACTTTCCATTTTGGGAAACCTTGTCCTGCTCAATCATCTGCAACTTCTCGAAAATGTGTGTAAGATGTAAAATCTTACCAATTCCTTAAATGTCGATCTTCAGGTAATTCTCCAGTGGGGCAAAGACAACTTAGTTGATTTCAACCCTTCTAAAACTCAGTCTTGTCTTATATCTCGCAAAAAGGATTCTTCTGCTCCTATGCTTATCTTTAGTGACACTCCGATTTCTAGGCAAAATGATATATCTCTTTTGGGGATTACCCTGACTTCTAATCTCTCTTGGCACAAGCACATTACAAATATTGCTTCCTTTGCATCTAAAAAACTTGGTTTTCTCTTTCGCTCTCGGTGTTACTTTTCTTCCAAACAGCTGGTCACTCTGTATAAATCGCAAGTCCGCCCTGCCATGGAATATTGTTCCCACAACTGGGGTGGTGCCCCTAAAACCTCTCTCAGGCTTCTTGATTCCATTCAGAAGAGGGCAGTTAGGTTAATTAATGATTCATCTTTACCAGAGTCTCTCCACTCGCTTTCTTATAGACGTACTGTTTCTGCTGCATGCCTCTTCTACAGATACTTCCATGGGCACTGTTCTTCTGAATTGGCTTCTATAATTCCCGCTCTCTCTTTCAAAACAGTCCGAACACGTGCGGGCACCAGCCAACATCCATTTAGTGTCCAACTTCAAACTCACAGAACCAACTTTATCTTCCTCGTTTATTCATTCAACTGCCGTTTTCTGGAACAACCTTCCTTCATACGTAATTCCTGAAAATTACAATCTACAGAAGTTCAAGTCCAATGTCAACAAATATCTTCTTTCGTCTTCTCAACCTCCAACCCAAGTACGGTACTAAGTACTATAGGTTCTAATACCTCTCTTGTTTGGGGTTCACATAAAAAAAAAAAAAAACTACATACATTTTATAAGGTATATTTATTGTTTATATCATGGATTTATATTTATACGTTCCTTTGTATTTGCTAAAAAAAGGTGCTTAGTTTATTTTATGATGAAAAAATTAATGTGATGTTCAGGGGTTGATCGTTGATAGGCACAGCGGAACTGCAGCACTCCCAACTTTTTAAATCTAAATATACAGTCAACGGAGTTATATGAAATTTTGTGAAGAACAATAAATATTTTCATCCTCTATTTCCAATAATCATTTTTATTTATTTTTTCATTTCAATAATAAACGAATAAAAACACGAAATCGTTCTCAACATCGAAGTTTAACCGTAAGTGGAACTGTACGCTACACAGTCACACATTTTGGCCACAGTGCCAATGTCTAGTGGTAGGTTGCCAATACACATTTTTTAGAGGTGTTAAAACGAGTCAAAGGAACTGCGGAGCGAGCAGTGCCTATTATTTGAACAGTGCACCAAACTTTAATGAAACAGTTATTAATCTATTTTCAACAAATAAAAACCGAAGAATAGATTTTATTTTGAAATAAAATTTCGAGAGTACACAAGTTTGTTAATGGTAAGGGTCCAGTTATAATATTTTTAACTTGATTATTATTATTACCAAGTATGTCTACATATCTTATATTAATTTGCTTTCCCCATTAGCTGTGATATTACGTGAAGGTGATCCATAGTTGAGAATCCTGTCCTAATGCCAGCTTGCTCTTTCGGTTTGTAAGATGTAAAATCTTACAAGTATATTATTTTATAGAAAAGTGAGATTAATTTAAAGTAAAACTTATAATATAGCAATATGGGGAGCGAAACCTTACTAGTCAAGAATATTACTAAGATCACTCGCAAGGGATTAAATTAGACAACGTCTATACAAGGGGAGCGGTAGGATGAAAAGCTATTAGCAACCTGGGTACACTTCGACTCCCAGCTCACACAGACAACCCAAAACAATAGAAACGAGTAGCAACTGCTGTTAGTAATAGGTGTTAACTCTAGAAAACAATGGCGCGAAGGACCATGCTACTGTCGGGACATTTCTTTAATCGGTGATACTTGGAGAAGAGACAGGGTAGTAAATACGGAACAAATGCTGGGAATTAGATTTAAGACTGGCGTCTGGCTGTCGGTGATGGCAAGTTTTATAGATCGTGGGAAATTAGTCTGCTAAAGTACAACTATAAGCGACTGACTTCAAAGGTACAGACAGCCTGAGACCTTTTACAAATTTCTTAAAATAAGAAGTTAGATCGAGCAATAAACAGATAGCTTGGGAAAAGATAACATGGGTGAATTAGGACAGAGTGGAAATTGATAAAATGAGAAAGATTGGTTAAGACTCAGAACAAGGGCTTACCTGACACAAAGGGGCGGTACATAGTTGAGATGAAAAAGCGAGTGAACAGGAAGAGAGGAAGTCAGAACCCAAAGTTGAAATTCATGTGGGTGTTTATGGAAATGAGTTAGGGGAGACACAATTGAAGTTTTTTTTTTGTGTTAGAAAATGTGAGAAGAGTCAGAACCCAAAGTTGAGATTCATGTGGATGTTTATGAAAATGGGTTAGTGGGATTCTAAGTTGAGTTTTTTGTTGGTGCTAGGGAAAATGAAATAGCGGACACATCAGTCGAGATTTTCGTCGATATAAGTATAAATGAGTTAGTAACATAGACAGTTGAAGGTTCTGTCGTGGTAGGAAATGTGTGTTAGTTAACAGTTGAGTGTTTGGTCGTGGTGGGAAAAGAGAAGGGTTGCGCCCTGGGAAGCTTTCTTCTTGAAAGAGTTCTTAATAGGTGGAGTGGAAAAACGAGGGTAGCACCCTATGAGTTTTTCCTTGTGATAGGTTTTAATAAGGTGGAAAGAAAGGGAGCGAAATCCGCAGAATTAGTAGCTCGAGAGAAGGAGCGAAAATGCGGAATTAGTAGCTCGATGAGAAGGAAGGAAGCAGCGAATGGATGGTAGCCCGAATAAGGTGGAGAAAGAACGCCAGTCCCATGCAGCGAAGAGTTCCTAAAAATTATCTGTAGCAAATTCAGGTGTAGCAGATGAAGGAGATCCTCAGAGAGCCAAAAATGGAAGGTTGAAACCTCCCCGGAAGGGAAAGAAAAAAGATAGAAGTAGGTGAGGATATAGTAAGGACTGTTAGTGAAACAGTATAGTGATTAATAAAAAAAAAAGGGTAGCACTAGAAGTAAAATAATAGATAAATTATCTCTGAAATAAATTATATATATACTAACAGAGTTATTATATTAAAAAAAAAGGTTATTGTAAAATGCAAGGAAACGAAGGATGAGTAATAGATTAAATTGTTGTTCAAATGATTATACTGTGTTAGAAGGGCAGTAAGGTTTATAGGACAAGTTTTGATTATGTTTTAAGGATAGATAATTGAATTATATGAGAATCTTTGAATGTTTTAAGGATAGATAATTGAATTATATGAGAATCTTTGAATGTTTTAAGGATAGATAATTGAATTATATGAGAATTTTTGAATGTTTTTAGGATAGATAATTGAATTATATGAGAATCTTTGAATGTTTTAAGGATAGATAATTGAATATAGTGCTTGTATTGATGAAGAATTGTTGGTTCATCTGAAAGACTAATAACAAATAGAGACTTTAGGAAAGTTAAGATTGGTCTTCAGTGTATTGTAACAGAATGGTGAGAACACAGGGTATAATGATGAAAGTAGCATATTGATTGTTAACATAAGGAACACAATTGTATCCAGAAGTAAGTGAAATAGGTATGGTGAAGGTGTATAAGTCTTAGGAGTTAGTTAGGGCAAGAAGAATGAATCAGTGTTTTCATATAATGGTCAACTCAGATTAGCTAGTGAAGATAAACAGGAATAAGAATAATTTATGCAAGGTATCCTTGATTTAACTTTGAATACATATTACATGTTTTTTTTTATTCAATTGTATATTATGTTGTATATATATATATATATATATATATATATATATATATATATATATATATATATATATATATATATATATATATATATATAATAAACTTTGTTGTTTATTAATTTGTGAGTTTGTTATTCCTGAACGCTCAGCCTTTCCGAAGGGAATTATACATAATAGAGAAGTTCTCTCGAATCTGGAATTCTCCTGTGAAGCAAAGTCAGATGTGTACGTGAGGGTGTAAGAAATAGAGGTCTATAATATAAGGGAAAAACAGAACAAATAAGAAATATTTAATAAATAATTATTATTATACCTACTCAAAATAAAATTTAAAGAAGAGTAAAGACATATGTATATTTATTAAGGACCTTTATTTCCCCTCCACCCCACAGGTTGATTCTCATCAAATATTCTTTCTAATCTGTTAGTAATGATCCTTGTGAACAACTTGTAGATATGGGATAACAAGCTAATTGGTCTATAATTTCCAATTTCTGATTGATCTCCTTTCTTATGCAGCAAAACTATGATTGCATTATTCCACTGCTTAGGCATCACACGTTTTCTAATGCACTTTGTGAAGGGCCTTGCCAGTTTTTGTGTTATGTCTCTTCCTCCCAATTTTAACAACTCTACAGTAACTTCATCTTCCCCCGGGGCTTTCCGATTCTTCATTTTCTTCAATGCATGTTCTACCTCATCAGGAAGAATATCGGGTATGTCGTATGTGTTGCTACTTTGCAATCCATCTTCCCCACTGCTGGTATCATTCCCTCGCTCCTTGTATAATTCTCTATAGTAGTCTTCTGCTATTTGAATTATGCTTTCTCTGCTATTTATAAGTACACCGTCGGTATTCTTCAGTTTCAGTATCATTTGTCTATCTGTATTATTGCTCATGGCTGATGATTTAAGTCCTTTGTTTTCCTTTAATGCTTGTTCTACTTTTCTTGTGTTAAATCTTCTTATGTCCTCTCTTTTTAATGGCTTTGCGTAACTCAGTATACTCAATTTTCTCCTTGTCAGTGTTTCTCTTGCTCTTCGTTTGTCGTTTTCGGTTCATCATGACAAATTTTTCCTGACTAATTATTTCTTCTTTCGATTTCTTTTTACTTATAGGTTTCTTGGGCTCTATCACTTTCAGAAAATTGTAATATTCCTCATCGATATCTTGGTCCCGAGCAGTCTGCAGAAGCTCAAACTTGTTCTTAAGTTGCATTACATACTGCTTTTTATCCTCTTCTGTTATCTCAAAGACCTTCGTATTATTTACTCGAGTCAGTTTTTTCCTTTCCTTTCTTAAGATGCACACTATACCAAGTGTGCATCTTACCGTTCTGTGATCACTTCCAGGACGGTAACATCATTCACAATATATCTTCTGTTAGTGAGGATGAGATCGATTTCTTTAGTTGTTAATCCATTTGGGCTCTTCCATGTCCACTTTCTGTTCACATTTTTCTTGAAAAAAGTTTTCATTACCGACAATCCTCGAGATTCTGCAAATTACACAAGTCTTTCACCAATTCCAAAATTTCCTATAGTTCCCTTCCTGCACTGTTTTGTTTCTTTCCGACCTTAGCATTGAAGTTCCACCTTCAGCCAGAGTGTAGTGGGTTTTCTGGTCGTCTAGAAGACTCTCAATTTCTGTGTACATGTCTTCAACAACCTGTTCATCATCATGGCTCGATGTTGGTGCATAAATCATTATAGCATTTAGCTTGTATCTCTTAGAAATCCTGAGTAGTAGTCTTGACAACCTTGGTGATGTTTGTAGGCGCCTCCGTAGCCAGGTGGGAAGGAGCAGCAGCACACGCTTCTTGATTAGACGGGGTTTCGAGCCCGTCACCACCAAATACGGAGGATGCGGAAAGGTCAGGGAATGACCACTGCATATCCCGGAGCAATATGGCCTTAGTTGCTAATGCTCCTAAAAACCAAAATAACAACATAACTTGGTGATGTACTTTTGAATTCCAAAATGTTGTTATTAAAATCTTTATGGGCCAGAAACCCAACTCCACCTTCACTCCTTTCTCTGTTTCCATTGGTGTACAGCAGATTTCCACTTGATAAACTTATAAGTGATTCATTTCTTCTTCTAGTTTCAGCCAGAGCGATGATATTCCAATTCTCATTTTCTAATTCCTTTTCCAGCTCTAATATCCTGTCTTCACCGATGAGCAATCTTCTGTTGTAACAAGCCAAGTTCAGTTTCCGTGCATGGCAGCCTGGGCGTACCTAGAGATTCTTAGCACCGTATGATCCTCTCGCTACCATAAGGGGGGGAAGTGAAAGCTGCTGGGGACTGAGGACCATTTGTTTTGTTGTGCTGTCATGTGCTGGAGGGTTTGGTCTTTTCCTCTTCATGCTGACAAGGCGTCTTGCGGAGAACCACTCTACATGTTCGTTGTCACCTAAGTGACGTAACAAGGCTTACCATCGAGTAGGTGTGCATGAGTGGATTTTGGGGAGGCAGGCCAACCGGACTTCCCCTAAATCTCCTGAAATAGAAAGAAATTGGATACATCAGTGTTTTAGACTGAGTGTATGATAAAACACAGAATGCCTGTTCCCCTCTAAGCCTCATATTTATGTATAGTCAGATTTAAAAAAATTAATGCTATTGTTTTCCTCTGGTTCTAAAATATATTTCAATCTGTTATGGAGGGAATTGAATTTTTGTAGGAGTTTATCAATGGTGGTCTTATTGCCAATTATTAATACATCATCTGCATATCGCATATATAATTTGATCTTGAGGGGGAATGGTTTTAGTATTTGGTTTTCAATGGCAGCAAGATAAATTTCACAAAGTGGGGCGGATATGCTTGAATCCATTGGGAGGCCGTATACGTGTTCGCATATTTCGTTCCTGAAGCGAAAATGTTTTGCCCTAACTAAAAGGCTGGTTAATTCTAGAATACTATTGATGTTAAGGGACGTTCGATCTTTAAGTGAAGGGTCCATTTCTAATAACTCCCTTAATTTTTGTAACGTGTAGTCGACGTTTACGTAAAGAGATTTGGTTTGTTCTGTTTTTTTAGGAGCATTAGCAACTAAAGCCATATTGCTCCGGGAATATGCAGTGGTCATTTCCTGACCTTTCCGCATCCTCCGTATTCGTATTTGGTGGTGACGGGCTCGAACCTCGGTCTAATCAAGATGCGTGTGCTACGCACTGTTGCTCCTTCCCACCTGGCTACGGAGGCGCCGCGTGTGTAAAGAGATACAATGTCGTAGGATGCTAATATGTCTCCGGCTGATGTATGGTATTAATTATTTCGTATGCTTGGTTTGTGTTGTGTATTCTGAATTCTAATAATCTCATTAATGGTGATATTATTTTTACGAGAAATGTTGAGAAGTTGGCAAAAGTAGATATTTTGTATGAAATAATGGGTCGCAATGGATGATTTATTTTATTTAGGTTAACTGTCCCAAAATTATGTGGTAGAATGTTATTCCGAATACCTATGGTTTTTTTTTGTTTTTTTTTGTAAGGTACGTAAATCAATTTCTTTTTTGAGCCCTAAGTCATCTGAGAAGATTGTCGGATTGATTTTTTAGTCTAGTGATTGTATATAGGTATTGTCTATTTTGTAGGTGTCCTCGTCGGAAAGAATTTCTTGGATTTTTTTTTTTTTTTTTTTTGATGTACGTAGGTTTGTCCAGAATTACTATTGTGTCACCTTTATCTGCTTTCTGAATGATAATTTCGTTGTCTTTTCAGAATTTTTGGAGGCTCATTAACTGTTGTTTATTCATGTTGGGGCATGTTCTAATATTTGAATTTATGATCCTGTTTGTCTCATATATTAATCGATCGATTTTTGTCTGGATGATTCTCTAGTTTCGTTTGGAGCTCTACAATAATGTCTTTTATAGGGTAATTATTATTGCTGATAGCAAAATTGAATCGGTATTCGAGGGCAGATAATTGTGTGGATGCGAAATATTTCGAAGAGAAGTTCACGGCTGACGTTGGGTGGGAATTTTGTATTCTGCGTGAGAGTGTGTTCCATTTTTTTCATTTTATCTCTGGTTTACTGTGTGTTGGATGGCGCTAATTCGCGTGCTGTTTTTTTCTGTAAATTTAACCCATGTTTCATGGGTTAAATTTACAGAAACATGTGACATGTTGCTTTTTAACAAAAATTTGTAATGGTGGATTTGACGTAATAAATTGTATTTGTCGCGAAATCTCTTTGTTAATTCATGTCTTACTATAGCTAATGAGGTCTCATGAATAATGTAAGGATATTTTTTACAATTTTCTTGTGTACATATATGAGCGAAATTTGGAATCACATCGTAATCAAGGCATTTCTTAAGGAATTTAATATGTAATTTACTAGTAAAATATTTAATGAGCATTTTGGAGTATTCATGAGTTTTATTAATGTATATATAAAATAAAATAAAGAAACTCTCAAAATAAAAGCGTCAGTTCAGCCGCAACAAAGATTTTTCTGCAACTCCAGAAGGCGCTCGCAGTTTACAGTATCATAGCAGAAAAAGAGAGTGTGTCATAAATTACAAGCACCTCGTACTGTTCTTACAGATAATGCTCAGTTCTGGGTTGTAACCGATAACCGATGTCCTTGAGGTGCTCGGCTTCTAAACAGCATGAAAACCTCATTCCTTTCATTCCTTATTAACCGTTTATATTGTCATTGTCCATTACTTCTGATCGGAAATGATCATCTCATTTTCGTAATTAAACGTGGCATCCAAATGGCAAAGTTAATGAGAAATGGTATTATATACATACTAGTACTACATGCGCTGGTTAAAATTTCAACAAAAAATAAATAAATAATATATATATATATTTAACATTGTTTTTCTTGCCAAATATTAGTTCTTTCAATTCGTCAGCTCTCTTTGGTTAATAGAGACCTCTGTGTACTAAGGCGGAGTTGAACTGACGTTCAGGTGCTTTCCTACACTATGTCTACTCGTTATGATTGTATGCAGATTAGCAAATATCTTCACGCGCATGCATTTTGTAACTCAGGGTCCAGCAAATTTTCCACCATATGATCAAATAAACACGGTCTCGAAGATCGGCCTATTCATTTATTTATTTTTTATTTTTATTTTATTTTTTTTTTTTTTGTACAAAAAAATGATGGGTCGTTCTATGAGGTGTATCTCTGTCTTAATTAAATGCAGTTGTAAAATTATAACTTTTATTATATATAAAAAAATACCATCGATAGGTACATATTTTTTTTGAAATTATAAACCAAATTAAATCAGATAATTAATTATAAGATTTCGGGAAATTAAATATTTGGCAGTAAATAACTCTCAAAAAAAAATAAATAAAACGTAATTAATATATAACTTTTAATTAATCTGACTGTCCTCTTCTGGATAGTGTCAAAACAGAGGACTGATTCAGATATGACGAGTTATGAACCCGGCCACAGGCGCCGATTCATTGTAGCCACCGAATGCAGTTAAAAGAAAGACAAAATAAATAACAACTATAATTTTAAAGAATTTCATTTATTTTATTTTCGAAATATGAAAATTTATTATTTATCAATTGCAGGGTTATAAAAGCATTTTTTTTTTTATAAAAGTACTATCTCATGGATAATTATTTAATAGTTCTTTTTATAATTTAAATTAATAATATATAAATCTGAATATAAAAATAAATTAATATTATAATATAATTATAATACAGTTATTTTTAAGAAAATAAAAAGACGCATTTCGAAATATTTTTATAATACAGCGGATTTGAGATTTGTACAAAGTGAGCAGTTGTTAGAAGCATGGCCGGTTATTCTGGTCCCTAAGGCTTAAAGTTCCCAGTGATTCCCAATCTTTTGTCACTCCAGTCACAAAGTTTAAGTTAAAATACGAATATTAATAGCACACCGAAATAGTAAGTAATACTAACGTTTTTATTAATTGCTAAAAAAACAAATATTTTTTACATTGATATTATTATTATTATTATTATTATTATTATTATTATTATTATTAATATCCATATGATGCAAGGAAGCCTGAGGCTTATGCTGCACCAGGAAAAAAAAAAAAAAAAAAGGTCCCGAGTAACCCTGAGAGAGAGAGAGAGAGAGAGAGAGAGAGAGAGAGAGTCAAAAGTAGAAGGGATTCACCAAGAAAGAGAAGAATGATGATATCCAGCTCAGGACCCTGGGTTTGCCAAGCCCATACTCACCAGATGTGAGCCCCCGGGGTTAAATAATAACAATATCAATTAAATTAATAATATAATAAAACAAAAGACATTTTAATTCATTTTTCTTTAAAAATAAAATGAAATTTTTTGCTTGTAACAGATAAATAAAATATATATTTTTTATTTAATGATTAATAAATAAATAAATTATTTCATTATTAATATTTTTTTATTTATTGGTTAATACATAATTTCAGTAATAACAAAAAATATTGAATCATATTATTTAAAATATTTGTTTCCGTGATCTCATTATGGCGAAATCTGAAACGACATCTTGAAATGATAAGCCTCTAAGCTTGTCACTTTCCATATATAAGATGCTCAAAGAAGAGTTTGTTTTGAAGCATGGTTGTACGAAATCAATTTTTACCCTCTTAAGCCCGCTAAATGATCTTTCTCCAGAACAATTAATTACAATAAGGTAAAAAAATTTCGAAATATAGTTTCAGAATTTGGAAAAACTGACTATATTTTGTCTTGAATTATTATATTGTATAAATTTTGATAATTAAACTAATTTGTTTGAGAATAATTGTTCTTTATATACAAATGCAAATGTTTTTTATCTTCATATAAGTTATCATCTGTGTCTGCGGGATAATTATTTACTAAAATTTTTAATTTTCTCTGAGCACTTCATCTGTCTAGTCAAAATTTAATAAAAATGAAAAAATTTGAGAAATATTCTAATATACGTCAGCTTTTCTTTTTAAATTACTTTCTAAAGAATTCATGATAGGAATGAAAGATTTTATCCTAAATTTATAAATCTTGCTAAAAGATCGTCAATATCAGATACATTTTCATCATTAATCTGTACTTTTTCTAGATCTTCTTTTCTTTGCACTCTTATATATAATCTATGTTATCTGTTAAGTTTTCTTTTGCATTTTGTCCAAATTCCTCGAAACTATTTCTGATTTCTTTTATGAAATCTTATAAATATGCATACAGTTTTTAACATGTACTTAATGATGTTTCAGAATCTTGTAATATTTTGCTGGTTTTGTGAAACTGTTCTAATATATAATTTCATAATACAAGCATAACATAAATTCAAGTTCTTCCATTTTTTCGTGGATAATAGACGCTTCTTGTTTGGTTTCGCCATTTTCGTATTCATCATCCTGAAATTTAATTAAACCATCGATAACTGAATCATTATTATTCATAATTGCTCTTGTAGCTTTAACATGTGCTTCCCATCTAGTGTCAGAAAGGCGTTTTGGTACTTCAGATTTGGATCCCAAACCAGATTAAAAAAAAAAAAAACATCGTCTTGTCGAAGCAGAGAACAATGTTTAGGTTTGTTGCAAATTGCAGAGAAATTTACAGCATCTTCGCAACAATCAATTGCAGCTCGGCCGACCAAATTTAACGATTATCCGGGGCAGGGAATATATATGGCATACTTATTTTTTTCTAAATTTTTTTGCTGCATACACTTATATTTTTTGGACATGTTGGCTGCGTTATCGTATTACTGTCCCCTGCACTTGTTAAAATCAATGTTACATGCATTTATAATATAATCAGCTATCAAATTGGCTAAATTTTCTCCAGAATGGTTTTCTATTGGAAGAAAGTTAAAAATCGTTCAACGAGATAAACATTTTGGGATATACATATCTTATAATAACAGTTAACTGATCAATATGTGACAGATCAGGCGTAGAATCAACAGACCAACGCACCCTGAGCAAGAAAATCAGCAAACACTTTCCGCCTTCATAGAAGCGATATCGCTCACGTTGCAGATAGACAAGAACAATGTTTACATTACGTAAGCTCAGTTAACAACAAACAAGGCAGAAATCTAGCCACTCACCCCAGGTATTTAGTACAGAGAAGGTACCAAAAGTTGCTTTCCGACCTACGGAGAAGAACAGCAGTGGCGGATCCAGAAAAAAAAATGACAGGAGGGGCACCATTTTGTGCCTTATTTGTGCACAAACAAAGGCACATAATAATGCACAGAACAAAACAAATATGGCACTCGAACATAATGTGACTGGCGGACACAAGCACACAGCTAAAGTCTGAATTACTTTGAAGTAAATATTACGCACGACCACACTGCGACGCCTCCAACTAGAATGGCGTTCACATCAGCGTCAGTTTGCATTGTGGCTCGGCTATTTTCAACTGTACTCACTTGAAAATAGCTGAGCCACAATGTAAAAATAGATAAAATCCTATGTTAACAATGAAAAAAAAAAAATTTTTTTTGTAGTTAAAGGGAATTTAAACGATTGGTGAATATTCTCCGAAAAACGACAGGAGGGCCACGTAACCCGGTGCCTCTACCCTGAATCCGCCACTGGAGAACAGACCTACTCAACCAAATCATGGTCGTCCAAAGGAACCAAAGCAATAAACCCAACTGAAATACAGTTCCGAAAAACTGATTAGGATTTCATCATTGGAACAGACACAAATTCATGCATAAAAGCAGCACCAGGAGAGTGAGACTCTTTGCCACTAGACTAGACCCAAATACAACCGTGACCCCTCTATAAGCCCCAATAAAGGCAAAACTGGAATCAACGTCGACATTCGTCAATGACAACCAAACATAGCACTTATGCATCATTCCTGATAATGTATAATCATCGGGACCTAAACAGTCTCCTCTTCCCGAACTGTAGTGCGAAGGTCAAGATCTTTTTCGACTACGCCCAAGGAAAACGGAACTGTATGGCATAGCGCAACGTAAAGTATCTCAAGGGCGGAGTTCCGCTGAACCCCTTATCCTCTTCATTCAAAACGTCTGGAGTATATCAAATACATTGCACACTATACAGACCTTCTTGCTAGTTGAAGATAGTTGAAGAAGTTGTTCGCATTTATCTGTCTAACAGAAACCTGGTTAATCACTGACACGCAACTTCATTTCCATAACGGAACTACGCTTACCACCTTACCTCAAATGAACGTACCCATAAACGAGGGGGTGGTGTGGTTATCTTTTCTCACAAAAGCCTGCACATCACAAATGCCATCAGAAGCGACTCCTCCAGCTTTGAAGGCGTGGGTGTCACTTGTTGCAATAATCTTCTTAGCATCCAAGTCTGCTTAATCTATCTACTCCCCCAGACCATAATAAGGAAACTAGAACGGAGCTACTCGCCTGGTTGATCCTGCACTTAAAACAAAACCTCTCCATTATCATCACAGGGGACTTTAATATGCCCCTCTCACATCATACAGAAGCGAAAACAGAAATGGATATCCTTCTTTCATCACTCGGTATTTTCCCTCTGCAGACCCCATCAACAAGACAGGATCTTATCTACCTAAATACAGTATAAGTAAAATTAACCTTCTGCAGCATTTTGGAAAGTTTAACTAGGATCACTGTCCTCTTAACACTGAATTTAGCTCCTCGCCTAAGAATATTAACCAGGATAAAAACAAAAAAGCAAAACTCGTCTTCTCCACCAACCAAGTTCATCCAGGAAGAAATAATTCTTCAGAAGCTTAAAACAATAAACTGGAACGCGATCTACAAACTACCCCCATCTCAAGCAATAGACTGCATCGCAGATCACCTTTGGACCATCACTCGATGGTCCAAAGGTGATCTGCGATTAAGATCAAAATTGAGAATTTATGATGGAATTTATGACGGTGATCAAAATTAAGAATTTATGATGGACCAGGCCCTGGTTCTCTAGGCAAATGAAATCATTTTTAAATGACAAGCAGAAAGCCTATCGAAAATGGCAAAAAACACGACCCAGAACCTATACTTTTTCAAAATGAAAAGAGTCATATTCAACAGTATAAGACGATAGGCTCATTAGAAAATAATCTATGAGCAACTTGCATAAACAAAGAGAATCCATAACAACTCGAAGAAACGCTTCCACATTACTTTTGAGCTTTCAAAGAATGGGCAGATCACACTTTTAGAGATTACGGTAATATACCACCTTGTTCAAGCCAACTTCCACCCAATAGCCAATCGGACTCCCACTGGAGAAGCTATCCATCTCTATCAGAGAAATAGCAGCAGAGAAATAGTAGGCCCCTGATGACCGCTGCTATTTCTCTACCAGATAAATAGCAGCGGTCATCAGGGGCCTACCAAAGAAGTGCAGAACAGGCCCAGATAAATTTCCTCTTTTCATTATTAAGATATGCAGCCCTTACCTGGTGGACTTACTATCGCATACTTTCAGCATAATTATTGAAACAGCCACTCTCCCTAAAGCTTGGGAAACGTACCACAAAAAATCAATACCTAAAACCCGGAAAGATCTATATACATAAGATGCAACCTTTTAAAAATTTTTGAGAAATCCATAATCAAACAAATGAATAATTAATGTTTTGGCCATCGTCCATTCTATCTTCACTGTCATCGAAAACAGGTCTACTATTTCTAACCTCTCAGAGTCAAGTTACAGAATTCAAACCACCCTGAACAGTAAAAGCCAGATGGATATCCCATTCCTGAACATCAAAGCCATTATGACAAGATAGCAATCCAAGTGAGATTCCAAGAAGTGGACTTCTTGGAATCTCACTTTTGCATTTCAGAAAAATTACTCACACTATTGCAAGAATTGCTTACAGAGAGAGTTTGCTTACAAGAAATGCTTCATGCTCATAATAGTAGAGCATGAAGATTTTAGCATCAAAGGTAAAAAAAGGGAAACTACAGCCGTTATCAGCCCACTGCAGGATGGAAGCCTCCTCAACGATCATGTTGAGGGAAATGGACCACAATCTACCACACTAATCCAGTGTGGATTGGCAGATCGATCGTATTTAGCAGTCAGGGCTGGAACCCTGGTCCATTTAAAGAGCACGTGCTACTGCACTCCCGCTCTTAACCACTCGGCTACGGAGGCCTTGGCCTTTTAGCGTGAGTTACGCACTAAATAGCATTAGCATTAGTAGAGGCATATGATGCAAGAAAGCAAGCTTATTCAGCATCAGCCAAAAAAAAAAAAAAAAAAAAAAAAAAAACAACCACTACTCCCATTTCACCCTCCGTTCGTTCGAAATACCTGTCCAGCTGAGCCTTAAATTTGTTTAGGCTATCAACTTCAACAACAAGCAATCGGAGTCTATTCCACAAACCAACTGCCCGCTGGCTAAAGGAAAATTTCCGCACATCTATCCGACATCCGTCCTTCCTCAATTTGAATTTATGCCCTCTCAGGTGATTATTCTGAGCAAGAGGAAGAATCCCATCGGAATTGAGCATGCTCAAGCCATTCAAAGCCTTATACACCTCTATCAGATCACCTCGCCGATGCCTAGTCTCCAGACTCTGTAATTTGCAAAACTTAAGCCTTTCTTCGTAAGAGCAACCCTTTGTTCCATTCACTAATCTTGTTGCCCTTCTCTGACTCGTTCAAGCAGCTCTACATCCTTCTTGAAATGAGGCCTCCAGACCTGTATACAGTACTCAAGGTGTGGCCTGATCAATGCCTTATACAAGGGAATAATCACATCCCTGTCCCTGCTAGAAATATTCCTGTATATCATTGACAAGACACCATGAGCTACTCTTGCAGCTCGTCTGCACTGTCAGAGAACTTCATATCTGCCTGCACAATTACCCCCAGGTCCTTTTCATTCTCTACCACTGCCAGCGTAGTACCACAGAGTTGATACGTTGATCTGGGGTTACTGTTTCCCATATGTAGTACTTTACTTTTGTCAATGTTAAACTTCATTTGCCACCTCTCAGCCCATCTGCTCAACCTTTCCAGATCCTGTTGCAGCAGCATAGTATCAGTAGTGTCCTTAACAACCCTGCCAACCTTTGTATCGTCTGCAAACTTGGACATTAAGCCTGATACACCATCATCAATATCATTTATAAATACAGAAAACAACAATGGACCCAACACTGAACACTGAGGAACTCCACTAATAACATTAGTCCACGTTGAGCAGTGTCCATTGATTACCACTCTCTGTCTTCTGCCACTCAACCATCCCTTTATCCATAGCAGCAATTTGCCTCCAATGCCACACTTCTCCAATTTGTGCAGCAGTCTTCCATGCGCAACAGTATCAAAAGCCTTTATAAGATCCAAATATATAATATCAAAGTTATTCCCTGCATCCAGTTCTTTTGTGACTACATCATAGTATCCAATCAAATTGGTCAGACAAGACCTGCCCTTAACAAAACCATGCTGTGTCTGAGCTATAACTGAATGCTTGTCCAGATGATCCTACAGTGCTTCTTTAACCAGTGCCTCCCTTAATTTTCCTGGAACCGAAGTTAAACTAACAGGTCTATAATTACTTGTGTCAGCCTTTGATCCTCCTTTGTGAATTGGAGTTACATTTGCACATCTCCAGTCTATGGGTATCTCCCCTGAGTCCAAAGAAGCTCTCATAATTATGGCTAGGGGTTTGCTTACTTCCTTTGCTGCCTCCTTTAATATAACTGGATAGATCCCATCCACCGCGGGTGCCTTTTTTATTTTTATCCTCAACAATTTCTCCTCCACTTTCCTCTCAGTTATTAGAAAATCATCTAGCTCACTGCCAATGTTTACTTCACCTACGACATTCCAATTCCTGAATAACTCCTCATGTGTGAATGTAGATGCAAAATACTCGTTTAGATTGTTAGCCACCTGAGCTGGATCCTCAACTGTTGAACCATCAACATCCAGTGGACCAATCTGATTCATCCCTTGCCTTCTTGAGTTTAAATAGGTAAAGAACTCTTTTCTGTTTTTCTTTGCATCCTTTGCCAAGGATTTCTCATAATCTGCCTTTGCCTGCCTAATCTCCTTTGTGACTTGGTTACAGACCAACTTATATCTATCATAGGCTTCCATGTCACCCATTAATTTGTATGTATCCCATGCATTTTTCTTCTCTGCCATATGTCTCATTAGGTCATCTGACAACCATTTAGGCCTGAACCTTGAACAGTATTTCTTGGTTGGTATGTAAAGCCTGGTAGCTTCCAAGATTAGTTCCTTGAATGCTTTCCATTTTGAATTTGCTGTTGGTAACATCATCAGTTGGTCCCACTGTATAGAATTTAAATACTGTCTCAGACCATCATAGTCGCCTTTACGAAAGCAAAAAACCCTTCCCTTTATCTCTGATGGTAGTTACCTCCTTGAGTAAATCCCACTTCAGCACACTGTGATCACTGCCACCCAGTGGTTCCTTTATCTGCAGATTCCTAATGCATGAAGAATCACTACTGATAATCAGATCAAGAAAGAGTATTACTCCCTCTAGTTGCCTCCCGAACATGCTGGTGTAGAAAACAATCATCCAATAAATCCACAAAAGCCTTGCTTGTGTGTGAGTGACCAGTCCCCAAATTCCAGTCAATATCTGGGAAATTAAAATCCCCCATTATAAAACTCTCTGATTTACTGGCCCATTCTATTTCCCTGTACAGTTTCTTATTATACTCATCAGAGTCATTAGGCCTATAGAACACTCCTACTTTCAATTTTGATTTACCTATGCTTATGTCACACCAAACTGACTCGACACTGCCCTGTCCATCGATGTCGACTGGCTTCACTTCCTTGGATTTTATGTGTTTTTTAACTAATAGCATAACCCCTCCTCCCCTCCTGTCCTGTCTATCCTTTCTATACACATTGTACTCCCCAAATTCCAGTTCTGCATTCCTTATATCTGTGTGACACCACGTCTCTGATATCCCAACAATATCTTCCTTTGATGTTTTGAGCAATACCTCAAATTCATCAAATTTATTTACTAAACTCCTAGCATTGGTGTACACGCAAGTATACATGCACCTGTTTCTGTTCTTAGCTACCCTAACACAACCCATGTGTTTACTTGTACCGCAATGACTTCCAGCAGTCTCTGAAATATCCTGCATCTTGTTTTTCAGGCTTCTGCTCATTCCAATAGAAGCAGTGCAAGAATCTCTTTCACCTCTGCCAGTGGCTACTGTTAATCCATTAGTCTTTGTCTCCCCCCAAGCTAGCAGTTTTCCGACCCACTTAACACTGCCTCGATAGCATCAGCAAATATTCTTGCACCCTTTCTATTTAAGTGTATCCCATCCCTGTAGAAGCAATCTCTCCTGTTAACAAGTACAGACCAGGCTGAAAAAAATTCTACCCTTGAGCCTTACACAATCTTTCCAGGGCCGAATCAATCGACAAGGCTCTCATCATATACTCCCTCCTATCATGTCTGGGCAGAATTGCAGACACTTTCAAATTCAACCCTAATTCACGGCTTTTTTTCATCAGTGACCTGTAGTTGTTAAGTAATTCCGCTGGTCTCCTACTCTTAATATCATTAGTGCCAACGTGTAGAACTATATCACCTTTTGTGCCCTTAAAAGATGATATCTGCTCTACAACGTCATCAACCTTTGCCCCTGGCAAGACATACCCTGGTCCTGTTCCACCTATCCTTTTTTACAAAGCATGTTCCCCGTTTCCCTGACAACAGAGTCACCAACAACTACCAGTTCCTGTGGGACCAGCGCATTCTGCCTTGGGGGATGCCTCTGTGTTGCAAGATGACCAAGTGCAAGCTCTGGCGTTGATGTGGGCAGCTGAGAGCTTGATGGGCCCCTCAATTTATTTCCTTCGAGGGCATCCACCCTGTCCTTCAATGTCTCATATAGGCCCATAACAACGCCGAGTTGTCATGGGCCTATAAATAGGGGAGTTCCGTCCGTGACGAGGGGTGTTCTCTGCGACACTATTTGCCACAGCCCTTTATCCTTTCCTGTCAACCTTCAATAACATCCTAGCCTCTGCGGACGACCTGAAAATGTTCTTCCCCTCCAGCAATAATGATGGTGAGAAAAACGTTGCACTTGAAGCCACTGAGCAGTTAACTAATCTGGCTGACTTCCTCGCCTCGATTGGGCTCGAAATTAAAACTGCCCAGATGACCTTCACTAGAAAGCATGGCATCACCATTCTCTTAAACGGCCAACCCATCCAAAACGTCTATCATAAGGATCTGAGAATTACCTGGGACAGCAAGTTATCCTTCGCTGAGCATTTCACTACCACAAGGAAGAAAACACTAGCCACACTGTGGCACTCAAGATAAGAGTTGGTGGGGTTCATAATGCTCAACTGGTGAAGGAATACATTGTTAGGCGTGTTGCCCCAGTTGCCCTATACGCTTCGGTCATCTGGTCCTCAGCTCCTGAAACGTACGTTAAAGCCGTAATAAAAAAGATTTTACAATTCCACTTGACTGTCTCCAGAGGCATTTTGTATGCAAATTGACATGTGTGGACACGTGTTGTGTCTTATGTACGGCGGCACTTAAACGTTAGTTCAACTCCGCCATGGTACACTGTGATGAGTACAGAGCTCTGCGAAATGGCCAGATGTGTGTGTCTTGTTCTGTTGTTTTGTTGTACCTGGCCACTTTGCTACTAGACAGCAGCGATCACCAGGATGGCTGTTCCCTAGTACCCGCCCACGCCACGAGGAGGCGGGCCACAACAATACGTGTACTATCAAATGAAAGTGACAAGGTAAGAATCCTGCATCCACTGGATGAAAAATCAATTCCAGTGGATGCCAGCAAATCCTGTACCACTGGGAGCCCAAACCAGTGATACCAGCAGATAAATAAAAAAAAATAATAATAAATAAATAAATAAATAAAATATATATATGAGAAAAAAGATAAAGAAGTAAAGATAAATGAAAAAGCAATGAATGTAAGCAAACAAAAACAATAATAAAACATAATAAGAAAAAATAATAATAAAAAGAATTCCTAAAAAAACACACAAAAAATTAAATAAAAATAAAGATAAGAATTCTCAACTCAAAAAAAAATAAAAATAAATAAAAATAAAGACCTCCAAGAATAATGAATTGAGTGTTGGGGTGACAATCAGCAGTAGTCGAGCCGTTAGAGAAATCAGTAGGTAAAGTCTGGTACCCCTTGTTTTATAATAAAATTTCAGGTAGACCTGGCCATGACTCAGTGGAATTGATGGCAGAATTGTATGAAGATGGGAAACAATGATGGTAGGTGAAATCACAATGCAGTTATAAGGCAGATATCCTGATAGTAGGGAAACATATCAGCTGGCGCCGTCTGTTAAAAATTTCTTTTGAAAATTCTTGGAAGATTTCAAGAGTTTCCTTATTTGTAATTAAATCGTGCTCATTTCACTACTCCACCTTGAGCCGGAACTAGGGTGGGGCGAGCTGGGGGCCAGCCCCAGGTGCAACATTTTAAGGAATGCATCCGACCAGTTATATATTTTAAAATTGCTTCATTTTTGATTTTATTACAGTTGGACCTGTGTTTAACGAACTTCTTTATAGCGAATTTTTTGAATTCCTTCTTTTGGTAAGTGCATTTAAAACGTTCTGTAGAATAAAGAAAATTTTCCATATAACGATGGATTACGAGAGACTTATCTTTGTATGCTTTGTTTCCCTCTCCGACCTTTAGACAATTTGAGCAATTTTTTTGTTTGTTTAGGGATTTATTAGATGCATCGGCAACTATGGCCATAGTGCGCCATAAGCAATTAGAAAGCGCAAAGTAAAGGTTAAAGGGATAACGTTACACAATATAAGTGGAACGTCATCTATCCCACATACCAAGAAGTCATTGTTTGTTGTTTGTTTATTTGGAGTATTAGCAACTAAGGCCATATTGCTCCGGGATATGTGGTGGTCATTCCCTGACATTTCCACATCCTCCGTATTTGATGGTGACGGGCTCGAACCCCGGTCTAATCAAGAAGCGTGTGCTACGCACTGCTACTCCTTCCCACCTGGCTACGGAGGTGCCCAAGAAATCATGCTAGTCAACTGTTTTCTATAGCCAGTTAAAAGATTAAGGTATGCGCGACACTGATAATGTCGGGAAAGCTATTAAACTTCTGGTGAACTTGTGTCCTTTGTTCAAAATAAAATTTAAAATTTTATTAAAATAAATAGTGCATTATCTTTGTACGTGCTACTTATGATTCCAAAAATTTTTGTAACTTTGTGAGAGTGAAAAAAAAATTATAAATTCGTGATTTATAATCACTTACGGAAAAAAATATCAGGGAGGAACAGTGTTTTATAAATTTCTAAATTAACAGAGAAATCCAATTACAAACTTGTATAAAGTATGGCCTATTTTGTGACGTCACACCTCTGAGCTTTTTTGTTTGTCCTCCAGTGCTAACCAGTGGAGGACAAACAATTTTTCAAATATCTGTTGAAATATCAACAGATATTTGAAAAATCATGTTTTATCAATTCTGCATTAAAATCTGTAACCCCTTTACAACTGCTCCGATTCGTTATTGAGTATTGCCTAATAAAATCTTATCTAAATATAGAAATAGCGTTACGAATTTTTCTTACCCTGCCTGTAGCAGTAGAAGTTTTGTGAAAGGTCATTCAAAGCGAGAAAAATTCAATTAAAATACACCTCATTTTATATTTTTAGTTTATGTTATAATGTTAAAAGTACAATATTTCGCAATATTTTGTTTCTATGATTTTATACTACATATATAACATCTGGTTTTCTAATTTATTTGTAGTTATACAGTATGTACTTTATTTGTAGTTTATATAGATTTAAATTCTCAGGTAGATATAAACGAATATTTGCAAGTTTATTTTTCTTTGATTTTTTTGTTTTGTTATGTTCATTGTATTATTTAAATTATTTATTAATAAATATATGTAAATCATAGACTGTTGCAATAGTAATTTTTTATAAATTCATAAAGATTGCAGAGGCGTAGCAAGGCGGGAGGTGCAGAGCGGGGTTCCCCGCGAGCGCCGAGCTTTCGGGATGCAAAATGAAGGAATTATCTATCACAATCAGGGGCGCCAGGAAGACATGATGCTCCCGGGCGTCGACGACCCTAACTACGCTACTGAAAGATTGACTACCTGCATATAATGGGGGCGTACTTATAAAACTTTTTCCCCAGGCGTACGATTGCTTAGCTCCGGCTCTGTTTCGAAGAGCAAAGTGATGAGATTTAGTTGAGATCTGTTACCGAAGGTCTTGGTAAATTGGGCAAGAGTAAATTACGTGTTGCTAGTCCTCGATGCCACCGCATAAGCAACAATCTGTAGTGGTCAGATTAAACTGTAAGAGCTTCGCATTGAATGATCCATGACCTGTTATTAAGTATGAAGTGCAGAGACTGGGGAAGAACCATTTCTGTACAGTGTTGGAAGAGGTAAATGAGATGTCAGGTATAAACAACTTCGTTACAATTCCTTTAGTAGACAAGGACCACCTGGATTGCAACAGATGGTTAGGAGATTCCAGTATTTCTCTTTTTCTTTGTTTGGGTCAGCATTTGGATCGACAGTAATGTTAAGGTAATAGGTATTCCTTTCCTAATATAACAGCAGAGACTTTTATAAATAACTTGCGGAAAAGTGCCTGCAAATAGCCTTGAAGCGCCGATGTGGAGACTGTACGCATGTTCGAAGCAACGCCAACAGAAAAGACCTTTCTATAGTATCCAGTTGAGATTTTACGGTAAGAAGGCTGGCCCTTTGAAACCAAATACAGAAGGCATATTATAGAATTGGGATAAACACGGTACGACACAGGATACGGAGAGTACTGTTTTTTTAGTCCCCATTCTTTCCTAGAAATTCTGAAGAGCATTGATGTAAAGTTCTTAATCTTTTTAGAGAGATGCTGTACGTGTGATGAAAAGGCTAGACGGTCATCTAGGAGAACACCAAGGTGTTCTCCTAGATGACCGTTGGTGTTCTCCTAGATGACCGTCTGTTTGTGTGCGGACACTAGAAGAAGTGAATTTCCTTGATATTTTATAGAACTTGTTTTGAGTGGCCCAGTCGGATAGTCTGGAGAGAATATTATTTGTAGAAGTTTCTAGATCCCTTTTGGAATTTCCGTGGACAAGTATGGATAAGTCATTGTCGTAAGCTATTGTATTTATATTAGCAAGATCATCATTGAGGAGAAGCCAATCATTTAGGACTAAGTTCCACACTAGGATTCCAAGAATATACGATTGGGGACACCCACGTCTGGATATCGACTGGTGTTTAGTTTGTATCAAGAGAGAGCGATTACTAAAATAGGCCTTTATGAGAAGGTATAATAACTGAGGGAAATTTGCAACTCTAAGACAACGAAGGGCACTCCTCCACCATAGTGTATCGAAAGCACCTTCGAAGTCTATATTTAAATGTTTATTCATCTATGAGCTTTTTCATTTGACATAGTGCATCTTCATAGCCCCAGCCTGGTGCAAAGCCATATTGAAGGGATGAATTTAAGTTGGCCTCCACAAGCAGTGAATTAATTCTAAGACTAATTAATGGTTCAAGTAGTTTTCCTAAGTGGGAAAGCAAGGCAATCGGCATGTAAGATTTTGGCTCGTGCTGAGGTTTTCCTGGTTTTGGTAAAATTTTCAATAAAGCTCACTTCCAGATAACAGGAAAGGTACTAAATTCTAAGCATTTGTTAAAGAGGAAAAGCGTGTGATTTGGCCGTAACTCAAAGAAGCGTTTAAGAAAAATACATTCCAGAGATCTAGTCCAGGACATTTGTCCTTTTTCATTGAATTAACTGCAGATTTTAATTCATCCAATGAACGTTGAAGTGGGGGTGAAGTACGATTCATTTAAATTTCTGATTTCAGCCTGCACAGGGGAATCAAGGGTTGGATCGTCCTTCGAGAGAGCCTGTGTAGTATTTTATTGATATATTGGTCCAGTTTAAAGATTCTTCAGTATTTGTTATAACTGTATTAAGGATCTCCTGGATTTATTTTGTCTCTGCAGATTTCGAAAATCGAACCCCATGGATCCTCGTTACCAGCAGTTTTTACCAAATTTTGCCAGGATTCCAACTTATTTTTTTGATGATTTTTACATATAGTTTCTTAGTATTTTTAAATTCTTGGTGTAGTCCTGAGAGTTCTGATGGTAAGATGTTGTTGTTTCTTCGGACTTTTTGAAAGGTTTTTCTAGTTCGATGAACTTTGTCTTAGTATCAGGAGTTCCTCTGATAACCAAGGAGTGGTTTTGATGGTCAAAAACTTCTTATTTGTTCATCTGGAAGTGGCTTTCATGTCTTTTGAATGAGAAGTGCTAATTCTTCAGGATTATAGTCAGAAATAGCTTTAATATCATCTGAAGTAAAATCCTGGATTATTGATTTTTTTAATGTTGCTCCAATGAATATTACGAAGCGAATATCTCACTAGATCCCTTGGAGGTTGCCTCGAAACTTTAGTTTTTTTCTAATAGGAAAGAGATGACCCTATGATCAGATCAGTGTTTACCTCCCAGTTATAAATAAATGAGAGTAGGTTGCTAGTTACAATGTAATGTCTATATCTGATTGTCCTAAGGAGTTGGAAAAGGTACAAGGCTGGCCTGGAAGGTTAATGTCATTCAATTGATGAGATAAAATGAGGTCCTTTAAAAGGCGTCCTCTTGTATCTGTGGATTTGATGTGCCGCAGAGAATATTTAGAATCTGCCTCCGTTAAAACTAGCAGAGACTCTGTAGTATCTGTAGATGGCTGGCAATACAGGGAAATAATATAAAATGAAAGTGTTGCTGCACGTTGCAAATTGTGTACAAAGACTGGAAACTCTGACTATATCAAGTTTTTTATTGAAGATAATTATTGCAGACTCCGATTCCTCATGATCGGGTTGAATTATCCTTGAAGTCATGGGGTACCTCATAACTTTACCACGGGAATGAAATGGCTCCTGTAAGCAAATTAGATCAAAAGTAGATTCATCTACTAAACAGCGAACCTCATCGGCAACTGATCTTACCCGACGAGCATTTAACTGTAGTATATATACTTTAGATACGAAAAGAAGTGGTGCTGGTAACGTATCACTTTGTGATTCCTTACATTTCGGAGTGAATGGTTTGCGTGCGTACAGTTTCTAAAGCTCGTAAGTATTCCAGGCAAGAAGTATCGCGAATGGAATGCATGTGATCCTTATTTTTTCGTTTTCAATTTGAGATGGTTCTTCCTTGTGAGAACTTGAATTTAATTAAGAACATATCCTGAGCAATGTCCAATTATGGTGGTACATTGTGACTTACACATATCAAATTGATCCCCAATGAATAGCAGAACACCGGACACATTCAGTTCATGACCAATCAGTGTCAGTACATATATTAGTATGGTTTCGACCAGCTACAGAACTTATTTATCTCTTCAGCAAAACATATGGTAATCATATCAATCTAACAATTCCACAACATTGCCTGGTAAAGGATACAACTTTCAAAAGAGGCAAACAAATCACGTTAACCTCAAACAGAACCAAAGTTAGCATTCCGCATTTTATTTGAACACCATTAAACAGACTTAACATCAAATTTCAGACCGATTCAACCATTTTCCTTGAATACATTACTATAAAGACATTTCCTTCGTCTAAATAATTTATCAGAAAAATCAGAAAAAAAGCATTAAAATTATCGGTAGAGACTAAAAATTGAGGCATTTCATCCTCATTAGATTCGTATCCATTTTTAAATAATTGGAGGTTATTCCTGAGGTCAAGATACAAATAACAATCAAAGATGAGATGTTCAGCTGTCTCCTGGGCCTCATATTTACACAATGGAGTAGAAACAGCACAAGAATATATAACTTAGTTAAGGCTACCACGTCCAGATAACAGAAATGAAACATTTATCCCAAGATTCAGTCACGTTATCTGTTGTTTAGCAATTTCCGACACATTTGGAATGAATTTGTAAGTTATTCTATATAGTTCTGCCTGTGACCAGACAGTTTGCCAGTCGACGATTAGTTCAGCACTAATTCTACCATTATCCTATTTTAAAACCATTCAAATCCAATGCGAAGTTTCCAACTCTTGCTGGCAAAGCTTTCCTTCTGGAATACTAATGGTAGTGAAACATTACTTCGTAATTAATAGGTAATTTTCCGTTTAACACCTGCAATGCTAAAGTAGAGACTGTTATGTAATATAAATTAAGTATTACATATTTTTAACTAAGTTTGTAGCACACAAACCCCAAGCTCCTGTCGCATAACGCACTATCGAGATAAACATACATTTGTAGTACACTGTATAATTTTATTGTGTTGGCTTAATGCCACAAACAATTTTTGAAATCCTGATTAATTTTCCTGTAAGAGTTTTAATTTTCAGAAGCACATATTTAGCGTGTACTATAATATAGACGATCATCCATCATGATTCCTAAATATATACACGTATACATTCTTACAATTTGGATTCCATTATCATTCAATCTAACAGTGAGTGGCCTATTCAAGCTTACATACCCTTTCATTAACATTTGTTTAGTCTTAGATGTAGAAATTTCTAATTTGTGGATCAGACTCCAGCAGTTTAGCTGGTTTCATTAGCTCTCTCCTTTAACCTGGATTCCCAGAATAGGTCATTCGCATAAGGAATGACCACTAGGTCATTCGCATAAGGATTTTTAGGACTTTCTAATGTCTAACAGCAAGGCCCCCCATCAAAGTGTTCCAACAAATTGTACCAAGTACGGATCCTTGAGAGCAGCCCCTAATGACTGGCCTAGAGACCGAGCAATAGCGTGAAGACATTTCTATCATTGAAATAAGTCTATATATAGGGGCAGAAACTCTGCCCTCCTGGAACCTCACCGGTTCACTCTGCCACCATAAGGTGTCAAAGGCGCCTTTGAAGTCCACGAAGTGGCTGACGGCATATTTTGAGTAGGCAGTTAACACAGAATCCATAACGTGCTTGATGGCGTCAACAGTGCATTTTCCCTTATTGAGTTTCCATCTGTAGGTTTTTGCCATGCCATGATAATATACTAAGAACCTGGCAAATATCAATTTCTCTAACATTTTACCTAAAACAGGCAAAAGGCCGATACGAGGATGAGTCATTAGTTTGCTTCTCTGCAGGTTTTATTAAAATTTTGAGATTGGCTCGTTTCCAAAGCCTTGGGAAACAGCCATCTCTAAGACATGAATTTAGTACATTTGAAATAAGCCGCAGGGACACCAGCCAGATTCTTTTTAATACATAACTAATCCTGGACATTTTCCATCCTTCATCGAGTCAATTGCCTGAGCTATTTCTTCATGCGTAAATCCCTCTTAATGTGCAAAGACAAAATATGACAAACGTCCTATTCTTAAATCTGGTTGCTCTGTACTTCCTGGTACTGTAGACTTTTGAGGTTATGATGAACATCGTGGCGAGATCCAATATTCCTTACCTTTCGAGGGTACAGCTCTAACACGGTGTTCGCAGGTCGGCCGCTAATACACTTCCTAGTAGGCTTCCGGATCAGCTAGTGTATAATCTTGCTACCTCTACTCTGCCAGATAGTGACTGGAGGGAGTCCGAGTAGCGTGTATGCGGGGAGCATTGTCGAAGCCACGTTATGTCAAGGATCTGGGTATATTCTTACCATGTGTACGCCAAATCCAAAAATTTCATTACTTCATATAGCATGTCCCACTCATTTTTTCTTACTATTGAATACACCATGAATTGTCAAACTAATAGAGCAAGCTTATCTGGGAAATGATCTAAACCTCCCAAGCACTTCCTAAATCATTTCACAAATATACGTGGTCTCAATTCCAATCTCAATGATGTCCATTTCCACTTGCAGTCTGCCAAACCACATGTACTTTTTCTGACAGAATCTCAGTTATCGGTTGATTCAACTACTGCTCATCTCAGATGCCCAAATTATTCGCTGTATCATTCCTTTCGCCTCAAAGGTGGTACTTGTGCATATGTCCGTTTGATATTCCCTGTCAGAGACTTGGCAATTTGGAATCTCCTCTCTTTGATCTTCTCTGGCTTAAAATCTCTCTACCTCATTGTGTCAAATTATTCTGTTGTCTCTACCGTTCTCCCAACTCCACTAATCACTTGGAGCTCTTTGACTTCCTCTCTTTGCAACTTGACTTTCTCCAGTCCTACTTTCCTAACAGTGAGGTAATTTTCCTTGGTGATTTTAATGTTCACAATTCCAGCTGGCTTCCGTTTTCTATTCACACCGACCCAGCTGGTCGAGATGCTGAGGCTTTTGCAATTACTAATGACCTTGCACAAATTGTTCATTTACCTACAAGAATACCAGACAACCCTAATTATACAGCCAACACGTTTGATCTTTTACTCATAAGCAACCCTTCTAAGTACACGGTCGAAGTGAGAGGTCATTTAGGCACTTCAGATCACAACTTGGTGATTGTCTCTTTTCCAATGGAGCCTTTATGTCATGTTAATTCCCAACCTCGTGTTGTTTAATATTACAAGATTGCAAAATGGGATGATCTGCGAGATTTCTTTTCTTCTTTTCCTTGATCTCAAAACTTCTGATGTCAAAGTTTGCTCAGATCGTGTCAGTGAAATTATTCTTGCAATTCCTACAGAACTTTTTGGTACAGAGATAAATATTCGCTCTAACTGTAGAAGCGAAAAGAAAAGATGCATGAATGAAATAATCAATTTATGGCAGAAAAGATGGGATACCATACCTACTGGAAGAGTGACCAACTTGTTTATCCCGAACGTGACTTTTCTGAATGATAAAAAGGTTCGCAATTGGTTTACACCTAGTTTACAGTCGTCATTTTTGTTAACAGGGAATGGGTCAATGAATGAGAAATTATATGCATTACGACTAAGTAACACGGACCTTTCTTTTTGAGGGGCCAGGAAAGGCTGGCGACACATACTATATGCTTGTCGAATATATGACAATGCCAGGACAGCGATACGTGAAATTCTTGAGAGTAGCTCCAGGAGAAGAAGCTATATTTTTAAGAGACTGTAGTAAGTTTCAGATGCTCCAGGTATTTGCTAAAGAAGTATTTGAACTAAGGAAAAGTATGATTCCAGTGATACGAGGTTGATCAAATCCATCTGGCTGGAGGCACCGAAATGTTTTTATGCTGCCGTTCTTACTGGTTGCACAACTGGAAGATGTACTCTTTTCTTTATCTCTCCCCCCCCTTGGTTTCCCTTTTTGGTATATATATGTATGTATGTTTGCGTATATATGCTAGATATATATATATATATATATACACTTAGTATATATATTTATTTATTTATTTTTATTTATTTCTATTTATTAATTTTATTTATTCCATTTAATTTTATTTATTTATTATTATTATTTTTATTTATTTATTTATTTATTTTTTTATTATTATATTTTTTTTTTATCTTAGTTAATTATTTTTATTCTCCTCTTTGTCTTCCTTTCGGGTTTCTTTTTCTTCTTTTTTTTTTTCCCTCTGGAGGGAGCCCAGGAATGGATTTTTTTTTTTTTTTTTTGTCTCATACTCTGAGACCATAGGTGTCCCATCTACTGTAACTGGTCCACCTTCCCGTGGTGTGGACGAGTACTCAGAATCACCTGTCCAGGTCATTGATGCTTCTGGGTAGCCAAGTGGCCAGAACATAACAACAACACACACACATAATACACACAAACCGACGTCACACACATATCTGGCCCATTTTTAGTGATACTGTTCTTCACAGAGATACGAGGCGGAGTTGAACTGACGGTCTAGGAGCCGCCCCATACATAAAAACAAAAAAAAATAATAAATAAATAAATATTCTTGCAAGAATGGAATCTTCTATCCCACAAACCACTTTAAAATCTCGTCCTTTATCAAAACCTTGGTTTTGCAATAAATATGCTAAGGCTGTTCAAGAGAAAAATGTTTCATATCGTAATTGGCTTGTTTATCATTCTTCAGTTTCATTTTCTGCCTACACCAAAGCTCCCAACAATTGTAAAACAGTTATTAATCAGTATAAAGCCGTCAATTAGGGTTGAATTTGAAAAGTGTCTGCAATTCTGCCCAGACACAATAGGCGGAAGTATATGATGAGCGCCTTGTCCATCAATTCAGCCCTGGAAAGATTGTGCAAGGTTCAAGGGTTAGAATTTTTTCAACCTGGACTGTACTTGTTAACAGGAGAGACTGCTTCTACAGGGATGGGATGCACTTAAATAGAATGGGTGCAAGAATATTTGCTGATGCTATCGAGGCAGTGTTAGGTGGGTCGGAAAACTGCTAGCTTGGGGGGATACAAGAACTAATAGATTAACAGCACCCACTGGCAGAGGTGAAAGTGATTCTTGCATTGCTTCTATTGGAATGAGCAGAAGCCTGAAAAACAAGTTGCAGGATATTTCAGAGAGTGCTGGGAGTCATTGCAGTACAAGTAAACACATGGGTTGTGTTAGGGTAGCTAAGAATAGAAATAGGTGCATGTATACTTGCAATGCTAGGAGTTTGGTAAATAAATTTGTTGAATTTGAGGTATTGCTCAAAGCATCAGAGGCGGATATTGTTGGGATATCAGAGACGTGGTGTCACACAGATATAAGGAATGCAGAACTGGAATTTGGGGAGTACAACGTCTACAGAAAGGATAGACAGGACAGCAAGGGAGGAGGGGTTATGCTATTAGTTAAGAAACACATAAAATCCAAGGAAATGAAGCCAGTCGACATCGCTGGACAGTGCAGTGTCGAGTCAGTTTGGTGTGACATAAGCATTAGGAGATCAAAATTGTGAGTAGGAGTGTGTTATAGGCCTCATGACTCTGATGAGTATAATAAGAAACTGTACAGGGAAATACAGTGGGCCAGTACATCAGAGAGTCTTATAATGGGGGAATTTGAATTTCCCAGATATTGACTGGAATTTGTGGGTTGGCCACAAATTCCATCATGCAGTATGATTGATGACTTTTGAGGTTATGATGAACATCGTGGCGAGATGCAAGCAAGGCTTGCATCTCGTCACACACTAGCAAGGCTTTTGTGGATTAATTGGATGAATGTTTTCTACATCAACATGTTCGGGGCGCGACTAGAGGGAATAATAATCTTGATTTGATTATCAGTAGTGATTCTTCATGCATTAAGCATCTGCAGATAAAGGAACCACTAGGTGGCAGTGATCATAGTGTCCTAAAGTGGGATTTACTCAAAGAGGTAACTACATCAGAGGTAAAGGGAAGGGCTATTGCTTTCGTAAAGGCAACTACGATGGTCTGAGACAATATTTAAATTCTATACAGTGGGACCAACTGAAGATGATACCAACAGTAAATTCAAAATGGGAAGCATTCAAAGAACTTATCTTGCAAGCTACTAGGCTTTACATACCAACTAATAAATATTGTCAAGGTTTAGGCCTAAATGGATGTCAGATGAACTAATGAGACATATGACAGAGAAGAAAAATGCATGGGGTACATATAAATTAACACGTGAAATAGAAGCCTATGATAGATACAAGTTGATCTGTAACCAAGTTACAAAGGAGGTTAGGCAGGCAAAGGCAGATTACGAGAAATCTTTGGCAAGGGATGCAAAGAAAAACAGCAAAGAGTCCTTTACTTATGTAAACTCTAAAAGTAAGAGGATGAATCAGATTGGTCCACTTGATATCGATGGGTCAACTGTTGATGATCCTGCTCAGGTAGATAACAAACTAAATGAATATTTTGCATCGACATTCACACATGAGGAGTTATTCAGCGAGGGGAATGCCAGAGGTGTATTCAACTCTGGCAGTAAGCTAGAGAATCTTGTAATAACTGAGAGTAAAGTGGAGGAGAAATTGTTAAAGATAAACACAAGAAAGGCACATGGGGTGGATGGGATCGATCCAGTTATATTAAAGGAGGCAGCAAAGGAAGTAAGCAAACCCTTAACCATAATTATGAGAGCTTCCTTGGACTCAGGGGAAGTACCCATGGACTGGAGATGTGCAAATGTGACCCCAATTCACAAAGGAGGATCAAAGGCCGACACAAGTAATTATAGACATGTGAGTTTAACCTCTGTTCCAGGAAAATTAATGGAGGCACTGGTTAAAGAATCACAGAATCTAGACAAGACTTCAGTTATAGTTCGGACACAGCATGGTTTTGTTAAGGGGAAGTCTTGCCTGACCAAACTGATTGCATACTAAGATGCAGTCACAAAAGAACTGGATGCAGGGAATAACTTTGATATTATATACTTGGATCTTAGAAAGGCTTTTGATACTGTTGCACATGGAAGACTGCAGCACAAATTGGAGCAGTGTGGCATTGGAGGCAAATTGCTGCTATGGATAAAGTGGTGGTTGAGGGAGAGAAGACAGAGAGTGCTGGTCAATAAACACTGCTCATCGTGGACTAATGTTATTAGTGGAGTCCCTCAGGGTTCAGTATTGGGTCCATTATCCTTTTTTTTATTTATAAATGATATTGATGATGGTATATCAAGCTTAATGTCCAAGTTTGCAGACGATACGAAGGTTGGCAGGGTTGTCAAGGACACTACTGACACTATGTTGCTGCAACAGGATCTGGAAAAGTTGAGCAGATGGGCTGAGAGGTGGCAAATGAAGTTTAACATTGACAAATGTAAAGTACTACATATGAGAAACAGCAACCCCAGAGCAACGTATCAACTCTGTGGTACTATACTGACACTGGCAGAGAATGAAAGGGATCTGGGGGTATTTGTGCAGGCAGATATGAAGTTCTCTGAGCAGTGTAGACTGGCTGCAAGAGTAGCTCATGGTGTATTGTCAATGATATATAGGAGTTTTTCTAGCAGGGATAAGTAGGTGATTATTTCCTTGTATAAGGCAATGGTCGGGCCACACATACAGTCTGGAGGCCTCATTTCAAGCAGGATGCAGAGCTGCTGGAACAAGTACAGAGAAGGGCAACAAGATTAGTGAATGGAACAAAGGGGTACTCTTACGACGAAAGGCTTAAGTTTTGCAAATTACAGTGTCTGGAGACTAGGACCCAGCGAGGTGATCTGATAGAGGTGTATAAAGCCTTGAATGTTTGAGCATGCTCAATGCTGATGGGATTCTTCCTCTTGCTCAGAATAATCACCTGAGAGGGCATAAATTCAAATTGAGAAAAGACAGATGTAGGGTAGACGTGCGGAAATTTGCCTTTAGCCAGCGGGTGGTTGGTTGGTGGAACAGAATTCCATCCATTGTCATGGAAGTTGATAGCCTAAATATTTTTAAGGCTCAGCTGGACAGATATTTAGGACGAAAGGAGGGGTGGAAATGTTTTTTTTTTTTTTTTTTTGGCTGATGCTGCATAAGCTTGCTTTCTTGCATCATATATCTCTACTAATGCTAATTAGTAGAGGCATAGGTTTGAACAGGCTAAGAGTAGAAAACTGGCTTCTTGCCAAAGCTATTGGCCTCAACTTTTGCCCATCTCTGCTCCCACCTCTGTCCAAACCAGATGGTTCTGTTGTCACTTCAGCCAAGGATAAAGCTGACCTTGTAGCATCCCATTTTTCTTCCAACTCATGTATTAATGAACTTGGTAAAACACCTCCAACCATTCCCAACACGCTGCATTCGATGCCTCCTGTGGGCTTCCGTCAAAAGGATTTTGATGAATCTTGATGCTAAGAAAGCTCCAGGTCCCGATGGTATTTCTCCACTTGTTCTTAAAACCTGTGCTCCTGAACTTACTCCTATTCTTTGCCGCCTTTTTTCACTTTCTTATTTGAAAGGTATTTTTACTTCTGCTTGGAAATTTGCTCATATCCAGCCAGTTCCTAAAAAGGGTGACAAATCCCTCCCATCAAATTATCGTCCCATTGCAATTACTTCTACTCTTTCTAAAGCAATGGAGAAATCAATTAACCGCCAACTCTTAAACCATCTAGAAACCTTCCGTCTGATCAACAATCGCCAATATGGATTCGGTCAGTGTCGATCCACTGGTGAGATTCTGGCTTATGCTACCCATTTATGGACTATTTCAATGGAATGGTTCGGTGAAACACAAGTAGTTGCTACTGACATCTCAAAGGCTTTCGCTCGTATTTGGCATAAAGGTCTTCTAAACAAACTTCCATCTTAAGGTTTGCCAACTGTTTTTAGTAATTGGTTATCCAGTTTTCTCTTTGATCGCTCACTGAGGTGGATGGTAGATGGCTCTCTGTCTTCTAACTTCTCCACTAATGCCGGTGTCCCCCAAGGTTCAGTTCTTTCCCCCACTCTTTTCCTCTTGTATATTAATGACCGTCTTCCATTGACTGGAAATCCTATGCATAGTTTTGCCGATGATAGCACATTGCATTCTACTTTCCATTTTGAGAAACCTTGCCCTGCTCAATCACCTTCAACTTTTTGAAAATCTGCTACCAATTCCTTAAATGCCCATCTTCAGGTAGTTCTTCAGTGGGGCAGTTACAAGTTAATTGATTTCAACCCTCCTAAAACTCAGTCTTGTCTTATATCTCGCAAAGAGGATTCTTCTGCTCCTGTGCTTATCTTCAGTGACACTCCGATTTCTAGGCAAATTATGATATATCTCTTTTGGGGATTACCCTGACTTCTAATCTCTCTTCGCACAAGTACATTACAAATATTGCTTCCTTTGCATCTAAAAAACTTGGTTTTCTCTTTCGCTGTCGGCGTTACTTTTCTTCCAAACAGCTCCTCAATCTGTATAAATTGCAAATCCGTTCTGCCATGGAATATTGTTCCCACAACTGGTGTGGTGCCTCCAAAACTTCTCTCAGGCTTCTTGATTACATTCAGAAGAGGGCAGTTAGGTTAATTAATGATTCATCTCTAACAGAGTCTCTCCACTCGCTTTCTTATAGACGTACTGTTTCTGCTGCATGCCTTTTCTACAGATACTTCCATGGGCACTGTTCTTCTGAATTGGCTTCTATAATTCCCGCTCTCTCTTTCAAAACAGTCCGAACACGTGCGGGCACCAGCCAACATCCATTTAGTGTCCAACTTCAAACTCACAGAACCAACTTTATCTTCCTCGTTTATTCATTCAACTGCCGTTTTCTGGAACAACCTTCCTTCATACGTAATTCCTAAAAATTACAGTCTACAGAAGTTCAAGTCCAATGTCAACAAATATCTTCTTTCGTCTTCTCAACCTCCAACCAAGTACGGTACTAAGTACTGTAGGTTCTAATACCTCTCGTGTTTGTGGTTTAAATAAAATTTAAAAAAAATAATATATATATATATAGATAAATATGGCATTCTGAACGAGACACAACTTGGTTTTGTTAAGGGAAAATCATCTTTAACTTACTTAGTATGCTATTTTGACACAGTTACTCATGAACTCGATGTAGGGTACAATTTCAACCTAATTTATTAGGATTTTAACAAAGAATTTGACTCGGTCCCTCATGGAAGTTTGCTGTATAAGCTGGAACAGGTTGGGGTTACTGAAAGGATTCTAAGATGGATTTCTGTTTGGCTGCAGGGCAAAGAGTTGATTAATGGATATTCTTCAGATTAGTATAACAATAAGAATGGGGTCCCGTAAAGATCGATTTTTGGACTACTATTGTTTCTCATTTTCAGAAATGACATCAATGAATGGATAGAAGGCGTGATATCAAATATTTGCAGTCGATGTAAAGATTGGCAGAGCCGTTAATGATCATGACAAGCAGCACTGCTTCGGAATGACTTGAACAGACTTCAAATATGGTCAGAGAAGTAGCATTAGCATTAGCATTAGTAGAGGAATTTGATGCAAGAAAGCAAGCTTATGCAGCATCTGCCAAAAAAAAAAAAACCCACTTCCACTCCACCCCTCTGTTCGTTCCAAATACCTGTCCAGCTGAGCCTTAAACTTATTTAGGCTATCAACCTCCACCACAAGGGATGGAAGTCTGTTCCACCAACCAACCACCCGCTGGCTAAAGGCAAATTTCCTCACGTCTATCCTACATCTGTCTTTTCTCAATTTGAATTTATGCCCTCTCAGGTGATTTTTCTGAGCTAGAGGAAGAATCTCATCAGCATTGAGCATGCTTAAACCATTCAAGGCTTTATACACCTCTATCAGATCACCTCGCTGGTGCCTAGTCTCCAGACACTGTAATTTGCAAAACTTAAGCCTTTCTTCGTAAGAGCATCCCTTTGTTCCATTCACTAATCTTGTTGCCTTTCTCTGTACTCGTTCCAGCAGCTCTACATCCTTCTTGAAATGAGGCCTCCAGACCTGTATACAGTACTCTAGGTGTGGCCTGACCATTGCCTTATACAATGGAATAATCATCTCCTTATCCCTGCTGGAAAAATTCCTGTATATCATTGACAATACTCCATGAGCTACTCTTGCAGCCCGTCTGCACTGCTCAGAGAACTTCATATCTGCCTGCACAACCACCCCCAAGTCCCTTTCATTCTCTACCACTGTCAGTGTAGTAGCACAGAGTTGATACGTTGCTCTGGGTTTGCTGTTTCCCATGTGTAGTACTTTACATTTGTCAATGTTAAACTTCATTTGCCACCTCTCAGCCCATCTGCTCAACCTTCCCAGATCCTGTTGCAGCAGCGTAGTGTCAGTGGTGTCCTTGACAACCCTGCCAACTTTTGTATCATCTGCAAACTTGGACATTAAGCTTGATATACCATCATCAATATCATTTATAAATACAGAAAACAATAATGGACCCAACACTGAGCCCTGAGGGACTCCACTAATAACATTAGTCCACGATGAGCAGTGTTTATTGACCAGCACTCTCTGTCTTCTCCACCTCAACCACACCTTTATCCATAGCAGCAATTTGCCTCCAATGTCACACTGCTCCAATTTGTGTGGCAGTCTTCCATGTGCAACAGTATCAAAAGCCTTTCTAAGATCCAAGTATATAATATCAAAGTTATTCCCTGCATCCAGTTCTTTTGTGACTGCATCATAATATCCAATCATGTTGGTCAGGCAAGACTTCCCCTTAACAAAACCATGCTGTGTCTGAGCTATAACTGAAGTCTTGTCTAAATGATCCTGCAGTGCTTCTTTAACCAGTGCCTCCATTAATTTTCCTGGAACAGAAGTTAAGCTCACAGTTCTATAATTACTTGTGTTAGCCTTTGATCCTCCTTTGTATATTGGGGTCACATTTGCACATTTCCAGTCTATGGGTACCTCCCCTGAGTCCAAGGAAGCTCTCATAATTATGGCTAAGGGTTTGCTTACTTCCTTTGCTGCCTCCTTTAATATAACTGGATAGATCCCATCCACCCCGGGTGCCTTTCTTGTGTTTATCTTCAACAGTTTCTCCTTCACTTTACTCCCAGTTATTTCAAGATTCTGTAGCTTACTGCTAGAGGTGAATACACCTCTGGCATTCCCCTTACTGAATAACTCCTCATGTGTGAATGTCGATGCAAAATATTCATTTAGTTTGTTAGCTACCTGAGCAGGATCATCAACAGTTGACCCATCAATATCAAGTGGACCAATCTGATTCATCCCCTTCCTTCTAGAGTTAACATAAGTAAAGAACTCTTTGCTGTTTTTCTTTGCATCCCTTGCCAAGGATTTCTCGTAATGTGCCTTTGCCTGCCTAACCTCCATTGTAACTTGGTTGCATATCAACTTGTATCTATCATAGGCTTCTGTGTCATGTGTTAATTTGTAAGTATCCCATGCATTTTTCTTCTCTGCCATATGCCTCATTAGTTCGTCTGAGATCCATTTTGGCCTAAACCTTGACCAATATTTCTTAGTTGGTATGTAAAGCCTAGTAGCTTCCAAGATAAGTTCTTTGAATGCTTCCCATTTTGAATTTGCTGTTGGTAACATCATCAGTTGGTCCCACTGTATAGAATTTAAATACTGTCTCAGTCCATCGTAGTCGCCTTTACGGAAGCAATAACCCTTCCCTTTACCCCTAATGGTAGTTACCTCTTTGAGTAAATCCCACTTCAGCACACTGTGATCACTGCCACCCTAGTGGTTCGTTTATCTGTAGATTCTTAATGCATGAAGAATCACTGCTGATAATCAAATCAAGAGTATTACTCCCTCTAGTTGCCTCCCGAACATGCTGATGTAGAAAACAATCATCCAATAAATCCACAAAAGCCCTGCTAGTGTGTGAGTGACCAGCCCCCAAATTCCAGTCAGTATCTGGGAAATTAAAATCTCCCATTATAAGACTCTCTGATTTACTGGCCCACTCTATTTCCCTGTACAGTTCCTTATTATACTCATCAGAGTCTTTAGGCCTATAGCACACTCCTACTCTCAATTTTGATCTCCCAATGCTTATGTCACACCAAACTGACTCAACACTGCACTGTCCGGCGATGTCGACTGGCTTCACTTCCTTGGTTTTTATATGTTTCTTAACTAATAGCATAACTCCTCCCCCCTTCCTATCCTGTCTATCCTTTCTGTAGACGTTGTACTCCCCAAATTGCAGTTCTGCATCCCTTATATCTGTGTGACACCACGTCTCTGATATCCCAACAATATCTGCCTTCGATGTTTTGAGCAATACCTCAAATTCATCAAATTTATTTACTAAACTCCTAGCACTGGTGTACACGCAAGTATACCTGCACCTGTTTCTATTCTTAGCTACCCTAACACAACCCATGTGTTTACTTGTACCGCAATGGTTCCCAGCAGTCTCTGAAATACCATGCATCTTGTTTTTCAGGCTTCTGCTCATTCTAATAGAAGCAGTGCAAGAATCTCTTTCACCTCTGCCAGTGGCTACTGTCAATCTATTGGTCTTTGTCTCCCCCCAAGCTAGCAGTTTTTCGACCCACCTAACACTGCCTCGATAGCATCAGCAAATATTCTTGCACCCTTTCTATTTAAGTGTATCCCATCCCTGTAGAAGCAATCTCTCCTGTTAAGAAGTACAGTCCAGGCTGAAAAAAATTCTACCCCTTGAGTCTTGCACAATCTTTCCAGGGCCGAATTGATCGACAAGGCTCTCATCATATACTCCCTCCTATCGTGTCTGGCCAGAATTGCAGACACTCTCAAATTCAACCCTAATTCTCGGCTTTTGTTCAACAGTGACCTGTACTTGTTAAGTAATTCTGCCGGTCCCCTACTCTTAATATTATTAGTGCCAAAAGTGGCAGATATGTTTTAATGTAGCTAAATTCAAGGTCTTACATTTGGGGAACAGCAACCTCAAAATAAATTATACACTTGGTGGGTTGGAGGAACAGCAGAGGAAGAATTCTGAGAATTATAATCGGAACAGATATGAAGTTTTCTGAGCAGCGTAAACAGACAGCCAGGAAAGTCCATAGTGACCTATTGATGATTTATCGAACATTATCTTGTAGTGATATGGAGGTCCCACTGCATAAGTAAATTGTAAGACCACATTTGGAATACTATATTCAAGTATTGAGATCACGTTGGAAAAAAAGCTGCGCTTCTTGAAAGGGTCCAAAGCCGGGAAACTGGAATGGCGAGATCGACAAAAGGACGACCGTACGCGGAAAGGCTCCGAATATTGTGGGATACATAGATAAATAAATAAATCTTTATTTGTCCTACCAAATTTAAAATATAGGTGTACATTGGTAAGTGACAAATTCCTTTCACGGCAGAAAATGCTAGGGGATTACCATAAAATGCGAATAAAAGAATGTCTAAAATATACAAGAAAGGTTAAATATACACGAAAAGATGACATTAAAACTATATTATTCTTCACTACATTTAAATAAATAAATAAATTTTCTGTTTATACTCCGGGACGACCAAACGGTCAGGGGAGTTTACAAGATACACAGAATACAAGAAACAGCACCATATTCAGCAGTCATGGGCTTGAACCCCGGTCATTCAAGGTCTAGAGTCCTGGCAATTGTAATACAAAATTTCATCTTAACATCATATCCACTGATCAACTTGTGCGCGATATACATTATTCAATTGCGTATACAGTTCGAAATTCACACAACTACTAGGCAACAGTAGCCTCAGCGAGCCACACTGCGGTTTGTTTCCTATATTTCGGATCTTCTATGAGCCTTAGTAGATCAATTCCGATATGTATTAGGCACTGAACTGATTCTAAGGCACTGGCGGGTATAAACCTGTCGGCCATCTTCAGTCTGTTGGACTTCATTCTCAAGGATTTTGTGCCTCTTAATGCAGATGGCGGGATGTGCCACTCACAAAGCTGCCACAGGCATGGTGATGATATCGTGCCAGTCATCATTTTGATTGAAGTTATTAATCGTTTCCAGGCAATGATGTCTGGTAAACGCTGCAGTTTAAGCTGTTCAGAGAGCTGCGTGGTCCTTAACTTTTGAGGGAGATGGTGCTTATGGTTTGCCCACTTCAGCAGCCAGAATTCACTCGCATATATTCTCCTAATGTGGGTAGGGGTGGCTGTCGCCCAAAATTCGGCGTCATACAAAATGGCCGAATACACTGTGGTTCTTAAATGTCGTGCGGTTGTTGCAGTCTGTTTCACGTGCAAGAGGTGCTGTTTTGTTGCCCAACGTAAGTAGTTCATTTTCTTTACAATCAGGTCAATATGAGACGAACGTAAGTTTCGTATCAAATGTTACTCCGAGAATTCTATGCGTCTCAACAACTGGGATAGGTTCGCCATTAAGTTTCAGGTGTACGAGCGTAGGCGATTTTTTGAGCGAGTACACCATGATTACAGTCTTCTGCGGATTTAGGGCCAAGCCAAACTTGTCTAAGTACACGAATAAGTTCAGAAGCTTATAATTAATCTGCTCACACAATGCCCTATTATTCATGGACGGTTGGATGGGTGTTAGGATCTTATTATCGTCTGCATAAGTGCATACATCATCCCTACCGTCGCAGAACGGGATCATCATGGTGGTAAAGAGAAGTCCAGATAACTTGGAAACCCCTCCCGGGTTTCCAAGCTATGACCTGATTGAGGTTTATAAGACTCCCAGAGGGATTGGTAAAATGAATGAAGGTGGAATTTTCACTGTTATAAAGAATTCCAGAACTAATGGCCATAAAATCAGTTTACTGGGTTGAGCTTTAAATTAGACTGTAGGAAGTTTTCTTTTAGTTAGCGAGTCGTTGATTCCTGGAACGAGTTGCCCGCCCAGGTGGATGAAGCTAACAGTTTGAATAAATTCAAAGGTCAACTGTATAGTGACTTCTATGAGAAGGGAAGCAAATAATTTGTATTTTCTTATCTATTTGGTGTTTTTTTTTTTTTTTTTTTGCAAGTGCAGCAAATACCTGTGGCTTCCTTGCACTATATGGCGAATACTATTACTACTATTCTTGAAATACATAAGCCAAGAGTTATTTTTAATCCCAACAAGATAGGTATATTTTACGATTCGCTGCCAGACAACACCTTGCTGTTCGAGAAGACACGCACAAGGGTGGAAAATTAAGTGAAAAAATTAAATCGCTATTCTGTTAAGCTGCAATGTAGATGGCAATATGAAAGTGTATCAACTTCTGGTTGGGAAAATTTCCAAGTCAAGATGTTTTAAAGGGGTTAGTAAAACTCAGTGAAATTATGAGGCTAATCGAAGTTGTCAAAATTTTCAGTATTAGTTATAGAAGAATAGCTTTAAAAAAACATTGTATTCTCATTGTTTGAGACAGTACTGAATGGAGTGCATTAATCAATTGCCTTAGATGAGAGTGACTTTAGAGAATCATGGGAAAACATGGCCCAGAAAAGTGAAAGCAACGTTGAAAATGGGAAACTTTGAAGGAGCATTTTTTTTTTTTTTTTAATGCAAACCCCAAACACGAGAGGTATTAGAACCAATAGTACTTAGTACCGTGCTTGGGTTGGAAGACGAAAGAAGATATTTGTTGACATTGGACTTGGGCTTTTGTAGACTGTAATTTTCAGGAAATACGTGTGAAGGAAGGTTGTTCCAGAAAACAGCAGTTGAATGAATAAACGAGGAAGATGAAAAGTTGGTTCTGTGAGTTTGAAGTTGGACAGTAAATGGACGTTGGCTGCTGGCGGCACGTGTTCGGACTGTTTTGAAAAAGAGACCGGGAATTATAGAAGCCAATTCAGAAGAACAGTGCCCACGGAAGTATCTGTAGAAAAGGCATGCAGCAGAAACAGTACGTCTATGAGAAGCCTGAGAGAGGTGTTGGGGGAACTACCCCAGATGTGGGAACAATGTGTCACGGTAGGGCGGATTTGCGATTTGTACAGAGTGAACAGCTGTTTGGAAGAAAAGTAAAGCCGAGAGCGAAAGAGAAAACCAAGTGTTTTGGTTGCACAGGAAGCAATTTTTGTAAGGTGCTTATGCCAACAGAGATTAGTCAGGGTAATCCCCAAAAGAGATATATCATTTTGCCTAGAAATTGGAGTGTTACTAAAGATAAGCATAGGAGCAGAAGAATCCTTTTTGCGAGATATAAGACAAGATCGAGTTTTAGAAGGGTTGAAATCAACTAAGTTGTCTTTGCCCCACTGGAGAATTACCTGAAGATTGGCATTTAAGGAATTGGTAGCAGATTTTCGAGAAGTTGAAGCTGATTGAGCATGGGTTCTCAAAGTGGAAAGTAATGTGCTATCATCGGCAAAACTATGGATAGGATTTCCAGTCAATGGAAGAAGGTCATTAATATACAAGAGGAAAATAGTGGGGGAAAGAACTAAACCTTGGGGGATACCAGCATTAGAGGAGAAGTTAGAAGACAGAGAGCCATCTACCATCACCCTCAGTGAGCGATCAGAGAGAAAACTGGATAACCAATTACTACAAACAGTTGGAAAACCATAAGATGGAAGCTTGTTTAGAAGAACTTTATGCCAAACACGATCGAAAGCCTTTGAGATGTCAAGAGCGACTACTTGGTGTCGCCGTACATTTCCATTGAATTAGTCCATAAATGGGTAACATAAGCCAGAATATTACCAGTGGTTCGGCACTGACGGAATCCATACTGGCGATCGTTGCTCAGACGGAAGGTTTCTAGGTAGTTTAAGAGTTGGCGGTTAATTGATTTCTCCATTACTTTAGAAAGAATAGAAGTAATTGCAATGGAATGATAATTGGATGGGAGGGATTTGTCACCCTTTTTAGGAACTGGCTGGATATGAGCAAATTTCCAAGCAGAAGTGAAAATACCTTTGGAACAAGAAAGTGAAAAAAGGCGGCAAAGAATAGGAGTAAGTTCAGAAGCAGAGGTTTTAAGAACAAGTGGAGAAATACCATCGGGACCTGGAGCTTTCTTAGCATCAAGATTCGTCAAAATCCTTCTGACATTCTTTTGACGGAAGATCACAGGAGGCATTGAATGGAGCGTGTTGGGAATTGTGGGAGGTGTTTTACCAAGATCATTAATAAATGAGTTGGAAGAAAAGTGGGATGCTAGCAGGTCAGCTTTATCCTTGGCTGAAGTGACAACAGAACCATCTGGTTTGGAGAGAGGTGGAAGCACAGATGGGCAAAAAGGTGCGGCCAATAGCTTTGGCAAGAGACCACAATGCTCGTCTACCATTAGGGCAAGAAGCAAGTTTTCTACTCTTATCCTGTTCAAACTCTAGTTTGGATTGATTAATAACTGCTTTACAATTGTTGCGAACTTTGGTGAGGCAGAAAATGAAACTGAAGAATTGGAAACAAGCCAATTACGATATGCAACATTCTTCTCCTGAACAGCCTTAGCATATTTATTGGAAAACCAAGGTTTAGATAAAGGACGAGATTTTAATGTGGAGTGTGGGATAAAGGATTCCATTCCTGCAAGAATAATTTCACTGACACGATCTGAGCAAACGTTGACATCAGAAGTTTTGAAACAGTAATCCGACCAAGGAAAAGAAGAAAAGAAATCTCGCAGGTCAACTCATTTTGCCATCTTGTAATGCGAAACAAATCGAGGTTGGAAATAGCCATGAGACAAAGGCTCCACTGGAGAAGAGACAATCACCAAGTTGTGATCTGGGGTGCCTAAAGGACCTCTCACTTCGATCGTGTACTTAGAACGGTTCTTTATGAGAAAAAGATCAAGCGTGTTGGCTGTATGATTAGGATTGTCCGGTATTCTTGTAGGTAAATGAACAATCTGTGTAAGGTCATTAGTAATTGCAAAAGCCTCAGCATCTCGACCAGCTGGGTCACAGCGACACAGCTGGTCGAGATGTCCACGGAGGCGCCTAATACAGTGTGTAGTTTTCATAGACATTATCTTTCATTTAATGTTACTTGCAGATGAAAAAATCCGAGTTTAATCAACAGATACAAAATAAATGAGGGGAAACTGTAAGCGAGGAATAGAGTTAAAGACTCCAAAGATATAATACTTTTTATAAGAGTATTTATTTGATAAAATGAATAGCAAAGCTTGGCTGACTGTTCTCACCTCAGTGTCTGCGAGGGTAGCACAGTGGTATTGTCACCGTCCTCCCCACACCGGGTGGAAAAGGCCTGGGTTCGAATCCCGTAGATGACGCGAGGAACTTTAATCTGCTTTTTTCACTCCGTGGCTGAGTTAGTTGGTCTCAGGCGTAGATAGCAAGGTTTTTCTCCCTAGTAACTGGGGTTTTTTCGTTCAGCAAAGCAGGCAAATCAACCATAGAACATACGCAATTTACAGACACAAATACGGGTTAATGTATTTAATTACGGGCAACCCTAAAATAACAATTTGATTTTTTTTGTACTCTCCTCAAATAACCATAGTTGTATGATGTTTCAGGTGAAAGTTGTGGAAATTCAATTAAATTGCATAAAAATAAAATTTTTAAAATATAAATAGAGTAGAGACTATTAAAACTGTAATTAAAACTTTTTTCCCAAAGCAGGAAGACGTATATTGCTCCATCCCTTGGTTATCCTATATAAAATATTTGTTAAAACTGAAAAACTAATAAATAAATCCAATAGTCATAACGGTTGCCTTTCGTCATAACGGTTGGCAATAATGAAGGGAAAAGGGGTTGTGTACTTAAAGAAATCCTAAGTTCCCACGATACATTTTAGGACATGTGGGAACTTGACATGTGCAAGGTTCCAAATGGGGGAAAAATTTGTTGGAAGTTTCGTGTTTAAAACGTCTAATGTGGTGTTACGGCGACACCATTTTGTAACAAGTGCTTCTTGTTGGAAAAGTTTATAATTTGATTTTAATTTTATAATTGTAATGGCTGAATCGATTAGAGGGTTCTGATTATGGGAATGTACATGTGCGTGCGTTCCGTGCTGGCTTGATTAGTCTTAAAGCTTCTTCAGCTTTCTGGAGAAAGCTGAAGAATGCACGTAATTATCGACAGACTATATTGACGCCTCACAGCTTTAGCTGCTTTCTGTCCACCAATCAATTTTATAAAACTGGCAAGAATTATTTACATTATGGGTATCTTTGTTCATCAATTACATAAATGTGATCGGCATTCTCTATTGCCATCAATTTCTACCGAATTAACCATTTAAGATGAATCTACTTACCGAATGGGCTGTCTTCTTGCGCTTTCGCTGTAACAGTACTGCCAACGATTTGAACGTGACGCCCACTACACTGGTTATACAATTTATCATAACGCCGGTATGGGCGCTGAACGCTGGCATCACCTTTTCTCATTAGCTTGTCAGCACTCATTTCCAAGCCTCTGTCAACTGCCTCGTGGCTTAGCACCTGTTAAGCAAAGAAATAAAATTAACACTTTTTTCCCTAATGGGAAACCATTAAATACGAAAAGTATGTACTGATTGGATTACTACATTATTATACACTATAAACCTAACACTGGTACTGGCAAAACTATTGAATATAATTTTGCCAGTACCAGTAAATAAAATTATCGAATATAATCGAATATAAAAAATGCGTAATTTCATTTCATTATTTAGGATTTGTTATGAAACAGACATATTGATTCATTAATTTCTTTGACAGTGGCACCGTGAACATAAGCAGCAAAACAAAAAAATCTAAATATCGATCAGATAAAGATGCAGATGACCTTCTTATATGGCCTATGCGCTCCAAGTATTCTCCATGCAGTGTGTGCGCAATTAATGGTGAAGAGCCAAACACATGTTCCGGATAGCAGTTGTCATCCATGCGGATGGAGATGCTCAGAAAGAGTGAGACATGTTACACTAAGCTCACGTTACAATAGCGTAATTCATCTGCTATAAACGCTTTAATTAGTATGACTCCGTTACAGAAAGAGGTTACTCCTGCTGAATTAATTGAAAAGTATCTAAATGCGTTTACACTCAAAGCACTTCGCCTAATAACGATGCGCGCCGTAAATCCAGCGTATAAAATAATTTTAACCCTCCCTGTCCTGATGCATCTACAGTGGAATAGCACTTTAGGAACACCTGTATCACCTATAACCTTGATAGATTCCGGTTCCGGTCGTCTGGCGTCGTGTGATGAACGCACGAAGAATGTATCTATGGTACTGACCTGTACTGCTGAATGTAGGAGCCTTTGCCGGGATTGCAGCCGAGTGGCAGATTTCAAACGCCGCTCCTCTGTTAAGTAATAGAGCTCGTTGGGGATGTATGCGTCGTAGAAAAGCTACCAATGGAAGTCGCAAACCAAAAGTAAGGAAGTCACCCTGACTGACTGAGATTGTAGCCAGCCCGGTATTGTTGTTGTTGTTGTATTTGGGTTTTTCTTTTGGCACAAGGGCCTCTTGGGCCATATTCTGCCTGTTCATGATTTGTTTGTCACTATGATCACAGTTTATTATACAGATTTATGTGCTTCAAATAATTAAACAGTTCCTCGAAATTTGCTTCATTGCCAAGAATATGAAATACGGTTAAGGGTTCCTACTGTAAGTTGGACAGGGAGCTAAAGCTTGATTTCTGACTGTTGAAAGTTGGGGACATTCTATGAGGATGTGTTTTATTGTTAGCTGCGACTGACAAAAGAAACACTGAGGAGGATTCTCTCCCATAAGCAAATTCAGGTGAGTTGGATGCGAATGGCCGATGCGGAGCCTTGCTAGAATCACTTCTTGTCGCTTGCTTCTCCTGGAGCTAGATGTCCACAGTTGTGGCTCTTTTTTTTTTTTTTTTTTATCTGCAGCAGTTTATTATTGGTTTGAGTTTTCCAAAGGAGAGACCATTGTTTCCTGCATGTTGTTTTAATGACAGATTTGTGATCGGTGTAGGGAACTTTTAGTTGTCTGGAAGATCCAGAGTCGGGATGTTTTGCAGCAGCATCCGCATGTTCATTGCCTGAGATGCCAACATGACCAGGGATCCAGCAGAAGGTAACCTTCTGATTAACTGTTTGATAGTGAAATAACTTAGATCGGATCTCTTTAAGAATGGGGTGAGAGGGAGAAAACGTAGATTGCATGGCAGTGATTGCGCTTAAGGAGTCTGTATATATCAAGGATTCCTTGATATGGTACTTGTTTATATTATCTAGAGCCAGTTTTATTGCGAATAATACCGCAATATTGATACTGCATTCAGTGGAAAGAGACACAGCTACTGAGAAGGTGGAAGAAACTGCTGCAGCACCTACAGCTGTATCTGTTTTGGAGCCATCAGTATAGATATGTACTTTTCCTGAGTTTTCCATGGAATGCGATTTATGGAGTTGTTGAAAAGTTGTATTAGCCAGGGATGTCTTCCCCCATCTTAAAAATAAATTGTCACAGAGAGGTACGAATTCAGTCCAGGGAGGTTCAGGAGTACCAAGGTCTTGGAAGACATTCTGAAAATTAATGTTCCAACTGATCATGAGCTCTTGCAGTCGAGGCCCTGCGGGGCGATTCTCATTAGGTCTATTTTGATATAGAATGGTGTATTTAGGGTCGAACAAGTGCTGCCAGCTAGGATGTGATGGAATACTCTTAATCTTTAGTGCGTAGTTACATAATAAGGATTTTCTCCCTAGGTGCAGTGGAGGTTCATTTGCCTCAATATACAGGCTGTGGATCGGAGATATTCTGAAGGCTCCCACAGCTGTCCTAAGGGCACTATGCTGTGTGGTGTTCGGCCGTAATAGGGAACTGTTCCTAGCGGAGTCATAGACAGGTGATCCATAATCTAAGCGTGATCTTATTAAAGCTCTATAGAGATGAAGAGAAGAGCTTCTGTCAGCACCCTAGGACATAGCGGAAACGGCTCTTAGGATGTTCAGTTTTTTAAGACACGTAGTTCGAAGGTAAGATATATGGGAAGCAAAATTAAGTTTATTATCTAAATGTAACCCCAACAGACGAAAATTGTTAGTGACAGGTATCAGGCTGTTTTTTAAAAATATTTCTGGATCCGGGTGGAGTTTTCGTTTTTTACAAAAGTGAATTGCAGTGGATTTTTTTTTTCTGCTGAAGAATAATAATTCCGCAGTGTCCATGATTCTATTTTAGCTATGGAAATTTTAAGTTATCTTTCAATTGGTTTCATAGTTTGGGATTGACAGGAGATAATGAGGTCATCGGCAAACATGTACGATTCTACTGTATTTGGTACATCTCGTGTTCATAATTCTTACTGCAAATAATGTTGGACTTAGAATGGAACCCTGCGGTACACCCTCCTCTTGTTCAAATGATTTGGATAAATTGTTTATATACCTTACCTGAAACGTTCTGTTGCATAGAAAGTTTTGTATAAATTGAGGTAACTGACCTCTCAAGCCGAAAGAATGGAGATCTTTTAGTACACCATATCGCCAGGTGGTATCGAAGGCTTTCTCAATATCGAGATTAATCATCACTAGATGCTCTCTCCTTATGAAGGCATTTCGGATGTTTGCCTCTGCTTTTATCATCACATCTAGCGTGGACCGGTTCTTTCGAAATCCATACTGGCTGCTGTTTAGTAAGTTGCTTGTTTCCAGGAACCATGTTAGCCGCCTGTGAACCATTTTTTCCAGGATTTTTCCTAGACAACTAGTAAGTGAAACTGGCCTGTAGTTATGCGGAAAGGTACGATCCTTTCCTGGCTTCGGGAAAGCTAGAACAATTGAGTGACGCCAGGAGAGTGAGTAGATATTTTCTAAGAAAATACGGTTGTAATATTTTAACAATGTTCTTTTTGCTCTGTTGTCAAGTTGTTTTAACATTATATAATAGACCCTATCTGGCCCAGCAGCACTGCTGGGTGTTTTATTGAGTGCCCCTAGAAATTCTGTTAATGTGAATTGCTGGTTGTATGGGTATTAAACTGCCGTAAAGAAATTAATCTTATGCTTTTCTGCAAATTCTTTAATTCGTTGAAAGGTTGGGTTAAAGGTGGATATTGCTGATATGCTGGCAAATGATTCCGCTAAGGCATTTGGCCGTGATGACAACTCTTTCCCTTCCCAATTTAGTATTGTAGTTGGGGACTGAATATATTTGCCATTGAGCGTTTGAATTTTCCTCCAAATGATTCTACTATCTGTGTCCTTATTTATGCTTGAGGAAAAGCTAATACAGGCTTCTTTCTTTGCATTTCTTCTTATTTTACGGAACTTGGCTTTCAGCCTTTTGGAGTTAATTAGGTTACTAGTTGTGGAGAATTTACGAAATAAATTCCAAGATCTGTTTTTTTTTCCTGTTTCGCATGCGTACAATCTTGGTTCCACCAATAGTTGCTGTTTCCGTTTCCCCGGTAAAGATTTTGGTATTGCAATGGTAGCAACTAGTAATATTTGAGTAGTCATGTGTTCCGTGACATTTTCTATGGTCTGAGATTGTATTATTTTATCATCTAACTGAACATGAGAGGCATATTCACTCCAGTGTGCCCTACGGAATTTCCAAATGGAGCGACGTGGTGAAAGGGAGTTTGCAGAGAATTGGCAGGTGATCACTGTTCAGTGGATTTTCAAGAACGGACCACTCCATAATAGTATATATGGAGGGAGAACAGATCGAGAGATCTATTGAACTCATGGATCCAGTCGACGTGGTGAAAGGGAGTTTGCAGAGAATTGGCAGGTGATCACTGTTCAGTGGATTTTCAAGAACGGACCACTCCATAATAGTATATATGGAGGGAGAACAGATCGAGAGATCTATTGAACTCATGGATCCAGTCGAAAAATGAATGTAGGTTGGCTCGCCAGTATTTAAAATGGTGAGTTGATAAACATCAAGAAAGGATTCTATTAGCTTACCTCTCTTGTCAATTGTTGGAGATCCCCACAGCGAATGATATGCATTGAAGTCTCCGAGCAAGCAGAACGGAGATGGTAGCTGGTCTATTAGATTTTCTGGGTCGTCTGAAGAGAATAAGAAATTAGGAGGGATATATATTGACGCTATTGTAAGAGTGATGCCAATTACAATACGCCCTGCCACTGCTTCAAAAGGGGTCTGAAGAGCAATATGTTTCGATGGAACGTTGTTTCTAACAAGAATTGCCATTCCTCCACGGGCTGGCGACTGTATTCTCCTATCTCGTCTGAAGATGGTGTAATTTTTAATGGTGGGACACACTGGTGCATTTAAGTAGGTTTCCTGTAGGGATATGCCTGCTAGATCATACCGGTCGATGAGATCATATAAATCGTCTTTTGTATTGCGAAAGTCTCTACAATTCCATTGGAGGAATCTTTCCATTAAGTGGTTTTGTTGTTTATTTTTGTTTCTGACTGCTTTTTAGTTGAAACTTGCTTGCATCGATCCGATTTCGCTTTCTTTGGAAAGTAGGGACGCGTGACTCCATCTAATCAGTCGCATGAAGTTCTAATATACCATCATCTGATTCACTGCGTTGGTCAAAATTCATGCCCGTTGAAACTGGTGGGTTCAGTACTTTAGTTTCTGCCACTTTTGGTTTTGCTGTTTGAGGCACGTCGATTGGAATGGTAATTGGGGTGTTACTGGTTTGTTCAGCTTTTTGTTGTGAAGGACACTGTTTGGAAGCAGAGAGCAAGGAAGGAACGTGCCCAATCAGCGATGGATATATTTGGAGGAACTGTAACATCTGTTTGAATACCTGCTGATTGAAATTGTTTAGCAGCAGTGGCATATGTACGCTTTGGTTCTGTTTTGAGTATTTCTCCTCTTTCCTCTGAGTATGTGACTTTATTCTCGACTTTATATTTTTGGATTTTTTTCCCTTGTTTCCATAATTCGCATATTTTGGAAAAAGTCGGGTGATTACTTTTACAAGTTTGGGCATTGAGAAGTAGCAGTGCATTCAGATTGATTATGATCCTTTGATCCACAAATTGGACATATCGCCTCACCTCTACATGCAGTTTGGGAGTGTCCGTATTTTTGGCACTTATAGCACCTGATTGGATTCGGGATATATCAGGACGAACACGGCAATAAAGATAGCCAGCTTTAATAGATGTTGGTAGGATAGGAGAGCTAAAAGTGAGGATTATACTCCTTGTGGGAACAAGAATACCATCTTTCCGAGTCAGGATTCTCCGTGCTTGGATTACGTTTTGTTCTCGAAGTTCATGGACTATTTCCTCTTCTGATACATTTAATAAGTCCCATTCTGCAAATATACCTTCGAGGAGTTTAGGGTGGCATGGGGAGTGACTTTTATTGATTGTCCACCAAAGGTAGTCAGCTTTAATAATTTTGCAGAATGTTGAGATTTACTGGTCTCTACAAGAATATCCCCTGGCTGAAGTCGCCTTACCGTTTTCGGTGAACCTGCAGCAGACTCAATACATTTTTGTATAAGGAATGGCGATAACTTACTCAGCGGCTGCTCTGAGAGAGAGAGTGTGTGTAGAATGAGGAATGATGGTATCTCCTCTTAAGGGGTTGTTCTCAGCCTCTTGGGTTGAGAGAAGTCATTATCATTGTCATTTATGTTGTCTCGTCTTGAGCTCAATGGCTCTAAAGGTGGATACATATTTTTATCCATCTTTGCTCCTTTCAGCCCTGGGAGAGTGGATTTCTTCTCCCAGGTTACCGGTCCCGCCACGGGCAGGCAAGAGCAGTGCCGTTAGAGTGACCAAGCGGTATAAAAGTTAGTACGTTAATTTAAGGAAAAAAAGAAGAAAGGTGTTTTTCCTTCCTTAAACTTGCTTACGATTTGTATGATTAAGTTGCCTAATAATAGAAAAGTAAGAAAATTTTTATAACTGAAGCAAAACTATATCTTTGAGAAAACGCTCTAGAAATCACTCAGGAAATTGCTTGATCACTATAACGCTTGGCACCCGGGGCCGCCAGCCCGGTAAAATCGCAGGATAAATGTACAAGCAGCCAACTCACCAACCATTGTACAGTAAATGACAACGACCTTACTGAATCTCAGGAACGCACTGACAGCGCAATGGCTTGCACCAGCATAACAGACGGACAACCAGCCCACTGTGGGTAGTCAGGTTGCTCCCTCAGGTTGTCAGGTAGTCCTCCTAGTTGTCATCCCGGGGAACCAACTGCGTGACCAAACGGATGACACGATATACAACTGCTTATCTAATTGTAACCCTCAAACCAATTTGGCTGTGACAGTAGTGAGTGCTGCAGAAGGATATGGAAAACTGGGAACGGATTCCCAAACGATACCCAGTACTCAAATCGGCAACCTCCTATCAGTAATCTGCTAGAATCTAATCTCGATCTTTAATGAACACTCAGAGGCATTACTATAAAAACTGTTATCAAGCATGGCAACCATCCCCCGATGGATCCAAAAAATAAATGCGATAAAAATAAAACGACCACGTTTATGTTATATTTGTAGTAATAATTACCGCTATTACAAATTGAAGTGTCAGCAGATGCCGAACTTATATAATTCGTCATTTACCAATGTAACCCTGCTTTTATACTTGAAAAAAAAGGAAAAGTTCGATGCAATCACGTGAAAAATAAAGATAATTTTTAACTGGAAACGTACACATTTGAAGCGTCATCACTTTTAATTTCAGTATTTCGACTGAAAATAGCCGATATCTGCAGAAATAGTACCCGCCGAAGACTGTTAGACTAACACACTCACACTGCATACTCTTTTCACATATTTTTCTAATATTACAGACCATGCTTAGAACTTACACAATCGTTTTTAATATTACTGCATTTACGTGGTGAATTCAAAAATGTTGTTTTCAAAATACTGCAAACAGTTGAAATAGTTTTTACCAAATTTTTGTAACGGGAATCGTCAAACATTTACAAGAATTTTCCACATTTCCCCAGACTGTGAAATCTCGCTCCATCATATTAGCAAAAATATAAAAAAATTGATTCCTAACGTTTTACCAATAAGACATATGTACCAGTTATTCACTTGTAGAAACGTTTGAACAATCATAAGTATGTCTGATACATACTGACTTTACGCAGACAAAAACATGGAAATTTCAATAGTTTAGATAAATAACGAGAAATTTACCTGCAAGGCTTGATTTAGCAAAGAAAAAAGGTGCAAAACAGCACCGCGAAACGTACGAACCTTGTTGTTATGGTCGAAACACAACTTTTTACTGAAAAAATGAAGAATTTTCCTAGTCGCGCAACCCAAGTTCACAGGTGGAACCAAAATTAACCTGAACAATAAAATACGGAGGAGGCGGAAAGGTCAGGGAATGACCACCGCATATCCACGGAGCAATATGGCCTTAGTTGCTAATGCTCCTAAAAACCAAATAACAATAACAAACAATAAAATAACAGTCGCAGATCGACGGCTATTTTACACTCAATAAGCCTGAACAGCACCAACTTGATTTAGTGGAAAAGGGGTGTATAAGCAACAGCCTAAGAAAGAGGAAATAACCATTACACCCATTCAAAATGCTTCGTTGCACGAAAACTTAAGAATTTTCAATTTAATACAAAAAAATGTTGCAGATAGTTTTACAATTTTGCAACCAGAAACACTCATTTTTTAGCGACGAAGCTCTGCAACATGTGGCTGTAGAATTTCAAAACCGATACAATAAAGATATTTCTGACTACTTTCCACAGCAGCTATTAAATTTAAGGTCATCTTTAGGACAAGAAATTTTAAAAAATTAATTCAATTCGAGACTTGTTTTAATTAAAAACACGTCGTTATCTGCATTTGTTACAGACGTTATAACGGCATGTTTTAAATTCTTGACCTAGCCATTTACTGTGGCTGGTGCTGAAAGGAGTTTTTCAAAATTAAAACATATTTAAGGAACACAATAGGCCAAGATTGACTTAGCGATTTGTCCGTCTTAAGCATAGAAGACGGTGTAGCGAATTCTGTCGATTTCAACGAAATTATAAATATTTTGTCGACTAAAAAGGCTAGGAGACGAAATTTTCATTACAGTTTAAAATATTTGTTATAAAACTTTTTTTTGTGTATATAGACAGGATTTAACATATACAGTTGGTTACTTATTACAATTATTTGTTTTAAAATTACTCCAAAACTATTATATGTGCGTATGTGTATTTTTTTACTGCGGTGTTTATTTACGTTTCTCTATATTTTATTATGTTTTGTTTTTTTTTATTTATATCTGCACATAATACATGTCATGTATATATTTATTATTGTTACTGAGGTTTTATGTTCATGCATATTTTAATTCAAATCTTATTATTTATAGATATTATTCATTTATTTAAGGCTTGAAATTTTGTTAATGTTGAAATTTTGAAATTTTGTAAACTAACTACCTAGTTAGCTTTATTTATTTCGTAGATATACAGTAATTTTTTTTTCACCGATCACTTTGTATGTATTTCTGTTGATCTTAATCTGTAATTAGATATTGGGTTTTGTTTTACAATAATAAAAAATAGGGTTTGATATAAATTCGACATTTATTTTTTAATACATCATTTATACTTTCAAGAATGTATTGATTATATTTATTAGTGTCTACAGAAGGCAGAGGAGGAATTATGATGGTTTCAATTTTTTAAAATCTTCTCGTGTTTATATATTTTACTCCTGTTTTTGCAATTTTCAGAAATCTAGATTTTAATTGATGTATCACAATGTCTGTTCTTGCATAGTATATATCAACTTTAAACCGTCTTTCAGAATCCTGAAGTCGTTCGTCTTGAGCTAAATCTTCTAGGGCCGTGCCGTGCTATGATACAGAGAGGCGGCCCCATCAGGCGGCACCGTAAGGGGGCGGCATAAGCAGCGAAATCAAAATACAATTTGAACCATTCAATAATTAAAAACTTTACGCAACGCAAATAAAAACTCAGTGCCGCCCCAATCACTTCCAGAAGAAGTTGTTGAAGAGAGCCAAAAAATAACACCATCAGAAGTTCATCAAGAGCTAGGTAGCAGTAGCAATGGCAGCCAGCAGATATTAAACGAAATTCCTTCTGATCCTGCATTATGGAATGCTTTCTGCATGTCATCTGAAACTCGTCAAATACTGGTTGAGAGGGGTCCACATCAAATTAAAGAATTCAAGTTTCCTATTAATAAAGGAAGACTTAGATTTTCGCCCTCGCATTATCTGAAAGTGTTGAGCAATGGTGAAGTCGTTCAGGGAAGTTAGTTGATTTACTCTGTTACAAATGATGCCGCTTTTGCTTTTGTTGTATGTTATTTGATAATTCGTCTGCTATTAGTGACTGGCCCAAAAAAAAGGCTATTCTGACTGGGGAAATCTTATAAGAGCCCTCACAATACACGAAAAGTCTGTAAATATCACAGAAATGCTTTTAGAGCATGGAAAGAATTGGACATTCGATTAAAGCAGAAAAAAAAACTATTGACGCTGAATATCAACGAATTACGGATATGGAAATTCAGCATTGAAGAGGAGTTCTAAAAAGATTTATGTCAATAATTAGACTATTGGCCTCACAATGCTTAGCTTTCCGTGGAACAACTGAACATTTGTTTCAGCCTAATAACGGAAACTTCCCAAAGTTGGTAGAATTGCTTTCTGAGCTTGATCCAGTTATGGAAAAACATATCAGGAAAGTTCAACGCGAGTCTGATAAATGGTCTGTGACTTATCTAAGCAATAATATACAAGATGAATTGATAAATTTGATGGGAAATGTAATTTTAAGCAAAATTGTCGAAATCACAAAAATCGCTAAATATTTTTCGATAATCACCGATTGTACCCCAGACGTAAGTCATATTGAACAGCTCCCATTAACAATAAGAGTTGTCGCTTTTAACTCCATTCAAAATAAATATGAAATTATTGGTTTTCTTTATTTATTGGTTTCTTTATTGGTTTTTTTTAAGCTTTATTGGTTTTATTCTGACACATTTGGAAAAGTTAGGTTTAGAGTTAAAGTGGCTTAGAGGACAAGGCTATGACAACGGAGCTAATATGAAAGGAGTAAGAAAGGGTGTACAAAATATTAATTCTGTACAGTACTTGAAAAATATCCAAGGGCTTTTTATGTGCCCTGCACATGTCATTCTTTAACCCTAGTTGTGAATGATGCAGCGTCTTCTTCTACAGAAACAACAACTTTTTTTGTATTGTAAAAGAACTTGACACTTTTTTTTTCTGGTTCTACAAAGTGTTGGGAAGTGCTAAAAAAATACGTTTCACAATTAACTCTAAAACCATTGAGTGCTACTAGGTGGTCAAGCAGAGCAGATGCGTTAAAACCTTTACGATTTCAACTTTGAGAAATCTATGATGCATTATTGCAAATAATGGAAGACGTCAACAGAGATGCAGAATCTAAAGTTAAAGCAAGAGGGTTAGCAAAAATTATTAAAAATTACAAGTTTACATGCGGTGTAATTCTTTGGCATGATATTTTATTTGAAATAAATTCAGTCTCGAAGCTATTGCAATCTGTAACTATAAATTTGTCAGATTGGGTAAGGATGTTTTCAGAAACCATACAAAAAGTGAAAAGTTATAGACAATCTGGATATGATCAGATGAAAATTGCTGCTAATGAGATTGCAGAGAATCTTGAATGCAGTACAGAATTTCCTGCTGAAAGTGAAGTTAGAGCCAGAAGGAAAAAACGTCAATTTGACTATGAAGAAGCTGTTGATGAACCCTTAACAGAGGAGAATAAATTTAAAATAAACTTTTTCAATTATATTCTGTACATTACCCTTAATTCTCTGAATGAACGATTCACGCTTCTGGAAACCCATAACAAAATTTTTCAGTTTTTATATGACATTTTAAAACTCAAGGATATAGATGACAAAACGCTAGAAAATTATTGCACCAGTCTCCAGTCAATACTTTCGGCCAAAATTGAATCAGATATAAATGCAAATGATCTTCAAGAAGAATTACGTGATGTATCCCGAATGCTACCATATTCTATGAAACCTTTGGATGTTTTAAATTATTTGTGCCGAAATAACTTAATTACTTTGTATCGAAATACTGTTGTAGCTCTGAGAATTTTATTAACACTCCCTGTCTCTGTAGCTAGTGGGGAAAGAAGTTTTTCCAATTAAAATTAATAAAACACTACGTAAGAAGTTCAATAAGCCAAACAAAACTTAGAAATCTGTCATTAATTTCTATTGAATCAACATTGGCTGTCACTCTAGACTACACATCCCTAATTAACTAATTTGCTAAAGTTAAAAGGGTAAAACTGTAGTAGATTGTTGTAGTTGATATCATTATTTTAAAGTAGTTTATATTTTCAAAATAAAAATAGTATTCATACATTTTGTGCAGTTTTTTTTTTTTAAATCACAATCGAAGGTTATTTTAAAGATAAAACATTTAAGGGGCGACATTACGAAAACTTGCATCATACTAAGAAAATCTACCGCACGGCCCTGAAATCTTCAAACATTATTTTTAACTTTCCAATGCGTTTGTTACTAAAATTTAATTTTATTCCCCAAGATCTTGCTAAAGAAAACGCAAAACTTTTACTTCCTTCATAATTATCTCTTAGAAAAACCACAGAATTTAAAGAAGCCTCTAAATGACAAATTGCCTGACCGAGATCTAGATTTTTTTGTTGCTGTAACTTTGAAGTTAAATTAATTGATTCCAATATTTCGGAATTTAATACCAAAAAGGAAAACAAATTCTAACGTTTCCATTTTTTTCTTTTTTTTTTTTTGCAAGCCAATTGTTTTTTTTAGACACTAATATTATTTTTGTTAACGTTTTTAGGACATCTGTAAATGTATAGCGCAATGGTAGTAAACGATCAAATCTTGATGACCAACGCGTTGGACACAATTTCTTTAGAGTAATTGCTGATACAGCGCTATCATTTGCATCTACATTCTGTTTCTGATTCAACAGATTCCATCGTACAATACTATCCGCAAAAAATGAGTAAATATTTTCAGTTATGTCATAAAATAAAGACACGTCAGCTACTTTTTTCACAGCATCATTAATTACTAAGTTTAAGTTATGCGCCGCGCAATGAACATAGTAGGCATTTGGAAATTTTTGTAATATTCTTGGTTGCACACCGCTATATGACCCACTCATTGTTGCGGCACCATCATATCCTTGACCTCGGCAGTTCTGTAAATTTGGATTCTATACAGTAAATAATCTCACTTTCAAATTTGCTAGCTGACTGATCTTTTATACTATCAAATCCCAAAAATCGCTCATTTATAGTGATTTCTGATGGTATATCATTTTCTGTTTTCACAGTAACATTACGAAATGTTTCACTCATCTGATCAGTTTTTGTGATATCCTGGGTAGCGTCCATGATTACGGAGAAAAACGGCGCAGACTTCATTTCATCAATAATAACATTTTTGACTTTCTCAGATAAAAGACAAATAATTTCGTTTTCAATAGTTGGACTGAAATATGTTGACAAGTAATTCGTTACGTTTCGAAATTAATTCCTTTAATATGGGATCACAGTTTGATAGAAGCTCAATTATAGACAAAGAAATTCCACTTTTTATATTTTTATCATTCAGATTTTCTCAGTGACCTCTGAATGCCATGCTGCACCTGCTTAATACTAATGTAACGTGAATAATGCGTTTAAAAACTTGTCTCCAGAATTTTTTTTCTTTAGTGATACTGGTTACTAAATCAGCATCAATTTTTTTATTTGTGTGCCAAAGATCGTATGTTACACGAGAAGAAATGTGAACAGAGGAAGCTTCTTGTGTTTTAATTTTATTAGATAATTTTTTCCAGTCAGATATGGCGTTTATCCAAGATTTTTTTTTTATCTACATTAGAGCGATCTCCAAATAACCAACATGGTTCACAATACACAAAATCTGATTTTTGAGAATAACATAGCCTTGTACTTTAACTTGTACTTTAAGACCAGCTTTTGTTGTTTTACTATAATAAAATTCAGAAAATGACCTCGACCTATTATTTTGTACAGTAATCGGAAAGGGACCTTTAGGTTCGCATGGACCTGAAGCTATTATCATACATTTGTCTGCATCAGAAATATTTTCTGAAAAATTTGCACTGTCTGTTGGATACTGTTCCGAAGTTCTTGACATACTGCTTCATTTTCCATAACTTGGTGGTCTTGATCGTCATTTGTTCTTGCCAGATCCAATGAAGCAGGGCGATCTTCACTCAATTCAGCTGGTACATTACGTGGATTGGCTTGCGGTTGTCGTTGGAAAAAATTATCTATCTTCTGCATTTTGTTTAATTTTTCGGTGGGTTCCCTTACTTTTTTTCTTTTTTCTGCACTATTTATATACATGGCCAAACATTTGCAATTTCTGGAGTAGAGTAAAAAAAGAACGATAACTGAAAAAGTATGCATGTTTTACCATAAAGTTTCAGTCGTATTATTTTACTTTTAAAACTAAGAAATTATTTATTTAAAAATTATTTAACACCCCTTTAATAAAAAAAATAATTAAATTGTTGTTCTATAAATAAAAATGATTTAACAATCCCCATTTAAAAAAAAAAAAAAAACGACTAAAATTTTTACTATCGCCCGGTATCCCTCACCGAAAATTCAAATGAATAAAATAGATATTGTTATTTTTGATACACATACTGTGTTACAGTGAAACTAGGGTAAATAATTACTATTTCAATAATTATATTAATAATATAATGATTATTGAAATGGTATCAAGTTACATTGACCAAATGATCTTTAAATATTTAAATTATAGGGGAAAAAATGAACATTAAATTTTTTCAATAGGTATGTGAAACTTCAGGGTTGCACCAATGTAACTTAAATTTTAAGTACAGTATTCCTTAAAAAATAATTCCACTCATTTAAACTGTGTTCAAATACTTTGCCCCGTTGTCATCAAATATTTCAGTAATCCAGTGATTAAGTCACTTGCCTGTGAAAAAGGTTGACTTCATTTCAAATCCAACCAAATTATTTTTAAGGAAAAACCCCGTGACGCCATCCAGCAAGGAAATTTTAAAAAAAAATTTAAAAAAATGAAGTTCGGCGAGCGCAGATGATTATGGGAGAGAGAGTGGGAGAATATATTGCGCAAAGAATCATGGTAAGGTCATGAGAGGTCAAGTCAGGAAAGAATCATGAGGAGCGCGTGATTGAAGACGTCATAACCCTCGGCTTGAGGTTTCCTGATGCGACGGTGGCACCCCTTAGTGGCGACTGTCCCAATTAAAATCGAATCAAATTGTTTCGACACCGCGCCCTCTAGCGGAGGGGAGTGGTTAGCCACCTGCTGAGAAATTTTGTTAAAAGTGTTTCGGCCTACTGCGCAACCGAGCGGCTGCTCATATGTGATACGCTTTCACTGGGGTGTTATATTTGTACTGTATGCTGTTTTATAAGAGAATTGCAATAGATCCATATTAATGGAGTTGTGTATGTTCTTAAAGCAGATTTTGGAGTTGGGTCTGAATTTTGTTCCTTTGTTCATCACCTCTTCTTGTAAGGTTTTGTCTTCAATAATTTTAAGGTCGCCATTAAGGAGTGTTTTGTGATGTGGGTCTATATAATTTTGGTATTTCTCTTCATGGCAGAAACAGGGTTTATCTGTTGTGTCCATATCGGCTACTGTTTTTTTAGTCATGATGTTTCTGAGATTAACGTGGTCGTAGACCCGATTTAGAAATTTACTTGTGCAATATTCTTTGTTTATATTTTCAGGGTATACTAACCCGATTCTGAATTTAATATCTTCTAGAGTGTGATTAAGATGTATATTTTTAATAGATGTTTCATGGTATGGCTTGTTTAAGGATTTTAGCTTACTATGTTTTAGTCCAAACAGGGTGTTATGTATGCTTTTTATGTCAATGGGATCTGTATCCCATTCTGTTAGGATTCACTCAAAATTGTTAATGTTATGGGTTCTAGTCAAGAATACAGTACTTACAGTATATGTACTGTATTCTTGTTTAATTTTATAATTCCTCAATCCATTATAATTTATGTTTTTTGTTAATTGAAATATTGCATATGTACACTGTTTCTTATTGAAGTATGTAAAGTTTCTTCCTATCTATTGTTCAATCTATATGGGTAGAGGGAGTTGGGTCTGAATTTTGGTATTGAAGAACAAAAGGTTCTTCTAGTATGGCTAATATGGCTATGGAGATATTAGTATGGCTTCTAGTATGGCTAATATGGCTATGGAGATATTAGTATGGCTTCTAGTATGGCTAATATGGCTATGGAGATATTAGTATGGCTTCTAGTATGGCTAATATGGCTATGGAGATATTAGTATGGCTAATATGGCTATGGAGATATTAGTATGGCTAATATGGCTATGGAGATATTAGTATGGCTTCTAGTATGGCTAATATGGCTATGGCGATATTAGTATGGCTTCTAGTATGGCTAATATGGCTATGGAGATATTAGTATGGCTTCTAGTATGGCTAATAGTATGGATATTTGTATGGCTTCTAGTATGGCTAATAGTATGGATATTTGTATGGCTTCTAGTATGGCTAATATGGTTATGGAGATATTTGTAAATTTGTGTTTTTGGAACTGTGATAGGAGATTCAATCTCCTATTACAGTTTGCTGTCTTTTATGTAAACTATCCTGTCTAATTAAAATTTTTAAGTACATATAATTTACTTACTTTATTCCAAAAAACATTTTACACCTCAAGTTATGACCTAAAGTTAAAACGTCTATTAAAAATATACAGCTTAATTACACTTTAGAAGCAACCTAGCAAAACTGGCATAGAGATTACAGAAACTTGTATGTATGAAACATTCTTCTAGTTTGGCTGTGTCTGATCAAAGCTCCTGAGGAAGTAGCAGATATATGACCAAGAGGAAGAACGTTAATTCTCTTTAATTTCTTTCATTTCTCTTTAAATTCTTTAATTTCTCCAATTTCTTTAAATTTTACATTAATTTCGATGTGTTATATATTAATATATATTTATATGTATCTATGGTATCTTAGGCTATCTATTCCAGGGCTAGTGTATAGATAACTAGTGGGTTGGTTAGGGTCACCACAAACCTGATGCTCCCATGTAGAACCAAATTTAATAATAATTCTTATTATTAAATTTGGTTCTACATGAGTTTATATGTACTAAACTTGTACCAAGTTTAGTACATATAAACACTGTGCACGTATAATGGCTAATTGTTCCTATGCAAAAGTATTAACATAGCACATACTAGCTCCATTAACACTCCTTAATGATTAAAAGTCATCAGACACAACTCCAATATTTTCGCTACTGAACGTACCATGAAATGCTTATCAGCTACAGGGACTACAGTAAATAGTAAAAATTCAATCAATATTATTTGGGTAAAAGCATTCAAATTGAAATTATAGATCTCTTAAACATTGCTATTAAGAAAAGTATTGTAAAGAAGTCAAAAAAAATGCAAATATTATTCTATAATTGTCGACTGCACCTTAATCTTTCGCACACCAAGCAAATGACAATAGAGTGCGCTTTATAAATATAGTACGTGCTCCAAATCATGAGGGAAGCTATGTAGAGATCTATGAGCATTTTTTTATTATTCATAAATATTAACGATAGCACTGGTAAAGGAATGACAAGCAAAATACTGTATTTGAAGTTTTTACAAAAGTATGATCATATAATTCTCTACTAATATTCATTGAGCGCATTAAAATAAAGTTTTTTTTTTTTTTGCTATTCGATAAGTGTCACCTGTCAATTCAATTTTAAATTATCGGACTGATGCGTCTGTCCATATATATACTAAGTTAGGCAAATAACAACGAAACCCAATTCAGAGTTTCGTAGTTTAACTTCGTTAACAATATACACAGCAATTACCAGCAAGGACATGAAGCGATACTCAAAAACGGAAAGTTAATGAACCTAAAGTATATTAAATGACCTAGATGAGTGTAGAAAAAAATAATTATTGAATTAAATTAAACGATAAATGTTACCTACCATGAGCAGGGTATTTAGTAATACTAGGAAGGCAACCTGATGACACCTGCAAAACAAAAATTATCATTTATCAACTCAAGCGAATTTTTAATATAATAAGTGAAATAGTAATGTACAGATTTCGAACCACAAAGAGCATTGATAAGATAAATTTCGTAATAATAGCATATTGGTGTGACCAAATATCATTCCTATAATTCTCTGCTAATATCAATTTTCTGTTGGTATGTAATGCTAGGAATATGCCCTAAGTAAAATTACATGCATATAATGATTAATTCATAACTATTATAATAGTATTAACGCCAGATATCTACAACACCAATTTGACAAACACCAACCATCAACTTGAAAATAAAGTAATAGTTCGCTTCTTTATATATCAACATGAAACATAAAATAAATAACATTATATATCGGATTTCACATGCATAAACGGATGTGAAAGTTACACAAAGTGCCAGTAACTAGAAGGGTGAGGAAAGTAGAAAAAGAAGAATAGGTTTGTGAAAGATGAAAGAATGTTAATATCCTAAAGGATATGATGAATTAAGCAAAATTATGGGCTGAATTACTAAGCCAATAGAAAATGGAAGAACTGTAAAGTGAAATTAGTACATAAAAATACTAATAAAATGCAAATAAAATGAAAACATGAAAGTGGTATGGCTATCATCAGATATGGGGGGGGAACTTATTTAGAAAATGGTGTAATATAGGTAAGGTATATATGCTTGATCTGATTGAGCTGACATAAATATTGATACATGATCAGGTATTTCATCCGGGGACTACACCTAATCATGTATCAGGAACTGCGTCTCTATACTTGTCCAGAGTAGTAGAAGAAAAGTGAAAGGCCAATGGTCAGGCCACACCTTGGGTACTATATACAGGTCTGGAGGCCTCATTTCAAGAAGGATGTAGAGCTGCTGGAACGAGTACAGAGAAAGGCAACAAGATTAGTGAATGGAACAAAGGGATGCTCTTACGAAGAAAGGCTTAAGTTTTGCAAATTACAGTGTCTGGAGACTAGGCACCTGCGAGGTGATCTGATTGAGGTGTATAAAACCTTGAATGGTTTGAGCATGCTCAATGCTGATGGGATTCTGCCTCTTGCTCAGAATAATCACCTGAGAGGGCATAAATTCAAATTGAGGAAAGACAGATGTACGATACATGTGCGGAAGTCTTCCTTTAGCCAGCGGGTAGTTTGTTGGTGGAACAGACTTCCATCCTTTGTTGTGGAAGTTGATAGCCTTAATAAATTTAAGGCTGAGTTGGACAGGTACTTGGAACGAACGGAGGAGTAAAATAGAAGCATTTTTTTTTTTTTTTTTTTTTTTTTTTTTTTTTTGGCTGATGGTGCATAAGCTTGCTTTCTGGCATCTTATGCCTCTACTAATGCTAATGCTAAGCAACGAAAATTAAATTGGCACATTCTAAGGCAGTATGGACAAGGTAGTCCCAACATAGTGTAATTTATTGAGATAAAAATAAGGATCAAGTTAGAATAAATATGTAGAATTTAGTGTAGGATTTAATTTCGAGGATGGGGAAGGAAAAAAGGATTATTTTAAATAAATAAATACCAAAAATATCAATAGAAGTAGGATATTAACATGATCTTTATTTTTACCTAAATAAATTACACTGCGTTGGGACTACTTTGTTCCTACTCTATTAGCATGTGCTAATTTCATTTTCGTTGCTTTTTTTTTTTTTTCGGCCTTTCACTTTGTTTCCTGCTGCACCGTCCACATGGTGCAACAGGAAACGTGATTCATCGGACCAGGTGACCTTCTTCCAATCAGGTCCAGTTTCGATGCTCGCGTGCCCATTGTAGGCGCTGTCGCTGGTGAACCATGGTTAGCATGGACACTTGGAGCGGCCGACGGTTATGCATTCCTATTTTCAGCAGGGTTCGATGTACTGTGTGTTGTGTCACATTACTCCCGTCACCAGCATTCCAATTACCGGCTAGTTGCGCCACAGACTCCATTCTGTTGCCACGTACCATCCGGGAGAGCCTTCGGCCACCTCGAGCATCGATGAGCCGTGGTAGTTCAATACCTTGGAGGCGGTTCGTTGGTTTCCCTCCTGGGACCACTTTCGGTAGGTACTAACCACGGCTGAACCGTGAGCATCCCACCAGCCGTGCCGGTTCGGATATGCTCTGATGCAGTCGTCTGGCCATTACAATTTGCCCTTTGTCAAACTCGCTTAAATCCGCTGCCTTTCCCATCTGAAGAACAAAAAGTAACACTGACTAACAGAGCTCAGTATCAGATGTTTTTTATAACGTGTCTCGACCCGCGAACGCTTCGTAGTTCACCTGCAGTTGCTTCGATTTGCCTAACGACACGCTGGTCAATGTTTTGGCTCTTCAGTGTATACTACACACCTTTTCTACCACAGAAAATGTGGAAACGGAGCAATAAACCAGATGATTAAATAAAATGGCACATACCACTCCAACAGTACTGAAGAACCTTTTTATCATAGAAGAATTACAGTCAGCTATCAACCAGAGTAAAAAGTGGCACTACCCTGGGCCTGATCTCCTAGAGCCTGAAATAATAAAACAGGCTGCCCAGCCTAATCCCCAGCGCTTCCTCAATCTATTCAACAACTATCTCGCTGCTGGCAAATTCCCAAATGACGGGAAATTAGCAAACACACGACTAATATTAAAGAATGCAACCAAACCACCAAAACTCTCTGGATCCTGCCGGCCAATTGCCTTACTGCCCGTCCTCAGCAAGATATTCGAGAAACTTCTCCATCTACACTGGTAAAAACCTAGGGACCAACACTATTTCTAAAGGTTTCTACCACAAAATGAAACGAAACAGCCTGTGCCGATTTGCATAGCTGTGGCCATTCAGTAGAAAGTTGGTGCACATGCAAAAAGTTGAATCGTGATGAGAGGGCTAACATAAAAAGATAAAAACAGCAGTTCAGTAGTTACGTGCAAATTACTGAATAGTCAGCACGATTGTTACAGACTTTCGATTGCTTTCATACAGTGCTACAGACAACGAAATGGCCAGTAGAAAACGTCTGGATGACTTTATCCGGGGTCGAATAATTGGGAAGCTCGAGGAAGGTCGAAGTGCGAGGAGTGTGGCTGTAGAGTTAGCTAGCGCCCATAGAATCGTCTCACGTGCGTGGTCGGCCTTCAGAACGATAGCTACAGCTGTTCCAAGGACCAGTGGTGGTCGTCCACGAAAAACAACGCCGAATGGTGACCGCTATATACCCCTACAGGCCAAGAAAGACAGATACCAGACAGCGGGATCCATTGGAAACCAGCTGCACAGAAGCACAGGACGCAGAATATCGCGGTTTACTGTGGTCAGGCGACTCCACAAAGATGGACTGTTTGCCCGATGGCCAGTACGCTGTGTCCCTTTAACACATGCACCGTTTACAGTGGTGCATCAAACACAAGGACTGGACAGCACAGCAATGAGGTAAGGTACTCTTTACTGATGAGAGTAGATTCAGTCTCACCAGAGATTCTGGACGTCAACTGATCTGGGGAGAGGTTGGCACAAGGTATCACCCCACAAAAATCACTGAAAAGGAAAAAGGATCGATATGGCGGTCGAGGTGTTCTCGTCTGGGGAGGCGTTATCTTGGATGGACGTACAGAACTCCAGATACTGGAAGGCGGTACTGTAACCGGTGCACGCTACTGTACTGAGGCTTGCGCATGCTCAATTCTGATGGAATACTTCCTCTTGCTCAGAATAATCATTTGAGAGGGCATAAATTCAAACTGAGGAAAGACAGATGTAGGATAGATATGCGGAAGTTTGCCTTTAGCCAGCGGGTAGTTGGTTGGTGGAACAGACTTCCATCCTTTGTTGTGGAAGTTGATAGCCTAAATAAATTTAAGGCTGAGCTGGACAGGTACTTGGAACGAACGGAGGGGTGAAATGGGAGCGTGATTTTTTTTTTTTTTTTTTTTTTGGCTGATGCTGCATGAGCTTGCTTTCTTGCATCATATATCTCTACTAATGCTAATCTTTCCCCATGTGTGCCTGTTTCGAGGTGTCATTGGCCCCGAGTTCGTATTTATGGATGATAGCGCCACACCCCATCGCACTGCAGCTGTTGATATGCTTTTGGAAAGTGAGGATATTGTTCGTATGGATTAGTCTTCCTCGTTCCCCCCCCCCACCGATCTAAATCCCATCGAACACACATGGGTCGCTCTGGAGAGACGCCTAGCGTCACCGTCCATACCCACCAGAAAAGGTTTACTAGCTGAAGATGGCGCTGACAGAGGAATGGACGTTGTTACCGCAAGAACTTATCAACGACATTGTTCTAAGTATGGACAGGCAGTGCAAAGCCTGCATCGGCATTAGGGGTGGCCATATCTCCTACTGAGAACCACCTCTTCCATCTTTGGCAGTGATGCATAACATATCACACTGCACAGACACGACCCACACACTTTCAAGTCTCTGGCTTGACACTGTATCATGGCAGCCAGTGCTAGCCATTTTTGAATAAAGTTTCTCTGTACCGTTTTGTTTCCGTTTTAGTGTCGGTGTTGTTTCCCTCATCATTTCTGTACCTCACGAGGTTCCTTTAGTATGCTTTTCCCATTACCAGGCCACTCCTATGAGAAGTTTTGAACACCAGTGTAAGACTACGAAACTAAAACCAAACTATTATTTTTAGGCCACCCGAATATGAAATTCATCTTCCGTGCTGTGCATCTTATGTCTGTTAATTGCGTGTGAAACTGGGGGACGAAAACCCCCAGTTTCCATATCCATGGGTTATAGCAAGGATGTTGTGTTGGGACAAACCTTGCTATCTACGCCTGAGACCGACAAATTCAGCCACGGAGTGAAAAAAGCCCATTAAAGTTCTTGGCGTTATCGACGGGATTCGAACCTGGGCTTTTCCACTCGGTGTAGGGAGGACTATCCATTCACTACTCAGGAACGAAGAGCACGTCCTTTTACAGGAGCAGGGAAACTACAGGACCTTCACCCACTTTTCCCAGCTGCTGTTTACAAGATGAAGAACCTTTTTACCTCCCTAAAGAAAATGACAAACCATAATAGGACTAGGGCCCATCCTTTGGACCCAAATATTGGACATGACACACAATTAAGTTAACATCTTGCGACGTACAGAAGGGCATTTAGCGCTCTCTAGCCCGCACTAGCGAGGTACCTTTTAATTCCTTCCCCCGGCCAGGGGAGAGGAACTTGTTCTCCCTCCCCCACCTCTCCCATTTTCCTTCTGGTGGGGCACGGGCATGCTCCACTGCTTGAAGGGACCATCTATTCTATCAGCCCTTTACTCCCTTTTGCTCCCCCATCCTCCCTACCCTTCTTTCACTTCGCACCGCGTCTGCCCCACACGTCCAAATTTAATTTACATCAAAATTCTTGCCCGACCTGAAAGCTTGACATTTCCAGCGAATAACAGCATCTATAGAAATTTCTAAAGCTACTGGCAAAACAGACCGCGTTCATATTTTATTTCTTAGGTCCTAGCCACTGAAATCTCAGGAAAGTTGGTGGCAGGATCTGTCAAAATAGATTTATCTTAATGATCGGCCTCCCCGTGACTGGGTATGGTAACGTCGGGTTCCACCAGAGGCGCGGCGGCTAACAGATCGGAAGAACAAGAAAGCGAAGCAAGAATAATTCGGACAATTGAGATGGGCAGAGATTGAATCCACCAATAACTGGAATTCTGCGAGAAAAAAAAATAATTGGGGTTTGGCAGAATATAAGCGGAAACGGACATCATTGAAATTGGAACGGAGGCCACGTATAATGTAAAATGAAATGAAGCCGTGTTTGGAAGGTTTAGATCTTATCTTATCGCGGATAAGTCTGTTCTATTATTTTGACAATTCGTGGTGTATTCGGAAGTAAGACGGGTAGCGAGGACAAGCTGTACGGAGTAATGAAATTTTTGTGTATGGCGAACACATGGTAAGAATATACCTAGCTGCTTGATATAACGTGGCCTGGGCAATGTGTTGTTCCCACATACACACTGCTCTACTCGGACTCCCTCCGGTCACTCTCTGGCAGGGAGATTATACACCAGGTGATCCGGAAGCCTAGAGATTTACCGATAGGTTTGGTTCGGTGGACTATGTAGTGACCGGCCTGTGAACACCATTTTAGAGCTGTACCGATCATAACTTGAAAAGACACCAATCATATGGAAGACATCAATCGATGGAAGAGATCGGGAGGTTGCCGTAGCTTTGCTCTGGAGACTAAACATAGATTTCACCACTTCAAGCTTCTAGTAAGCAAAGTGGTGGTATTGCACCGGTTTGAGAGCCTTGTACCACCTAGTATTGCTTGGTGTGGTGTAGGCGCCACACCTCAGCCCCTGCTTACGTTGCTTTTCACCTGGGTGGTCACTTTCAATATATGCTAGATGCCGTACTTACAAATGTGGGTTATACCCAGGATTACTAACAGTCCCGCCATTCTGAAGATACAAGCAGAGGATTTGGCTCTCACAGACCGATCGAACTTTGTCGAAATTAGTTCCACTTGACTCCAGTGTCACTGAATATTAGTTCATCAGCATTTTAGACTTCCAGGTAGCAAGCACAGCTTGGTGTACCTGAGAGAATGTTTGTGACAGCCTCAAGGACCTCCGTTTTTGTCCCTCAATATAATTGGATAGATTCCATCCACCCCCGTTTGCCTTTTTTTTTTTTTATGTCCATCTTCAACATTTTATCCTCCACTTTAATCTCAGTTATCACAAAGTCATTTAATTCCTCGTTAAAATTTGACAAACTTCTGTTGATAACGGTGTTTAAAATGTGGAAATTTCTGCTGACAGGGGAATGGCTTTGGATAAGTTTAGTGTGTTGTAAAAATTGAGTGGATAGTTAATAATTTAAGGAATTTGAGAATGTGTAGTATAAATACCTTATGTAGAAGATGCATAAGAGTTCAGTAATGGAAGTGTTAAGAATTTTAAGTTCTACCTTATTTTTGTATATTTAATCCCCCCCCCCTTGTTTATTCTTTTTCTTTCTTATTCTTTTCCCATCTGAAATGGGCTTACAGAGGCAGTTTTTTTTCTTTTTTTTTTTTTTATGTCATAATCTGATAACTTTATCCATCCTACCTAATGGATCCAGCCCACCTTCCCGTGGTGCGGACGTGTACTCAGAGCAGCTTTCCAGGAGATTGCTGTTTCTGGGTAGCCAAGCGGCCAGCACAAAACAAAACAACACAACACAACACAACACAACACAACACAGCTACATGACTGGCCTATTTTTAGAGAGAGTGTAAAATTACAGTGATACGAGGGGGATTTGAACTCTGACGTTTTTGGAGCCGCCCTTAACAATAAAACATGCCCACGTCGATGCTATTGGCAACAATAGCATCGACGGTTGGGTATCATAACCCACACGAACTGCAGTTTTCGTGTTGTCATCCAGCTTTTGATAACCCAATGATCCGGCCCCTTTCCCTATCCCGAAATTGAACATAACATCTCGTTATGCGTCTTACAGCCCCTCTCGTTAGCCGGGCGTTCGCTTATGGTTTTGTTTGCCTACTAACGAGAGGTATGAGAACACAGGTTTTATATACGTTTTATAGCACCTTTAGTTTCGTACGTCAGGACGATAACAGACACGTTATCGGACGACGTTCTATAGCACCTTTAGATTCGAATGTTAGGACTGTGTCAGACATGTTATTTGGACAACATTCTACTCCGCCTATCAACTTGACACGCTAACTGTTTATGTCCATATAAGTCAGTTATTCACGCAAATATTCAGATAAATCCGTACGTTAGATGGGGAAGTTTCAATGATAAATATCTGTTTTGTCTTTATTCTTTTCTTTTTTCGTAAAGATTTTCCCAATTTTTCTTTAATTCTTTTTGAAATGATAAATTTTGAAATTACAGAATGATCTTAAACAAAATGATCTAAAGTTGCGGAGAGCCTTTCAGGCTTTCCGTAACTTTAGACTTCAAATCGAATTTGCCAAAAGTGTTGCACGACTTGCCTTCATTGTGAAATGCGTTTAGGATGGAATCTGTAACTCCCGTCGTTAGTCGCTGTGAGCTGTTTAGTCTCGTTGGCAGACACCCTCATATGGTGGGGAGGGAATAGACAGGGAAGCACACCTTTTCTAGCTGAGCTTTCGGCTGATGTGAAGGATGGGATGACACTTCAGAACAACATATGCTCGTCGGCCATTAGAGGTCCGGCAGGCGACCCTTTATAAAGTTCCGACTATATGGAGTGGCAATTCTCCATCCACTGAATCCATGTTTGTGTTCAGGACACGTGAAGAAGCACTTCAAAATGCTCGCTTCCTTTTATCCACTGTCACAATCTGGTTTATTTTGAAAGCAAACAATGTGAGAGCTTTTCGTGAACCCAAAGCTAGATAAAATACGTTTATAACAAATTCAGAAATGAAGGGAAACGAATATTCATCAAATTCGTGCTTGGTCCAACTACTTATCATCATTGTAATAAAGAGGCTAGTGACTTTTTATTTTATTTTATTTATTTATATGGTGCATTATCCCATTGGATAAGTCTGATCGGAATTTGATTTCGATCAGACTTTTCGTTGCAATCAGATTGCTCAGATATTTCATCTTTATTCAATAATATTTTTAATGCAGAAAAAGATGTCTCTCATTGTTCTGTCAAAAGTCATCTTGGAGATGAATTATACTTGTACATAGTTTGGAAATTTGTGACATTGACATTAATGAAACATTACGTGAGTAATCGTAATATGTGAGAAAAAAAATATATATATTTATTTAAAAAAAAAAAAAATATATATATATATATATATAACGACTACACAATACACACTGATCAATTCATTAAACTTCAATTCCAGATAAAGGTTGTTAGGACACTACAAGAAACAGGAAATTGTGTATTCGATCTTTCAAATTCGCACTAAACTATAATATATGACTAAGAGTATTCGGATCTTTATTTATAGCCCTTTTTGCGGGTGCAAAAAGGTCAAGTGTTCAAGGTATTCAAGTGTTGGCAATGAGGGAAGCGTGGGCCCTGATCCGGGCATCCCAACCTTTCAACATCATCATTTACACAACAGTCCTATATTATCTCTGCTGTATGGAACACAGTGAGTGGTTATTTTATTAGGTATACAACCTAATAGCGAATAGGGTCCCCTTACCCCGTAGAAGTGCATTGCTGGATTCGTGGTGACGTGGACTGAACGAAGTGTTGAAAGCATGTCATAGGGACGGTCAATGTTGATTGCATTGTTTCCACAGTTTCCGTGAATTGGATAGTTACGGAACTCTACTCTAAAGACCTCGGTCAACGTCATCCCACAGGACCTCAAGTGAACTAGGATCTGATGAAGCCATTGCAGTAGGCTGTATTCATGTTTCTGGAACCACTCCTCTATTCTAGCCTTGATATGGCGCGTTCGCTGGAAGAATATGAATGGAATTGTTTCCGATGAGGCTCTTGTTTCCAATCAAATTGCTTCTTGGTCGGATTGGTTTCGGCGAGGCTCTTCCAACAGGATAATGGCATCTAAATATTTTTCGGTTGGTATTGAGGATCCTAATGTGCATCATGAAAATGCTCCTCACAATCAATCACAGAATACAATTTGCAGATATATTACATAGGGCTCAATATGGCTTAAGCCATATCAGCAATTTAAACTGCTGGTACTCTATTTAGTCTGTTACATCAACAACACCAACAATTCTACCCCAGTGTCGGTGCCGGTACTGGCTAAATAATACATGGTCGGCGTGGTAGCACAGTCGTATTGTCACTCACCGTCTTCCCCACACCGGATGGAAACGGCCCAGGTTGGAATCCCGTCGATGGCGTGACGGGATGCGAACCCGGCTAAGTTAGTCACCCTCAGGCGTAGATAGAAAGGTTTTCCCTGGAATCCCGCGTTTTTCGTCCAGGAAAGCAGGAAAATAGACGAGAGAACACACGCAATTCACGAATATTTGGGTAATTGAATAAATATTACAGGTGATCCTAGTGTGACATTTTTTAAATGATACAAGGAAGTGAACTTTTCTGCATTTTCCAAAAGGAAAAGGAGTAAAGGGAAAAAATATATATATATATCTCATTCATACTGTACCCGTCGCCAAAAAGCTGCTATATAATTTAGCTTTGAACTTGACCAAACTATCAGCCTCGACTACTGTGGTAAGTAATTCATTCCCACATGCTGCTAGAAACTACACTTCATGAGGTCTCAGCCTTCTGTCACTACCCAAATTTTGCATTTGTTTCCCTTGGTTCTTCTCTCTTCTACTTCTCTCCTGCATTTTACTGATTCCCTTCGGGGTATTATGATAAAGTCCTGAAGGGAATCAGCAAAAAGTGCACAGAATCTAAATCAAGACCTTCAGGGTTCTTTCAGCGCACCGCTTTCCCAAGACGTGTTTCTAAGTTTCCCAAGACGTGTGTTTCAGCCGTTGTGTTCTAAGTAGCGTTTCACAGAGGCATCTATTATTAACAGCCCCGCCAACAGTTGGTCCCGACGGATTTCCGCTCTTCATTCTCAAAATTTGCAGTGCCTACGTGATCGAACTTTTGCATAACATATTCAACCGCATTCTACAGTCTGGTTTCCTACCAGTACCTAAAACTAACAAACCGAATGTCCTAAAAAGGCCACAGAGCAATCTCCATATCCTGCGGGCTGCTGAAAGTCTGAAAAATCGATGCAGCCCATCTTAGTCAAACATTGTTTCAGCAGACGACCACAGCATCTTCATACTGTTATTCCTAGAAGGTCCATACTGCCTAATCCCTTAATGACCAGCTGAGCAATCCAAAAAACCCTAAATACTAAGAAACAACTCGAAATTGTATTCCTGGATATAGAAGCAGCTTGTGACACACTTTACACAAGAGAGTTGGTGAAAATTTTGAAAAATTACTTCAGAATCGAAAGAAACCTACTTGTTATTCTAAACTAACTTCTTAACAACAGGAAAATTATCATCAAATATAACAATACATCGGAGAGCACCATCACGACCTCTGTCGGCATCGCACAAGGGGGAGTTCTTTCCTCATGGCTCTTTGCCACTGATTTGGAGCCCTTCCTTGCGAAGCACCCAAACTTCCTTTCATATGATGACAATCAAGATGCTTGTCACAAGCATATTGAGATCATTTTCGCTGGATCATCTTGATTAGTTGACCCAGCAAAAGTATATGCAGTCGCCTCCAAAACACAACGTCCTGGTTGAACTTCAGAATTATCTACAATGTCTCATACTAAAGTTGAACCCTTAAAGCAGCTCAGATGACCCTCACAAAAAGGAAGACAAAGAATGAAATTACAATGAAAATCAACGGGACCGTCGTTGAAAAGGTAAACTCTCACACCGATTTGGGACTGAAGTGGGACGACAGACTAACCTTCAAAGACCACCTCAAAATGGCCAGGCAGAAAAGGCTTGCTGCTCTCTGGACAATCCGAGAGGAGCTGGTCGGTCTTAGGCTTCGAGAGTTCATCTTGGATTACGTCCAAAGAAATTTTATCCCCGTACCGCTCTATGCATCTGTGGTTTGGTCAGGGGCCTCTCCTGCTCAACTCAAGAGATTCCTTGGGACAGAGTACTTGCTCCTGAGATGGTTAAACAAGGTGATAGGCCACCCTTTTACCATCTCTCGGAGCGTGCTCTATGCAAACCTCGGCCGGAAACCGTGGGAAACCATCATCAAGGAGAGGAACCTGCACACATTGGCTCAACTCCTTTGTGGCCGAATGGATTCACCCGACATCTGGGAAGTGACAACAAACTATCGGACTATCCAACGAACCCGGTGCAGTGCAACACCTTGTCCACGATCTTCACTACAAAACCTGCAATACCTAGGATCGGTGTTTCCGACAAATACGGTCGGACCGCATAACTCCCTCGGAATCGATGCCTCGGCTTTCTGCATTTCGAAGCGCTACAGACAAGACACCTTGAAAGAACTGTACAAAGTAGAAGTATTGGGTATATCACCTTCAGTTTTGAAATTTCAATGTTACATCATGTCAGCTTACTTGTAAATACAATGTGTGTTCATATATTTTTTAAACTCAATGTGTTTATACATTTATTATATAATTTGAATATTTGTTATGTACACCCCTCTAGCCGAACCAGCCCGTTCCGCGGGTGCACACTGATGTGGAAATAAAAAGATGTTAATAATAATATTAATACCCCTTACCAATCTGATTGCCCTGCTTTGAACTCTTTCTAGCTCTGTACCTTACGCCCTAAACACAACATTGTTATTTGTTTATTGGGCCAAATTTTCTTCGGTTATTAGCTTTCAGAGAGAAAAAACACGTATCCATAGTTTACCGGCCGCAGAGTATGAAGCATGTCAAGAAACAATCTTTTAATGAATAAATCAATAACTTCATTTTAATCAATCAATTACATCAGTACCTTCAGTGAAAGAAAATCAGAATGAGAGAAAGCTGTTATGCCAAAATTGGGCGACACTCCTTTGGGATACGGTGCGACACCAACTTTGGAAACCTCTGGAATTAATGCTAGGCTCACAAAGGATGTAATGAATTTGAATAAATATAAGGGATCTGGGTATGTCATGAAATGTATTTATAGTCTTTATAGGGACATCAGAAACATGCAGTCTCTAGGACACAGACGTACAATTGGAATACGGTAGTACAATATGTACAAAAATGGCAAGCTAATGGGAGGAGTTATGCTTTTGATTAAAAAGTACATAAATTTTCAAATACAACCGTAGACACGGGTTGTCAGTGTAGACAAGTCATAGATGCAATAAACGTTATATAGCCCACTGTGACAATTGGAGCTGATGGAACACCTTATTTCATTTTACAGTGCATTGCCTATGAATCTGTTCATAATCAATCGAAAAAAAAAAAACCCAAAGTATTATATTAGGTAATCTGTTACATATACCCATATTTGCGTCTGTAAATTGCGTGTTCTCTGGTCGATTTTCCTGTTTTTCTGGACGGAAAAAAACCCGTTTCTGGGGAGAAAACCTTGCTATCTACGCCTGAGACAGAGTAACTCAGCCACGGAGTGAAAACCATTCTGCTACTCACGTAGACTTCGTAACCAATTAGTGTCCCTCTTCAACGAGTTTTTCCGCCACAATGGATCTGATATACGAGTATAATAAATACCATCTCGAAGACTCTTCGCCTTAACAGTGCAAATCATTATATACCATGCTTCCTCCCGTTTTGCACTCCTTGAGAAAGTACTCCTTCTTAGACTCAACAAAAAACAAAAAACAAAGTACTACCTATTCAGCAGATATCGTCTGACAACTCACTAAGGAATTAGGAATGATGACTCATCTGACAACTCATTCAAACCTTAAAAAAAAAAAAAAAAAAAACGGTATGTCACTGACCTGAAGGTAACTTCTGACAGCATAGGTGTTCCTCTCCTTCTCAACGAGCAATAAAGATATAATATTAAGGGGGAGATGTGCTGATTTCACTCAGATCTCTACAAAATAAGTCTCAACAAAATGACAGTTAAGAACCAGGGAATAATAAAATTCATCAACTATGGAATGCCTAGGAAATGAAGTGTTACCTGGACTCCTTTAAGCTGCCTTAATCATTCGTCTGACAATCAAAGAGGAAAACATGATGTGCTGTGCAGACGATCTAAAGCTGCTAACCCAGATCACACCAACAGATGATCACGGTACAATTAAGTAATAATTTTATTCCAAACCTAACATATTAACTTTATTTTAGGCAGCGTAGTACTAATAAGTGAAAGTTACTGAATTGTTGTCATTCATAAACGACGGATGAATCTAAAAGTTCTAAAAAAATTCACTAAGTAGTAAATGTGTTTCCTACAATCTAATTCTCCATTATAGATCGTGAAACCTAGAAAGTAATACATCGCTTTCTGTTGCTTTTTGCTAAATTTGGCCATGACTCAATAGACAATTCATGTATAGGTGTTCTTCTCCTTCTCAATGTGCTAGAAACATATTAAATATTAATGTGGACGTGCTGGGGTTCAGTAAAATCCCTTCTTCAAAATAAGTGGCTATAAATGATATCTAAGAACCGGTGGATCGCGAAATCCATCAACTGTGAGCACAATAACAAGATCGCTAAATTTGTTCATCAAAAGAAGTGGGCAGTTCCATGACAGAACAAATTTAGCGTTATAATTTGAGCAAAATAACTTTTATGGCTCCACAATCAGCTGGTTTCACACGAGTATACGCGTAGCGAGATACGCATATCTAACACACCAAAAAACCATTGCTGATAGTGAAGCCTCCAGATGATACACAATTCGAGTATCATCTGGACCTCTGTGTCAGGCGACGCAAATCGACCAAAAAACACATAGACATAAGACACACTGCACGGCAGATGAATTTAAATATTCGGGTGGCCTAATATAAGAGTTTTTGTGTCGCAGGCGAAGTTAGCGATATCCAGGCGGCTGATGTAGATCCATTGGCTATTGTACCATTCATACGGATGATTCTGTATGAATGGAACAATGCTCTCCTTCTAAAGTTTTCTTTTCTTGTTTTGCCATTTTAATTTGTTTTACTATTTTCGAACTTGTGATTGATGGAGTCTTTGATAACGATAAATTCATTGCTATTGTACACAGTGTCCCTGCTTTGTGGATAAAATCCTATAGTGATTATGCAAGCAAAGTGAAGAGGGAAGATGCATGGAAGAAAAGTTATGTAATATATGAACCGCGAGGAATTTGCCACGTGGGATTAAGAAAAGAGAAACGAAGTTGGTAAGTTTCCACTAATTAATCGCATTCAAGTAATGTCAATAAATTTACTGAAATACATTTTTGGGGGTTCTGGGGAAAAATAATGTAGCCACTGGTTAAAGAAGCATCACAGGGTCATCTAGACCAGGGGTGGCCAGATTATTTTATAATGCGATCTACTTTTTTTCTTCAAAATGTGACGCGAACTACCATCTCAAGAACTTCATTGCATATGGTTAAAAAAGTTAATCAACATATATTGAAAAATGTTGTTCATAAATTTTAAAATTAAATATAATTCAGAATTCTTATTTTAAATTCATACGTATTTAAATTTTTACTTTATGTGAAGTTTGTGTCTTCATGTCATCAGCCAAACTTTCAAAATCAGGGGTAAGGCCAACCGTAAAGAATTTTCTGAATGCAAGTCCGTCCGTAAGAATAGAGCGATTCTTCGTCGTTGTTTGTTTCAAATACGAAAAGGCCGATTCACATAGATATGTGGTACCAAAACAGGAATTTAAAAGTTGATGATGATCTGGCCTTTAGAAAGATATCGTTTCACAATGTAATAATTTCATTTTTAAGTAATATTTTCTCCATTTGAAAAATCTCAGCGATTTTTTCTGAAATTGGTTTCGTATCTAAGTCGACATTAAGAGGATAAGAAATATATTGAACAATGTTTCCAATTGTTTTAAAATCACTGAATCTGGTTTCAAAATCATCCACAACTTACTCAATTTCAGAAACATTTCTCACTATTAAATTCAAAAACAGGATATTTTTGCAAATGATATTGCATATTTGCAAAATCATAGAATTTTTTTTCTTTGAAATGTAAATATCAATTTTTGGCAATGGCCAAAAATTGATATTTATATGCAGAAATACTACTAATAATGTCACCCACGTTTTTATTTTTTTCCTTTTAATTCCAAATTCAGATCACTTATTTTACCGGTAAAATCTGCCAAAAAAGCCAGTCACACAACCACTGTATCTTGTATCTGCTGATAATCATCTTCCCTTTGATCAACAATTTTTTTAATTTCATTCAGCAAATTTCGAAATCTCTGTAGAAACTTACTCCGACTCAACCACCTCACATCTGTGTGTAATGACAGATCTGGTTCATTTTCATCGAGTTCATTTTGAAAACTCTCCTTTGAAGAGATTGTCCTCTGATGGAATTCACGATTTTGAAAGCTAATGCCCATAGCACTAGGAATAAAACTTTTGCTGGCTAACACTTGTTGGTGGATGATACAGTGGGGCAACTCAAAAAATTTGGGAATTCATCATCCTTTTGGCACATTGCGATCAATCCAGTAAGATGCCCCGTCATTGCTTTAGATTCATCTGTTGTTATTGATACGAGCTTAAAATAGTGGTAATTTAATTGTTCCATACAATTTTTGAATTCGTTAAATATATCAAGACCTCTAGTTCTTTCTTTATTTTAACGAAACCATACCCAACAGTCCTTCTCTAGTGGCACAATCATTGAAAACCATACGAATAAAAACGAGCAATTGAGCTGTAGCACTCACGTCTGTAGATTCATCCAGTTGTAAAGAAACGACACACAATTAGAAATATGAGCACGCAATTGTTTGCCCACATTTTTACTCATTTTTTCGATGCGTCGCATCACACTATTTTGAGATAATTGCAGATCTTGAAGAGCACTTCTAATTTCATTTTTGTTCTTAACATTTTCAAAAAGAGAATTTATTTTTAAAAATGCGTTTTTGATGAATTTTGACCATCAGTCATCTCTTTGCAAACAAATATTTATTTGTTTGCAAAGAGATGACTCACTTTAAATGATGCTACAATTACCGATTTCGATTGACTAATATGTAGGTTAGTGCAAATGCATCATTTTAACATAGCTATCTACCAAAGTAGTTAAACTAATTAATTAAATTGGCATCGTTTTGGTTATATCTCATATTGTGGCTGCCTTCATGAGTTGCCATGGCATTGTAATACCTCGAATAAATAACACTTCACCAGTGGAGAAGACTATTGTTATTTATTCTCAGCGGATACCACCACCCAGACGGCACCGTTTCAAAGCTTGTTGGCTCCTCTTCGGTAGGTGAAGTATAACTTCATAGCTGGGTTATGAAGCTTTGATACGGTGCCGTCTGGGTGGTGTTATCCGCTGAAAATAAACAATAGTCTTCTCCACTGGTGAAGTGTTATTTATTCGAGGTAGTACAATACCATGGCAACTCGTTGTGAAGGCAGTCACAATATGAGATATAACCAAAACGATGCCAATTTAATTAATTAATTTAACTACTTTGGTAGATAGCTATGTTAAAATGATGCATTTGCACTAACCTATTAATTAGTCATTCTACCTCGTAGCATTAGGCCTTTGCCCTTAAATAGTTTATAGTCGATTTAGATTGTAAATTAGGTGTCATGAAGAAATTTTGTTGTGCGAATTAATCTGGATTTAAGTTCTTTTAATTATTTTTTCTAAAGTCACTATTAGGTGGAAAATCCGATTGGTATTAACCATAGAGTTCGTTGAAGTGCCTTTATAAATTTCCGTTTTTTGGTATAGCTACGGACGCATTGCAAATCAAAAAACAACATTTTTCTTTTATCATTACAAAAAAGTATTCTAGTTCCCACTCTTAATGAAAATTATGCATTTTACTCTTTTTCATAGTATTCATTTTAAATCAAAGGGTATTAAATTAAGGTATAAGTACTGCCCAGTTATTAATGTTAAGTGAGCTAAATAAGAATTCGAAACATACACTGCTCTCCACAACATAGTTGCGTGAATTTTCACGTAGGCTACGCGGCGACAAGAGTATTCACGTGATTCAACGGATTTATTATTATTTTTTTTATTAGACATGTGGTGCAAAGAAGCCTGCGGCTTACGCTGAACCAGCCAAAAAAAAAATTCTGAGTTACCTTGAGAGAGAGAGAGTCAGACGTAGAAGGGAATCACCAAGAAAGAAAAGAATGATGATATCGAGCTCAGGACCCTGGGTCTGCCAGTATCAGATGTGAATTTTGTAATAAGCGTATGCAGTGGAACACATAACAACATTTAGATTTTGATTAATCTATTTTTATATGTATCTAAAATTCGTCGTTATCGACCGAAATTAAAGCCGCTATCGACTGGTAGATCGCGGTCGACTTGTTGGCCACCCCTGATCTAGACAAGATCGCGGTTATAGTTCAGACACAGCTTGGGTTTGTTAAGTGGAAATCTTGTCTACAAGATTTCCATTGGATACAGCGATTTGATTGGATACAGCGATGTGGTCACAAAGGAACTGGAGGGAAAATAATTCTGAAATCATATACTTGGATTTCAGGAAAGCTTCTGATACTGTTGCACATGGAAGACTACTGTACAAATTGAAGCAGTATGACAAGTTGCTACAATGGATAAAAGGATGGTTGAGTGGGAGAAGAAAGAGTGGTAATCAATGGACACTGCTTTTCGTCGACTACTGTTATTAGGGAGTCCCAAAGGTTCGTTGTTGGGCCCACTGTTGTTTTTGTATATTTATCAATGATATTGATGAAGGCTTAATGTCCAAGTTTGCTGATGATACAAAGGTTTGCAGGATTCTTAATGACAGTACGCTACTGCAACAGGATCCAGAAAAGTTGGGCAGATGAGATGAAAAGTAGCAACTGAAGTTTAACATTGCATGTGTAAAAGTACTGTATATGAGTAGCAGTAATCCCAGAGAAGTGTACCAATTACACTCAGTTATTAATATTAGAGAATGAAAATTACCCGAGAGTAATTGTGAAGTTAGATATTAAGTTTTCTGAGCACAGGCAGGCTGCCACAGCAGCTGTGAGGTATTGTCGATGATGTACAGGAATTTTTCTAGCAGGGATAATGAGGTGATTATCCCTTTGTATAAGGCAATGGTCGGGCCACACCTTGAGTACTGCTTACAGATCTGGAGGCCTCATTTTAGAAAGGATATAGAGTTGCTAGAAAGAGTGCAGATAAGGGTAACGAGATTGGTGAGGGGAGCACAGGGTTGCTGTTACCAAGAAAGGCTTAAGTTCTGCAAATTGCAGCGTCTGGAGACTAGGCACCTGTAAGGTGGGCTGAGGTGTACAAGGTGGTCTGATTGAGGTGTAAAAAAATGGTTTGAGCAAGCTCAATGCTGATGGGATTCTTCCTGTTACTCGGATTACGCGGGCATAAATTCAAATTGAGGGAAGACAGTTGCAGAATAGATGAGCGGAAATTTTCCTTTAGCAAGCTGGAGGTTGATTGCTGGAACTAACTTCCATCTATTGTTTGGGAATTGATAGTTAAATAAATTAAAGGAATAGGTGAAATGGGATTTTATTTATTTATATATATATATATTTTTTGGCTGATGCTGTATAAGCTTGCTTTCTTGAATCATACGCTTTTATTAATTCCAATTAAGAAAAAAAAATTGAAACAAAACTGTCACTTAAAATATTATTTAATTTTATATTAAAATATCAATTTTATTTAATTGATTATTTTATAATCAAATAAATAAATTTATTATAATAAGTTATAATAAATAAATACTTATTATAATAAATGGAGGAAAGATATAAAAAAAAGTGAGTGGCGTATGATCTATTAATTCTGTTTCATTTCTTCATTAATACTGCGATTATCCACCTGGTTGGAACTATTGCTATAATTACAATAAGAAATCCAATGAAACAAAGCAGTCATGGTAAGCAGGTAACCTCTATTCCGATCAAAATTATTTATCCTAGCAGATAATACTGTATTACTCCGATTCCATTGATAGATCGTCACATTTAAAAAAAAAAAAAATGTTGATATTTTACTTACGGTTATTAAAAAATTTCAAATTGAGTAGTTCGTTGGCATAGACGGGACAGCAATGGTAATAGGGAAGCACCAATTGGAAATTAATAAATTATGGTATTTTTAATTAACTTAATATTTGAAACTAGTAAGTTCCCAAATCTATTAAAAGAAATTATAATAAACGCCAATATATCATGCAGGTAATAAAAAGGATCCTACATCATACACACCAACACAAAAGGCAAAGTCGTTGGCCAAAATAATAGAAAACATACTCTATAATCAAATAATGATCTTTTCCTTTAATTACCATGTTTTTTTAAAGAGGAAGATCAACAGTAGCTAATCTTATGTTAAAAGAACACTGGATAAAAATAATTGGATGCCGTTTACCCGGATGTATAGAAAGTACCGTTCAACGTGGAATTTTTTTTTAATAGTCCTCGTTTAATAGTCCTCTTTTCTTTAGGAATTTTCTTTTCAAAAATGTACAAGAAAACATTCAAACAGAAAACGTAAATGAGTGGTTACTCATACATATGCCGATGAAAATATTTAAAGAGATTTCAAATACAAATGACTGCATTAAACTAGATGAGTATCTAACACATATTATCAAAGATAAATAGTAACGGCCTCTCTTTAAATAAGGAAAAATGTAGGATACTCTCTATAAGACTGAATTTTATTACAAAATAGGCTCAACTTACGTAAAAAGAATTAATGTAAAAGATTTAGATATGTTGATGTTACGACCAGTTAGCTACAGAACAGATCAAGTGTTTCGGGATTGTTGAAAACAATTCCAAAACACTTGACATTTTGGCTAATAAACACTGAACACGTTCAGTGAGTTTTAATGTAAAACTCTAAAATGATTTCTTTTTTCATTTATTGAGTAAAGCGGCCACTAGCAAAAAAAAAAAAAATCTGGCAAATCCGCCATACAAACAGAAATGGTATAGTACATTATACGAGGCGCCTCCGTAGCCAGGTGGGTAGAAGCAGCAGTGCGTAGTACACGCTTCTTGATTAGACCGGGGTTCAAGGCCGTGACCACCAAATACGGAGGATGCGGAAAGGTCAGGGAATTGACCACCGCATATACCCGGAGCAATATGGCCTTAGTTGCTAATGCTCCTAAAAACCAAATAACAAACAAACAGTACAGTATACAATTATTAACAAAACAAATTTCATATTCACATTATAAATCAACTATACTGTGCAATGGTCATCCCCTCAGCTATAGCACAACAACTTGGAAAAGTTGATAAGAATATATTGAGTGAACATATTTTTGAAAGCACTGTATTAGAATAGATAAAAAAAACAAAAATAATAACACTCAGAGATTTAGCCGTCAAACAGATATCTATTCATACAACATCCAAATCACTATTCTCGTTCTAAATGCCCTCACTGACTAAACTATGATTGGCCCTAGGAGACCTCAACCTGAGTTTTAATTCAAAACATTCTTAGTTTGAGAGTACAAACATATAAACCACAGAGTGCAGAACATATAAATATAATGAATTGTAAACCAATGCCTTTGTGAGCCCGTCACCACCAAATACAGAGGATGCGGAAATATCAGAGAATGACCACTGCATATCCCGGGGCAATATGGCCTTAGTTGCCAATGTTCCTAAAAACGAAATAACAAACAATGCCTTGATATGTGCGACTGGTAGTATCATTAAGGACAACATTACAAGAGTAAGTATTCATAGTTATCCATTGACTTTTTTGTTAATTTGTTTAATTTCAGTTATTAATCTCATTAATTAAATTAATAACTAATATCTTCTTCTTTTGATGCAGTCTCCTATTGGAGGTTAGCGATCACCACGTTGTACTTCTCTCTGCTTGGGCGAGATGAAAAGATCCTCAGCTGATCTGCTAGTCCAGCTGCAGATGCTTTTGAATCTTGGATAGTTTCAACTCCGTATAATAGTAAGGACCACACATAGCACCTAACGAATTTCAGCCTGATTTCCAGATCTAGAGCTTTGTGACACAGCATTGTTCTGCAATTTGTAAAGGCATTTCTCGCAACCTCTATTCTTCCTTTTATTTCTGCTTCCGGATTTAGATTCAGCCAACTACCAAGGTATGTAACTCTGATCTATTGGAGCTCCATTCAATAATAGCTGGACTTGGCTTACTGGAGATTTTACTGGACTCACAGTCATGTATTTGGTCTTGTTGACATCGACTCTTAAACCCATATCATTACATTTGTTGTTAATACAATCCAAAAGCAATTGAAAGTCATCTATATTTTCTGCGAATATAGCAGTATCATCAGCGTATCGTATATAGTTTATCAGTTGACCATTTATTTTAATTCCTTCTTTCCTTTCCCACAATGCATTTTGGAAAATAACTTCAAACCAGAAGTTAAATAACATGGGCGTGAGAATACAATCCTGCCTTACCCCTGTTTTTATATTGCTCTCGTCAGTTTCACCCTCTTCGATACTCACAGTGGCTGTTTGACTCCAATAGATTTCTTTGATGAGTCTGATGTCCCGTCCATCAAGATATATCTTTTTAAATGCTTCTACAGGCTTTAGATGTTGTACCCATCGAAAGCCTTTTCGAAGTCTATAAAGCAGATGAATACTGTCTTCTGATGTTCTTTATATTTTTGTAACAACATGTTTACACCTAGGAGAGCTTCTCTTGTGCCTAGTCCGCTTCGGAATCCAAATTGGAGGTCAGAGATTACTGATACACATTTTTTTGTAAATCTTGTTTAGAATTATTCGTAGCAGCAGCTTCAACATGTGGCTAATAAGACTAAAATCGTTGCATGAGGTGATGTTGTTCTTCTTTGGAAGAGGGATAAGCAAGAACCTCAACCAATCGTTAGGTAGTTTACCATTTAAATATATTTTATTGAACATTTTGGTTAGATCTTTCAGATTTTCTTCATCTAGAAGTTTCACAATTTCAACTGGGATTTGATCTGAGTCAACTGTCTTGCCAGACTTTGCCACTCCCAGAGCATATTTTACTTCAGACTAAAATTTCAAGGTCTTCTTCAATACGTATTTCAACATTTATATTCTGTCTGGCATCATCAAAAAAGCATATTGATGTAAGTTTCCCACATCTTCTTTCTGTCATCACCTCTTAAAACTAATTGATTCTGGGCATTCTTTGTGTTTGGCATCCTTCTGTTTGTATTTCCTGTTAATTCTTTTAGCTTCTTATGTAAATGGAAATTATCATGCCTTCGTTCTAATTCTGCTATCTCTGTTGATTTTTCTAGCATCCACTCTTCTTTTGCTTCCTTGATTTTCCTCTTTATAATTAACTTCACAAACTAGACCGCTGTGCCAGGCAATTCATTCCAATGACTTACAGTATACTGCCGAAAGTATACTCTTGGTTCTTCTCTCTTCTACTAGTGAGAATATACTACCCTCGTCCCTTCTACTAATCCCTTTAGGGTCTTATATTCTTCTACCCGCCTCTTCAGCAAATAGAAAGCTTAGAGGAACCTAAGCTGTCTAGTTGTTGAAGCCTTGCATTCGCACAATTGTTCAGTCTACCGTTCAATTCATTCTTGTATCGTAATTTCATTAGCTTTCAGTAGAACTGAAAATGCATCCTAATAGCTGCAACAATTAATTAATTAATCAAAATTTCCATTAAAGAGGCGCAAACTTCGGTAGGCTGCTGTTAGTTGCATCAGTTAAAAGAAAAAAAATAAAAAGACAACCATAATTATAGATAAATTCAAATATCCCAGTAGCTAAGATTATGTGTTTATGACGAAACGACTGCAGTTTTTATTCTAGCCTTGAAATATAACTGCATGTTTTAAATTCCTGACATTCCTGGCGTCAATCATATATCCGTAGACTTTGCTTTCATTACGTAACGCATGACACTAGTGCCCTCTCTTGAGAATTATGAAAAATACCTGAACGCTATGGAATTCAATTTACATTATGTGTTTGAAGTCATAAGTTATGTTTTTTACATCATTAAATGCTTATAAAAATATTAAAAAGTTATCAGCATTGGATTTATTTCTTGCATTTTTCAAAACAAGAGATTAAATACTGCGCCACTTTTTTTTAGTGAGTTTGAAAAAAAGACGAAAAAACAAAACACCCTTCTGGCGGTGGGGGCAGAGAAATTACCATCTCCCATACAGAGAAGGTAGTGGGCCACTTTGCAGACGTGTACATTCGTCAGATAAAACCACAAGTGGACCCCCCGCTAACTCAGCTATTAAAGCTCAGCTTGGGAAGGAGGGGGGAGCACTTGAATTACCTGGTCTTTTCTAACAAAAAATAAAATAAAATGTGCATGTACACACACACACACACACACACATATATATATATATATATATATATATATATATATATATATATATAGAGAGAGAGAGAGAGAGAGAGAGAGGATATAAATCAAAACCGATCATTCTGGATCCTCTTGGAACAAATATAATACCACCTAAAGAAAGATTTTTTTTTTTCCTATTTGAATTTTCTCAGCAGTTAAACTTTGTTTAAATGCTAGAATCTCATAATCTAAAACAACAATGAATCAGAGAGGCATGCGATTTTTCAAAAAAGATGCAAATGACTTATAAAATGATCAGCTTAAAATACAGACTAAATCAACAGATTTTTTTTTCTTACAAATCTAGTAAGTTTCAGGAAGTAACTGATGTTGATCTAAAAACATAGTTATCAGGTCAGATATTTAGGTTCCGTCATCATTTAGAAGAGCTGTTCATTTTAAAAACTTGTGTAGTTCAACGCCATCACCCTGCATTACTGATAAACTCTCACGTTGCACTTAAAATAACATTTATTAAAGAATTCATTTGAATTTAAAAAAAATAATAAACCGACGAAATAATTCCGTAAAATTAGAATTGATAATTTAATTATACTAGGAATAATTTCTACATGCGCAACTTTTTAGCGCTTATTTAAAAAACACTATGAACAACAGAAGATATGATTAGACCAAGCAGCAAAACTAGCACACACGATTTTTCGAAGCTACAAAATGAATTGATCTTTATGTATATCAACATGTTGATTTAAATAACGATCTCGAAATTAGCATTTTTTAGCATTAGCAGAGACACTTCATACAAGTAAGCAAGCTTATACAGCGTCAACGAAAAAAAAAAAAAAATCCCATTTCATCTATTCATTAGCTCCAAAAGTTTATCCAGGTCTTCCTTTGATTTATTTAACTGTCAACCTCCACAACAACAGATGGAAATTTGTTCCAGCAATCAACCACCAGCTGGCTAAAGGCAAATTTTCGCACATCTATTCTGCAACTGTCTTTCCTCAATTTGAATTGATGCCCCCTTAGGTTCGTAATCTCAGCAATAGAAAGAATTCGATCAGCATTGAGCTTGCTCAAACCATTCAAGGCCTTATACACCTCAAGCAGATCACCTCGCAGGCTCCTAGTCTCCAGATGCTGCAATTTCCAGAACTTAAGCCTTTTTAGATAAGAGCACCCATTTGTTCCCCTCACCAATCTTGTTATCCTTCTCTGCACTCGTTCTAGCAACTCTTTCCTAAAATGGGACCTCCAGACCTGCACGACGTACTCAAGGTGTGGCCTGACTATTGTTTTAGCATTAGCATTAGCATTAGTAGAGGCATTTGATGCAAGAAAGCAAGCTTATGCAGCATCAGCCAATAAAAAAAAAAAAAAAAAAAAAAACCCACTTCCACTTCACCCCTCTGTTCGTTCAAAATACCTGTCCAGCTGAGCCTTAAACTTATTTAGGCTATCAACCTCCACCACAAGGGATGGAAGTCTGTTCCACCAACCAACCACCCGCTGGCTAAAGGCAAATTTCCGCACGTCTATCCTACATCTGTCTTTCCTCAATTTGAATTTATGCCCTCTCAGGTGATTATTCTGAGCTAGAGGAAGAATTCCATCAGCATTGAGCATGCTTAAACCATTCAAGGCTTTATACACCTCTATCAGATCACCTCGCTGGTGCCTAGTCTCCAGACACTGTAATTTGCAAAACTTAAGCCTTTCTTCGTAAGAGCACCCCTTTGTTCCATTCACTAATCTTGTTGCCCTTCTCTGTACTCGTTCCAGCAGCTCTACATCCTTCTTGAAATGAGGCCTCCAGACCTGTATACAGTACTCTAGGTGTGGCCTGACCATCGCCTTATACAATGGAATAATCACCTCCTTATCCCTGCTGGAAAAATTCCTGTATATCATTGACAATACTCCATGAGCTACTCTTGCAGCCCGTCTGCACTGCTCAGAGAACTTCATATCTGCCTGCACAACCACCCCCAAGTCCCTTTCATTCTCTACCACTGTCAGTGTTGTACCACAGAGTTGATACGTTGCTCTGGGGTTGCTGTTTCCCATGTGTAGTACTTTACATTTGTCAATGTTAAACTTCATTTGCCACCTCTCAGCCCATCTGCTCAACCTTTCCAGATCCTGTTTTATACAAAGGGATAATCACTTCCTTATCCCTGCTAGCAAAATTTCTGTATATCATTGACAAATCCCAAGACCTACTCAGGCAGCCTGTATATACTGCTCAAAAAACTTCATATCAGACTGCACAATTGCCCCCAGGTATTTTTCATTCTTCACTACCCTAAATGTAGTACCACACAGTTATTACGTTTCTCTGGGGTTACTTCTGCCCATGTGTAGTACTTTCCATTTGTCAATGTTAAATTTCAGTTGCCACTTTTCAGCCCATCTGCCCAAATTTTCTAGATCCTGTTGCAGTAACACACAGTCATTAATTTCATTAACAACCCTGCCACCCTTTGTATAATCTGAAAACTTCGACATTAAGCCAGATATACCTTCATCAAAATCATTGATAAATATACGAAACAACGATGGGCCCAAAACTGTACTCTGGGGACTGCGTTAATAGCATTAGTCCACGAAGAGTAGTGTCCATTGATTACCACTCAACCATCCTTTTATCCATTGTATAAACTTGCTCTTAATGCCATACTGCTCCAATTTGTACAATAGTCTTCCATGTGCAACAGTATCAAAAGCATTCCTGAAATACAAGTTCAACTTAATACGGTAGATCGCCGCCTTGTCGTTCCCATTTTCCAATGTTGCCGGATTACGCACCTTCAACTTTCTCTTTCTCATGGCTGATAATGCACCTTCCTTCCATGTTTTTCTAGGGTATCCTCGACTTCTCTTCCCTTGTGGTATCGATACCACAAGGGAAGATATAATTTTTGGCCACCTCTCTTAATTCATGCGCAGCTGATGGCCAAACCATTTCAACTTCCTAATTTCTATTCCTTCTATATTCCTTCATCTGCGTGCATACGTCTTCTTATTTCCTTCTTATTCGTTCTTCTTATTCCTTCTTATTTCGTTCGTTATCATCTGTAGCCTAGAAACCTAGGCTAGAGATGTCCCATTATACAGAGTTGAGGGCACTAAGAATCTTCCTACTTTGGTGAATTCGTGTAAACTTCCTCTTTCCCCAGTCCTTCCTACATCGAAGATATTTGAAAAAGTCAACTGTGTTTAGATGTATTGACTGTGTAACTTCCAATTCATCAGGATGTTCCGCTGTGCTTAAGTATTCTCTCATCGTAAAATTGAAATTTAGGTCCCATTGGTCAAACACAAGTAAAGGTAAAAAAGGTAAACTGCAGCCATTATTAACCCAACCGCAGGATGAAAGTCCCCTCAACAATTCATGCTGAGGGAAATGAACCATAATCTGCCACGCTGGTCCAGTGCGAGTTGGCAGATCGACCGTATTTAGCAGTCAGGGGCTTGAACCCCGGTCTACTCAAGGAGAGTGTGCTACTGCACTCCCGTTCCTGACAACTCGGCTATGGAATACAAGTATATGATATCAAAATTATTTTTGCATCCAGTTCCTTTGTGACCACATCGTAGTATCCAATCAAACTGGTCAGGCAAGACTTCCCCTTAAGAAACCCATGCTGTGTCTGAATTATTACTGCAGTCTTGTCTAGATGATCCTGCAAATTTAACAATAACGTCAAGGTTCTGAGCTATACCAGTGCACAAGAAAAGTATTATCTTTACTTTACGTTATTACTTTTTATTTAAAGCTAATTACAAAGACTACAAAACTGTAAAGAAATGTAAACTTAGGTTTCCGAAATGCCTTGAAAAATCTACTATTTAGATTTGCACTTAGATTTATTCACTGAAAAGTACTCTAAGTGACGAAAAGTTCCATCAGATTATATTAAAATGGAACTACGATTTCATGGTAGATAGGAAACTCCCTTAAAGGTTCGTTACTGTTAGCTCCTGCAAAGAGATAGCAACGCTACATAAAAACGAAAATTTGAAATCATTCTAATAACACTTGGGGAAAGGCACCACCACGCTTAGTTTGCTTATCACAGTCGTTATTAAATTAGATAGCTTAGATAGTTTTTTAAATGTTGAATGATTACTGAACATCTAAATGTTCAGTAATCATTCAACATTTAAAAAACGCAAGTTACGTGATGGTGTTTTTTTAGCTTTCATCTCGGTTATATATCGTAATACAACTTTCTGCCTTAGGCTTGTAACAGATGTTACAAAAATGTAAAACCCCTGGGGTCAGGAAGTCACATTTAAAAATCTCTCTTGGCATAATGGTTACTTGTATACAGTACCTTTTTGGTATACAATGAAGGATTTTTAATTTATTGTACTAATTATTTATTGTATTTTATTTAATTTAATTTTACCTGTTTTAGACTCGTTTAAAACACGTAAAATTAATATATTTGGATTCCACCGTCGTTTATTAAAATCCTGTGTTTATTAAAATCATAAAGCTAAGCTTTATTATTGTCTAATTTCATCTTTAAAATCACAAGAAGAGCGACACTTTATTTACTCCAATCGCGACAATATTATCTTGAATTCTCTACGTTCGCCTTGTTAAAATTATTTGAAAGCTTACTTTTCTTTGTTATTCAAGGTACTGTTATAAAATAAACACATTTTAAAATTTATATTTTAAATTTTGATATGACGAGTTAACAAAAAAGACAAGTCTCGCGTAATAAAATTCTCTGCCAAACCCGATGTGTAACAAAGACTCTTCGACAACTCATTTTCGAAGACTGGTATCTGTCAAGTGCTTATATGTTCCTTTAGCACTATGTCAGATGTAGCGGTAGAAGAGTCATAAATCAATGCTCCGACATAACAGAAAATTTTCAATTTCATTTTTGAAATTGGAATATCAGTGTTAGGGGGTCGCCCACTTACAGCTCGTTTAAGCATAAGTGACGTTTGGGACCCTCAGAATTTAGAGGATCCCGAAATTGCGCAATGAAAAGTGATAATACTACAGTATTTGACAATGTTACATTCGTTTATAACGTATTTTTAAGTTAATTCATTCAAATAAAACGTCCGTTAAGATTTTTTGTAGCATATAATCTTTTTTTTTCCCTTCCATTCAGGTGGCAAAACGTTTTTCCGCACAGGACCTCAAATTTCCTAATTCTGCGAGTGTGCCCACCATGAGCTTCGATGGCCACATCGTCCCTTATATGATGTGTCACAAAGGGGACTGTTCTTGGAAGTCCTAGAAGGGACCATTCCTGGATGACATAAAAGTTCTCTTCTATGACGATCAGGAACGGTGGAAAACATCAACATTCAAGTAAAAAAAAAAAAAAAAGTTATGTTTTATATTCGGGCGCGATCAATTACGTCAAAGCAGCTTACAATAATCAATTCGAATGAATCAATTCGATTCGATCATTACAATAATCAATTCGAATAAGCTTAAACAGCACGAGTTTGAACCACGGCCTACTCAACTGCGTATGTTAATGCACTGTCACGGTTGACCCTCGAGCAAAATAAGATAAATGACGTACAAAATTCCACACAGAAACAAAGAAATTAATTAAAGAGTAAAACATTATAAAATGAAAGTATAAAATATGCCATACATAAATGTTCAGTTTAGTTCAATATATGAGAGCTGGTGTGGGTTCCTGGAAACATTTTTAGGAATAAGTGCATCTCCACACTCGTGAGTGGATCTGAGTATCATCACGAATCTGGTTATGATCAGTTCCAGCCGACCCTGGAGATGTCTGCGAGGCGCGGCATTTTACATAGGGATTGGTCGAGGTTATAAGGTCACCCCCACCTGATGTCGGTTTATCCTCTTTTGATAGTTCCCGATGGTGACGTACTTTAACAGGTCGGTGTCAACAGCTTGAATGTGGGACAGGAAACTTCGGACAAATGAACTGGGGTTGGTCGTGATTGGATCATCGAGCACTTCTCAGGTGAGCTTGGGGACCTATGTGATACGCAGTCTGCTCTCAAACACGAGTCAAGGAGGCTTCGGTATACCGATGACCTGGGCCATGTCTGTAGTCCTGATGGTTTGTGAGAGACTGTGGGCGATTCCGTTAAGCCAATACTCCACAGCGAAAACAGGTTTAATGGTGGTGGGAGCTGCTGACTCATATATCAGCAGCATGCAAAAGTGGAAGTAAAACACGGCTTTAATGTGTGGCGATAGTTCGCCAGTTGTGACGTAATTTAGGTGTTAATTGCACATTCAACAAACAAAGTTGTGCAGCTTGTTGGGTGGGGGATTTCACATGCGGATCTACTCTATCGGCCCCTTACTTCCAATTTCTTCCCCCCAGTCTTCAGCTTCCCCTCAAACTTTTGTTTTGCACAATGTTTAGCCTTACACGTCAAAATTAAAAGTGAACATCAAAATTCTTGTCCGAACCTATTTGGTTTTTAAAGCTCACTTTTACCGCGCAGCCCCACGTCGCATACTATTAATACTAACTTATTAAGTATCACTAATTTCAACCGGGGTTTTTCTTTTTCTTTTTTTTTTTTTTTTTTGGCCATAGCCACTGAAATTCCAGGAAAATAAGTGGCAGGACCCGCCAGAGTACAAATATCGGTAACACCCGGCCGGCCTCCCCGTGGCTGGTATTGGTAACGTCGGGTCTCCTTAGGGGCCAGGCGGCTAACAAGCCGGACGAACAACGGACACAACATAGCACATATCCCACACACTTTTAAATCTCTGGCTTGTCCGATACATGAGCGTAGATGGGAGAAATCCCAGGAGCCGTCAGACCCTGAACGTACCTAATACGGATCGAATCGGCAAAGATGAACTAACGTTTATTGGTCGCCTTACATGAGACAACACAATGCGGATCGAATCTATGCCTTCTGGTAGAATCACAACGAAGCTCGCCAGAGTGGCTTTCGATTTACAGAAATGATCAGTAGCAGTAAATGGTTGTTACATGGCCAGCAGCCGCGGTTGGATCATTACGAGATAAGGAATTTAGAAAAGTAATTTTCTTTGATGGTGGGCACGTAACATCTGTTTCTACACGTTTTCATTACATAAATACCGGAACTATAGTACTGCATTATAATCTCACGTTCAGTGTGGGTGTGGAATTGTTTGTTCCAGCGGAGGCAGCTAAGACTATGAAGCATCGGTATATCGCTCGGCATTCTGTCATTGGTTTGTTCTCTCGCCGGGATTTAAAAAAAAAAAGAAGCAAAGTCCAATTTCCTGAAGAAGTACCATGCCTCCTTGCGTCTGACCTGCTATGGTGCGAAAAATTGCAACCACCCAAATCCCTTCCCTTCACCGATGAGTACTTTTTATTTTATTTCTCAACTTCGACCAGCGATGGGGAATCTACGTAAGCCTAATTCGACAGAATGCGAGAGAGCAGCGACGCTTGTCCACTGAAATAAAGCGATCGCAGTTTAAAGGGTTCTGTAAAAATCGTTATAAATCCTAGCAGTTTTACGAATGTTTTCCAATTTATAATTATTAAAATATTTCCAAGAGACACTGCGAAACATCTCGTCTTATTTTTGTTTCCTTGGCGTGAAACCACACTTCGCTTAAATTAATGTAAAATAAACATTTAAAAAATATATCTATAAACGCAATAATAAACCATAGAATTGTACCGCTTGCAGTTGTGCTTGGTGAATGGCTTCGTGAAATTCCGTAACGAAATTATCTTACTTAAATATGTCACGCAATACTTTTAAACACAATCTTCGTTTCACAAGAAAGAGAAACGCGCAAAGGCTACTGGGTATTTTTCCGCGTTAATAGTTACGCGTCCCTTAATAGTTATAGTTGCCGGCGGGTATTCGGAACGACAGCACGTATAGCATGCTAGGAATATCACCATAAAAGCGCACCGAGAGAACAACGCTTGTAACAGTCAGACCATCTTAATGATTTATTTTGCTGATATTTCCTTAGCGCACCCGCTCTCCTTGAACCGAGTTCCTGTGGCCTTTCTCTCAGAGCTGAAACGAAGCAAAAACACACGCCAGAAAGCTAAAATTCTTGTATAAATCAGATAAAATACAAGAAGACAGACGGCTATTGGAGGAGAAAGTTTTATAATCGAATTAATTAATGGCTCCTGTCGTGGAAGAAGTTCCTCGCGGAGTTAAATATTAATCCACTTTATAAACTGAGAGCGCATTTTCAGTTTATGTCGTAATCGCATTTCTATTTCGAAATGCTTGAACCTTAAAGCTGAAATACACCACTCGACAAAATTAACAGAACAAAATGTTTCTCATGTATATTTCGCTCGAGCAGTGTCACCGATGGCGAATATTTCATATAATTGACATCCTGGCATGCAAATTCCGAGTAGCCGGTAGAAATTGATTAATCGCCTTACAGAGCCACGCACATTACACAAATTACTCATGCCCTAAAAACACGGGTTGCGGCCGCATCACTTTATTCCCTTTTTTTTCCCTGACATGCTTAGTGGGATAGCCACATCTTCACTACTCAGGATGGTAAGTCATCCTGGTTTAAATGATTCTTTAAGATGGCGGGCCGTTGGACGACTTGAACATGGGCAGGCGGAAGCGGAATACTGGTTTAAATGTTCACGCAGTGTCGTCTCGGCACTATGGAAGCAGTTTCAGGAGACAGTATCATTACAAGAAGAGTTGGCCAAGGTCGCCCGAGGGCTACGTCAACCAGAACTGTCCGCTGTCTGACTCTAACAGCAAGATAAAACCCTACGATGTCCTGTCATCAACTTCTCTTGAAGTTGCTGCGGCCCAAAGTGAAAACATTTCACCCGTTGCATCAAATGGACTCTACGCAAGGAAACCAAGTGGTCTGTATCCCATTAACAACAAGCCACCGCAGAACTCGTCTAAACTGATGCCACGAACGTGCATCAGTTTAGAGCAGTTCTGCGGAGCCCTGACAAATGGCATACAGTTCTGTTCTTTGATCATTCCCGTTTTAGCCTAAAAACAGATTACAGACGTTATTTCATCTGAAGACAACGAGAAATGCGGTACCATCCTTCCAACATTAGAGAAAGGGACACGTACGGTGAAGGCGGCGTTCTCGTGTGGGGCGAAATAATGAGCAACGGCCCACAACTCCTCCTGTTTTTGATAGGGTTGCCGTAACTGCGCAGAGGTACAGAAAACAGATCCTCGAACCCTATTTGCGACATTTTAGGGATGCAGTTGGCCCAGGATTTTATTTTCATGCACGACAACGCCACTGCACATAGAGCTCAAGTGGTAGTATCTTGAATCTGAAGCTATCCAACGACTACCATGGCCAGCACAATCATCAGACCGCAAAAAGGACAAAAGTAGGAGTGCGCCAGGATGCCGAGCGTCTGACATTTGCCTGCGGGTAGAGAGATTGAGGGTTGTTCTAACCTGGCTGATGAACCGTGGTTGGCTTGTGCAGTAAACCGCTAGGCTCTCCGGTATCTTAACACAGTTCTCCAATACGAGCACGTATGAGTTACAGTCAGAGTCCAATCTGATCGAACATGTGTGGTTATAAACTTGGGCGTCGCATTGCAGGACTCATTTTGTACTCAGCCTAAGAATTTCTTCCTTAGATTGAGTACACAAGGAGTTCTGACAGAGTACTTGATAGCGCATGGGATGAGAAGCATCTCATAACATTTGGCAGGAATGAAGTAGCAGTGAGCAGAAGAACCGACTTTTACAAACTATGTTATTCGTGCAGGAATCGGAAAAAAATCTCAAATAACACGCGTGATTAATTTTTTCGCTGTTTCGATGAGATCTGAATGAACTGAAACGGATCGCGATATTTGAAATAGTTCACGCTACTTTTTCGTGTTATTTTCTGTTATTTAAGTGCGGTTATCTTCTTCACAGAAACAGAATGATGAATATTGTGTGTAGAAAAAGCCTTCTTAATTTTCCCGCGCGGTGAGAAATTTCACTAATTGCGACTCCGAGTTCCTAGCAGAGAATTATACAGAAACTGCCCAGAAACAGAGTTTTCTTCGTTTGCCTTCTGCATATTTTCGCTTTTCACAATTAGCTAATCTGCATAAGGTAGAGGATACTTACTTGGTTATAAACATGTGGCGTTATCTGGGAGGCATGGAGACGGCTGTCTCCGCAAACGTTCACCGCAAAAGCCGGCGGCCGTTGCCGGAACCAGGGACAGTTCTCGCGCGCAAGGCGCGAGAGTCCAATAATCGAGGTAAAAGTGGGTGCAATGGGTGTCCAAAAAGATTACACCGGTCACGAGCGAGTGGAATATCCAAAGTAAAAACAGTTTACATCCAGTTTCACTTAGCATAGTTTATCGCGATGGGGATGGTGGTAACGGTCATGTCATCCTTCGGCTCCCCGTACTATAATTCTTCGGAATGCTGCGAACTTGATCCGATATATTTGATCCGGCAGGGAGACTCGAGCAGTTGCGATTCCGTCGACCGCAGAAAGGACAAAAGTTTGAGTGCGCGAGGATGCCGAGCGTCTGACACCTGCCTGCGGGTAGAGAGATCGAGGGTTGTTCTAACCTGGCTGATGGATCGTGGTTGGCTCGTGCAGTACACCGCTAGGCGCTCCGGTATCTTAGCGCAGTTCTCCAATACGAGCACGTATGAGTTGCGGTCGGAGTCTTACGGAAATCTTATTTCCAACCGGTATCACGTGATGAAATTATGACGATGAAATCCACGCTGAACGAGTAAATGTTTTCCTCTTCGGGAAAACGTGTCTTTCCGCAGCAAATACAAAAACTGCCGCACACTCAGTTCCACGCCCGTAGCATCCTCCACTCTAACTCGTAATTCTTCGTTGGCCCATGCGCGAGCATGCGGTCCCGCTACCTTGTTCTTTTTTGACGATGTGTACAACCTCCGAAAAACAACCTCAAAGGCTTAATCCCGCTCCTGTCGGGTGACTTTATCGTCGCCACCTCACGAAGCAATGATGGAACCGTGCGGTGCAGAAAGATTACAGGCAGTTGTTGACAGAATACTTATGTTTGACTCGATAAACTTTACTACCTAGCGCCGCAACTGACTAAAGGTTCCTGAACTCGGCACCGATGCTCCAGCCAGTGAACGATCAAGATAAGGAACGAGATAGCGTTCGCAGTTCAGTTATATTTCAGACTACCGCTGTTATTTTGACTTTCTCCAGAATTCTGCGGACAGGACAAGTGTAATAATTACGTATCCGAAGAAGCGAATTATTCTAAGCACTGGCACGCTCTCTTAAATTAGCTGACCAGTGTCAAATATTCTTTACTCGGCTGGATGATGTACACGAACCACGCTGAATGTAAACATGACGAAGAGGACGGAATATTTTGAAAATTTGGCGATATCAGATCGAGAGCCTTTACGTTAAGTAACTGCACTCTTCTTCTTCCATCGTGTAGTCAGTAATAACGAACATTATATAAAGCTAGTACGGTAGGTTATATCGAGAGGTGGTTGTAAACTGGCGAGCTCTTCTGCGAGAAACAGTGACTGCAATGCAGTGAGACGCTAGTGCGACCCGTCTTGTATACAGAAGTTAAGAATTGCAATATTGAATATAAGTATCAGCGTAATTATAAAATTACGCTGATAATTATATTCAGGAGCAAAATTAGGCGCAGGACGACATACAAGGCAGAGGATTTGTTTGTTTGTTTGTTTATTTGTTTGTTTTATGGCGCATTAGCATCTAAGGCTATAATGCGCCAAGTCAACAAGGCAGAGGAAAGAAAATAAATATGCCGAGAAAGAAAGGAACGAATTAATAGAAAATGTAGAATAGTATACAGAGAGTTCTCGTTGTTCGTCGTCGAGCACTTCCTTGATAGCTCACATCGGGTCATACTGATGTCAAATCAGTTTCCTTTGCGCATCTATTGGAGAATTTCTCAATTTTACAAATTTCCTCTAAACTTACTTTCAATTATCTAAATATTTTTTTTTAAAAAAAGCTAAAAGAACTCCAAATATTTCAGTTTTGTGAGTACTATTGAAGAAATTAATATAAAATTTTCTAATGAAGTTTTACCCATTTACGTAAAGAAAGAATTTAGCAAAAGTGTTGCTGAGAAACCTTTTGTTTGATAGGTTAAATGCAATTTCCTTGTACAAAACTCCACAAAAGAGAAATAAAACAACCGAAAGTCAGTTCTTCCTTTAGGAAAAATTACAGAAAGGTGCTGGTGACTTTTTTTTTTTTTTTTGACTTAAATTACACGAAGTTTATACTGAGGAGAAAAACAGTTGGCGGCCAGGGAACAAGAATTGTGGGAAAGAGGGCAAGACGTACAAATGAGTGAAGAGGGGATTGAGCCACCAATTGTGTTCCATTTAGTAATAGTTTTATACTTCATTAAAAATTATAAAATGTGATTTCAAAGAACAACTACGCTTTTTATGTACATAGATAAAACATCATAAAATATTTATTTATTTATTAATTTTATTTCTTATTTTATTATTATTTGCTTTCATTTTTTTTTTTTCTTTCTCTGTCTCTTTTTTTTTTTTAATTAATCTTCCGGAGTGATTCCTGTCGAATCTGGAAGGCCAATGTCTTTAATGCAATCCTTAATTTTTGGTCCTTTTACGGAGAAAGAAGTCACATTGTTATTTTCCCTGCACGTTGATTATGGAATGTGCTTCTGGTGTTCCCCTTCACTTCGTAACGGATAAATTGATACTGGAAATGTTTTGTTGGTGATCAATCACACAGCAGCAAAATTTGACTACTACATCAGAGTAATAAATCCCACGAGTGGATAGGCGAAAAATTTGAAACTGTTTGAATTATGAACAGTGCAAAACTGTAATTGAAAGGGAAAAATTATGTCAATGCTAATTGATCTTTTAACATTCCGGATTTTCATACGCAATTAGATAAATATTATCTTTATACTCCGGCAAGACCACATAAGTCAGAAGAGTTTACTAACCATTTTTGACACGAATACAATCATTTCCGTATTTATAAGTCGTGTGTGATCAAATCACGGTTAATTCAAACGAGTTGAATCTACTGCACTGCGGTGCTCACAAACCGACACAGCCGAGATGAATACGTTTCAAAGTGAATAAGTTTCATGAGAAGCATATTTAAGGAGAGTATTGTACTTCTTTCTAAAAAAAAAAATCTTACGACCGCGGGTTTCATTATAATATCCGCTTATTTCCTTCAAACTATCAATTATCAACTCGGCTCACTGCCAGCTGTCGACTGGCAGGCGGCAATGAACAATGTTTATTCTTCACTACTCTTTTAGAGTCGCAATCATATCAGCTGGAACAGCCCCGCAAACCCGAAACCGACCCGCAAAAAAAAAAAAAAAAATTAAGAAAATTTGTCTTAATATTTTTATATATCAATAATAATGCAATAAAAACCTAAAACTTTAACATATTCAAAATTTTAAAACACAAATAAGCTGAAAAAAAATGTACTAAAAATGTCATAATTAATTTTACACTTTTTTTTTTTTTTTTTTTGTAATTGCTGTGCAGAAAGAGCATATCATCAACAGTTTCTGAATTCGCTGAGTCTTTGGATGAAAATTCCAGGTGCAGAAAAATCTCTTTCACTGGCTAGTGCAGCCAGTGAAAGAGAAAAACTGCTGAAGAGTTTTTTTTTAGCCGCGTGTCACTGACGATCGTTTTGAAGCAAGTATCATGTCGGACATACAGATCGAACAGCGATATGTGATTCGTTATTGTGTCAGATTAGACGGGGCTTAAATGCATCGGAAACGGTTAAAGGGATGAATGAAACATATGGTAACGAGTGTCTTGGTAGAACATCCACGTTCCGGTGTGACCGAACTTTCCGATGTAAAGTGATTTCTCCATCAAGACAACATTAGCCCCACGTGGCTAATATTGTGCAGGCAGTGATCACTGCCATAGGTGCCGAGGTTCTGCCAAATTTGGGTATATCACTGTCCACTTTTTCTTCATTGTCATCCCTTTTGTAATAGGAGGCGCCATTCAGAAGTAACAGTCTGAGACGTGATTTGCTGGCTCCCTCCATATCATGGACACTGCAAAAAGGCATAAAATGTCCCTTTCGATTCACCTACGCGTCGAGTTTTGATGAACAGGTAGTGCAGCATATGTGAGTAGCTCAGTTCTTGTACACCCAAAGTACAAGAAGTAGGCCTTTTTTTATAGCTCGAGTTAAGGGACGCTTTCATGAGGCTAACGTGACTTCTCCACATACGTAACAGAAGTGATCCGGACTATTCATACAATTACCGGGAATACTAATTTACACGACGCAAATACTGCGCAAAAAGTAGAAATCTCACAGAGAACAAATGTTTACTGAGAACAAATCGCCCAGTACCTAGCTTATTCGAGGATTACTGCCACAGAGTAGAAGACGCATTTGAGGCGGCAACTTATCATGTGATGCAGAGCCAAGTGACAGTTGCCGATCACGTGATAAGAGCGTGGTGGAATAATATGGAATTTTTCTAAAATCGTCCCCCAGAATAAAGCCACTGCCCCTCCTGCTATTTGAGATAAAACTTCAGCGTAATAATTTTACGTTGAAGTTAAGATGCCAAGGAGTTTTGATATTATGTGATACAATAGTAGATTCCACCCATTCCTGTGTCAGAAACAGAATTTATCAGTTATGCAGACGACTTAAAGCTCCTCTATCGGATCAACAGGACTACCCGACCTGATTCCATTTCTGAAACCATTATCAACAGTCTTAAGAATCTGATTACATACTTGGCACAGTTTTTTCTTAAGATAAATCCAAACAAATCTGCACAAATGGTATTTTCACTCAAATCAAACCCAACGCAACTAAACCTGGAAATCCACCGAATCGCCATCACCCCAGTCACCAAGCACAAAGATCTCGGCATTATATTCGATTCCAAACTCAGTTTCAAACACCATGTTGCAGACATTCACAACAAGGTCTGCAGATCAAGATGGCTTGTCAAACAACACCTCCTTCGTGTCACAGGGCCTGAGTACACGCTCCAATACAATATACTGGTTTCTGCAGCAAGTCATCACCTACGGTTCAGAAATCTGGGCGTCGGCAACGAAAACCACACTAAAAACCATTGCATCTGATGAGTACTGGCTTCTTCGGCGAGTCCTCCTCAAGCATAATCTGCCACCACTCACACATACTTCACATATCATCCAACTTCTAAATTACAGAAAAGTCTCCAAACGGATATTCGCCCTCTGCTTGCTCGTGTCAATTAAAATGATAGCGGGTGAAGTCAATGCGCCAAATTTTTGGCAGATGTGCAATTGGAGGATCCCCCCCCCCGAAACCCTTAAGAGCCCTCCCCTCTCTGCAGTCTGTGGCGTGGATGTTGTGGGTATTACTGAATCAGGCAATCATGTAACCAATCACTGCCTGCAATAAAGATATTAATAATTCTGTTATATTTCCCACAGAAATGTTAACAAGGATACAATCACTTGGCGTGGATCTGAGCAAGTTCTCCTGTGACAAGCAGTACAGGAGAAGGATCCTAATACAAGCATGTTAACTGCTCCCTGCCCAGTAGTGCAAACGTGGAAAAAACTCTGTCGGTGCCACTACCTGTGAACCATCTTTCCTCTTATCTAGATGTATGGAGAACTGGCATCTGATCATGGGTTTTTATTTTATTATTGCTATTTTGTTATTAGCATTATATTGTGTTACTCAATATCACTATTTGTGTATTTATATCCACGTGAGACCTCTGGCAGCATGCCGTGATGGGTATATTGTGTGGTATCTTTACGTACAACAAAGATTAAGATTCTGGTAAAAATGCTTTGGCATCAACACGACCAGATCTTGAACCAATATCAAAAAAGGCGCTGCAAATTCCATCTATCCTTCATTCTTTACACACATGTTTCACTTTCTTTTCTGTTATTATTTCTTTATCTTCTTTACTTGTAATTTTTAATGTACCCACATTTTTTTCTAAAATAACCTTTTATAGTTTTTAAACTAAATGCGGAAGAGTTTTGTTTTCTTAAAATTGAAGACCCAATTTTATGGCTTTGAAAAACAGAAACGCAAGATAAAACTATTTGTTGCGACATTTAACTAATTCTTCATTTTCATAAATCAGTCGAAATCTGGTCCAAATATTTGATTTAGCTTTGTTTTCGTTTTGCTTTCATTCATAGACATTATTACAATTTTTGTTAAAAATTAAAGTAAATACTTCTCATTAATGTTTATACGAACAGCACTACTCTAGATTGGGTTGGAATGTTCAGTAAAACGCGATCCTTTTATGTTCGGGGTGATATAATCCATGGTGGAATATTCCAACATGGATTATCCATGTTGGGGCATTGGAATTACGTTCATGACCAAGTCAAGGATAAGACAGTCACAAAATAGCATGCGGCGTGGAGGATGCGCTTGTAACGATTGTTTCAGCCATGATCTATTTGATACACTTCTCAACAAAATTAACAGAACATGTAGAAAACGTGATGTAACTCGTGCACCTTGCGATGAAGCGGGACAAAATGAAGCGGGTACAGTTCTGTTTTATGATGAGTCAAATTTTAGCCTTCAAACAGATTCTAAACGTTATTTCATCTGAAGATTACGACGAATACAGTACCGTCCCTTCAACATCAGAGAAAGGAACACTTACGATGGAGGCGGCGTTCTCATGCGGGGCGGAATAATGATCAACATCCGCACCCCTCCTCGTATTTTTGATAGGGGTACCGTAACTGAGCAAAGGTATCGAGATCAGATCCTTGATCAGATGTGCGACTTTTTAGGAGTGCGGTTGGTTCACATTTTTTTTTTTTTCATGTACGACAACGCCACTAAACACAGAACTCAAGTGGTACAGGAATATCTCGAAACTGAAGATATCCTGCGACTGCCGTGGGCAGCATCATCATCATCATCATCTACTTACCGGAACCTGGTTACCACACGAAAGGCTTGATTACCTCAGCCTCCGTAATTTCAGGGTCAGCAGATGCGGCGCGTTACTGTACTCATTCAGTTATACACAATCCAGATTTTTTGACCAAATAATATGACTTCGAAGTCCAATGTGCCATACGTTACTAACGACTCAAACGCTAGTGAAGCTTTGGGGAATGAAGAAGTGATGACCAAAACAGTATATTGACCAAAACCCAGAAATCATCCTTGCATGTCTCACAGAAATGAACTGGAATGATCTAGAGCAGCGGTGCCCAAACTACTGAGATTTGAGGACCCCTTCAAAAATTAAAACAAGCTTTCAGCCCCCCCTTCAAAAAAAAGAAGCGATTGGGGACTTAAGAAGAGGACCCTAGCGCTCTTCTATAAGGCAGTCTTCTTACCAGCAATAACATACGCATCAGGAGTCTGGTTCCACAAGGCGGTAACAGCAGTAAACAAAAGGAAGCTAGAGACCATTCAACGTTCAGTCCTACTGAAAATCTCGAGAGCCTGCTGTACTGTAAGCACCCACGCCCTCCAGGTCCTCTTGGGTGCTCTCCCCCTGGACCTGGAGATCGTCCGCTGTGGGTTGCTTTATCAACTATCCAAAGGCAAATCAATCACCTGCCTAGACTACACAACTGATCCGGCGAACGATCGTAAACTCGAGAAAAAACGCCTTCTCACCCACCTACAGCAGGCCTGGCAAACCCGCTGGACGACTTCGACAAAAGGAGAAGTCACCCGACGATTCATACCGGATAATCAACTAGTGTTTCCCAAAAGCCCAAACTGGTTTTCACCGGGACTGCTGACATCTTACCTGCTCACGGGACATGGCGCAATAAGAGCAAAACTCTCCAGTTTCGGATTGAGTGACACCCCTCTCTGCCACTGTGGACAGCCAGAGACGTGGGAGCACCTCAAGCACCACTGCCAACTATACGAAGACCTCCGCTGCCTCTTAATAACTAGACTACGTTTCTCGCCAATAAACCAAGAACAATATCTCCTGGAGAGCGAGGACAACTATAAAGCCTTAACGCAGTTTGCGCAGGATTTTTTTACTAGAAGAAGAACATACCCACAACCTTAGCAGGAATTTTCCCACAAACTAACCACTCGTCATCCATAATAAAGATCCTTAGATGTGTCAGCCAAACAAAAACCTAACAGCTACAATCTGAAAAACTAATCATTAACTTAACCTGGATCTGACCACTGGCTTAAACTGGAGTCATTATCTGGACATGACCACTCACACGGACGGGACAACATGTCCCAGGAATGGCATACGAAGACCTGACAAAAACATTATGCAGTTTGCTGCGGAAACATCATTAGGGTACCCTCACTCGGTTCGCTTTCTTTCCCTTCCCTTGGAAGGGATGGTTACTCTGTACCTTCCCCCTGCCATCCTCTATCTTCACCTGGTGAGGCATGGGCCTGCCCCGCCAACTTTTGGGGTTATCTTAATCTTTATTGTATACAAACATGGTATATACAATAGACCCTTCACAGCAGCAATGCCAGGGGTTTTATATTGGTTGGTGGACAATAGCCTTGGGGAAAGGGGGCCCACATCGAAGTTCGGGCTCATCCCCCAGAGCCAACAATAAAATAGAATCAGTGTCAGATTATTTACAGGATATATGCTTTTGACAGTATTTACAATGAAATAATAAAGATATTCATATTTACATTATGTTATATTAATATTTATATTCATAAAGATATTGTTGACTTTATTTACAACACATTCATAAAGACATCGTGCTTTGAACATTATTTACAATATATTGGGCATTATTATTATGCTGCCCTTATCAATGTGCACTGTGCCTAGCCAAGGTGCACATACAGTACGAAGGATCTGTCTTCGGTACCTCCGATCCTTCACAAACCTACAGAGGTCGCCGTCAATTGAAAGGATTGTGGGGAGCATCTCCCTGGGGAGAAAGCGGTCACTGAGCGATAGTCTGTTATAGTGAGCTGTGAGCGTGGGAGCTGACCTCAGTTCGGGTAGAGGGATCCTCCAGCCACACAGTTCCCAGATGTTTGGCTCCGAGACCATTCCGGTTGTCATCTTGACAGTGAGAACAAGGCGTTTTTCAAATACAAGATCTGGAAGTCGGGCAAAATTAAGTGAGATCGCCATCGCAGTTGTTCTTTGCTGGGGTGGACGACGATGTTTATGCGTGATCCAACGAAGGAGCCAGTATTCGGCGGAGTACACGCGCTTGATGTTGGTAGGGGCCGCGGACCCCCAAATTTCCGAGGCATACAGTACGACGGAGTATACTGAGGTGTATACGTATCGACGAGTCACATCCAGATCCCTAACGTGAAGCAGTTGTTGTTTTGTGGTCCAGCGCATTTGACAGAATTTTGCTGTGAGTTTGTCAATGTGGGGGTTGAAGCTCAGTTTATAGTCGAAGACGACTCCCAAGTCTGTATGCATCTTGACCACTGGGAAGGGAATGCCGTCTAGAGAGGCTTGGCGCTTCAGAGAAAAGACAATTTGTGCTGATTTGGCAGGGTTAATGAGGAGGCCAAATTGATGGAAATAGGATCCTAAGTTATGTAACTTTTCACAGATCTTTTTATTGATGTATGAGAGATGTTCGCCGGATTTAATCTGAGTAAATATCTTAATATCATCGGCATAGCAGAGTATATCTTCTCTCTGTTGCACAAACGGAAGAATAACTGCGGTGAATAATGCTCCGGAGAGAACTCCGCCTTGGGGAACTCCTGCAGTGATCTTTCTCAAGATTGTGTGTTGATCCGCTTTAAGAAGTTTAAGAAGGTTCTCTCAGAGAGCAGGGCTGTGATAAACCACAACATGTCACCTTTTATGTAGAAGTAGTTTTCTAGGAGGTGAACAAATGAGGGGATACTGATGGAGTCGAAAGCAGCTTCCAGGTCGATGTAGGTGACAGAAAGCTCTGCTTTAGCTTCTAGTGCACTGAGAATGGTTGTTTTGGTTATCGATATTAAATTGGTGACTATGGATCTACCTGGAATGCCATAGTGAATCTGTGGGGGTTTGTCAGGCATGATTTGATTGGTGATGGTGGAAAGTAATGTCTTCTCCATGAGCTTCAAGAGGCTGGAAGAATGAGAGATTGGCCTGAACTGTTTAATGAGGGTTGCAGATTGGCATTTAGGGTGTGGCCTCACAGCATAAATGTTCCAGAGAGGGGGAAAGTAGTGCTGCGTTAATGCACGGTTATAAATTGATAGTAGTGGATCGATGATAAACGAGCTAAGGCATTTAATCATGAGTTGTGTGCACAAGATCGGGGCCTGCAGTTGCAGTGGGTGGCAATCCATTTATAGCAGTTATAAGCTGCTTCCTGGTGATGCGAACGGTGGCGAGCATATCAGTAGGGACGTTGTTGATGGGTAAGTTGCCTAGATGCATCGGGGCCACAGTGTTTGAGAACCGTGCAACGTGGTCCATCCACAGTTCAAGGTCCAGTGTCTTAGGAATTCCTGTTGTGCTGAGAGTCATAAAACGATTTGCCTTTTCGTAGGGTTGAATTTAAATGCTTTTTAATTGCAAATATTTTCTGACGGTTGAAAACTGCTCGGGCTCTGGAGAAGGCAATACGATCTTGTATAGCGCCTGATTATTTCCATCTCTTATGCAGATTTTGTTTTTGTTGAAAGCTGTTGTTCAGTGCTGGTGTCCACCAGGCTCTCGAACGGGGAGTGATGCAGACAGTCTTTGTATCACCATAACTTGCAATGGTTCGAATCCATCTAGTCATGAGGTCAACAGCTAGCTCGAGGTCACAATTATTGAGAGCCTCCCAAGGTATCGAGGATGCAGCTTCGAGACATCGTGGTGGATCAATGAATTTGGGTGCTGTGATGTCTTTTTTCTTTTTTGGGCCTTGGATATCAAAGTTAGGTGCGGCTAAGTGCAGGAGTAAGGCAATGGGTTCGTGATCGGATTGAAATAGGTTTTGAGGACTGTCTGCGAGGTCGCATGGTGCTGAGGAGAATATCAGATCCAAGAGATTAGATCCTCTCGTGGGGTGGCAATTAAGTAGGGCGATACCCAATGAATTCATACTTCTAATGAGTTTCCTACTAAGATGTGTGAGAGTAGGTGGAAGATTGAAGTCTTCACAAATAATGTGCTTAGCAGAGGCATGGAGGTGATTTACCAGCCAGTGGATCACATCTTCAATGATGTCACTGTTTGGGCCTGGTGGAATGTATACTGTTGCTATGTCTATCAGGTTGGCATTGAACTTGAGGGATACCATAGCAGCTTCAAATGCAAGGGATTTGGTTACCACACAATGTGTCAATGAGAAGATAGTGGTATTATAGAATATTGCGACTCCCCTCCCCCCTCTACGATCCTCTCTGGAGGAACTGAGCATCTGGTACCCAGCCTCAGGAGCACAGGCAAGGGAGTCCCGCCCATTCCCAAGCCACGTTTCGGCAATGCAGAGAATATCAAAGATTTTAGAGAGGAGAAGCTGTTCGACAGTGTCTAGCTTGTTACAAATACTCCTTGCATTTTGATAGACAATTCGAATGGTGGTAGCCATAGTAACTGGAGTTCGTACAGGTGGCAAGTCTCTTTTTAAGCTTCGCACTGGTCTACTGTGCATTGCGATGTGTACAGGGATATTCTTTACAGGTCTGGAGCCCTGGGGATTGTCATTATAATCTGCTGAGAGTTGGATAGAATGATATGTGGACAGTTTGTTTCCTATGGTAAGTTTGTTCTCAGTGAAGTTAGCTGATTTCTCATGCGTTTTGTTGGCTTGGGAGCTTGGTAGCTTGAATTGCTATTCCGTTTGATGTTGATGTCGGTGGTTTATTGCGGTTCTTGGCTTCTGATATAGGAAGGGTTTGACGAGGGTTCCAGGGGGCCATAGCCTTGGATCCAGTACGAAGCTCATCTTCTCTGGGTGTCAGGTAAGGATGAAAGAGGCGTAGGTTGGATACTTGGTTCTTCTCTGTCTCACATCAATATTCATCCCATGTACTTCTGTAAACATGGCCTTAATGCTGTCTGGTTTAGTAGTCGGTTCCAGTCGAGATATAAAGATTCGACCACGAGTCTGAACTGCTGTAATATTGTACGAATTAGCAAGAGTACCCTTCGAGGAAAGTTCTTTGGCATCTCTATTGCCATGTTGTCTTTCATGTTCCATGTTCTGATATGTTGAATATGTCATCCGGGTTTCTTTTGAGTGAACATGTTGGTTGGTGAGGGGTGCCAGGGAGTAGAGGCTGCCTATGAGCCCTGCTGGTGGGATCTTTTAGTTATTCTCAGCATCTTTTTTGCCGGTGACTCTTCTGCAAATGTGGGTCTTGATGCACCCTTTCCAGTATTGTCTCCTTTAACCTTTTAGATTTAGTAGGATTTTGGGTCGGTATTGTGGAGAGGGCCATCTGAGAGGTCTTTGAGTGGCTACCCCCAGTGTTATTAGATGCAGAATTGGGTGAGTTACAGTCATTCAGCCCTGCATCTCCGCTATTAAGCTGATTGTTGTCTCCTTGTGTTACGGCTGCCATTGGGCTAAGGGTGATAGGCATATGAGGCATTGCATTATACATAAATTGGGGAGTATAATTCCTTTTAGCGTTGGAAACGTGTATCAATTCTATTTCTTGTGGCTTGTTTTCCGAGGTTCCCTGAGCCATGTTGTGTGGGACGTTGGATATACTGTTTTCATTTGGCATAAATAACGTTGCTAGTTGACACACTTGATTGGTTAGGAGACCTATTTCTTGTTTCATGTCATTGTTCTGTACACGAAGCTGCCGGTTATCTTCGGATAAATTCTGCAGACTGTCAGAGATTGATGTGAGTTTCCACATTATGTTTTCCAGAAATTCTGCAGTTTGCATGTGGAACAATTTCATGTGTTCTGTATAGATCCCATTAATGTTTTTCAGGAACCTGTTTTGCTCATCATTAAGGAGGGCACTTTCCCCTTGGCTTTGTTTCCTACATTCCACAGGATTTTCATGTGTCGCGATGATTGGTTGTTGAAAGCAGACATCTGAGTCCATTTCACACTCCGGGTTAACCGCTACTGAGTCAGTTTGACTTGCAGCGTGAGTCTGACTAAAATTTGATGTTTGGACGTTTGTTTGGTTATATTCGATCTCCGTGTCATTCTGGATATCCACATATTCCGTTGCATTTGTCATTTGTTCTTTACTTTCTTTGCAGAATGATGTACTTTTGACGTCGGTGCTTGTTGAACCGCTTGATATCGCATTTGGTACAGGTCGCGCATTAAGATTGCCGACATGACGTACATTGGATTACTGCTTCCTGATGATCTACTTTACAACGGAAGCACGTGGGAGTGCTTGTCGAAATTTCTGATTCTGCCATACTTTGCCTTTCGGTTGAAATTTGTCCGACTAATTACTTTACTGCGGAGAATTAAAACCACTTGTATTTTAGTTGAAAGAAGAGGAGAGTTTAACGTACCCTGGGGGTTCAGCAGTGCAGGGCTTTGTGACTTCTCAAGATTGACCACGATGTCGTCATATGCCCTTTAGGGCACTAGTGTTTGCTGTCTGTATACGGATTAGCATTAGTAGAGGCATTTGATGTAAGAAAGCAAGCTTATGCAGCATCAGCCAAAAAAAAAATAAAATAAAGTAAAATAAATAAATAAAAAATAACCACTTCCACTTCACCCCTCTGTTCGTTCGAAATACCTGTCCAGCTGAGCCTTAAACTTATTTAGGCTATCAACTTCCACGACAAGGGATGGAAGTCTGTTCCACCTACCAACCACTCGCTGGCTAAAGGCAAATTTCCGCACATCTATCCTACATCTGTCTTTCCTCAATTTGAATTTATGCCCTCTCAAACGATTATTCTGAGCAAGAGGAAGAATCCCATCAGCATTGAGCATGCTCAAACCATTCAAGGCTTTGTACACCTCTATCAGCTCACCTCGCTGGTGACTAGTCTCCAGACACTGTAATTCGCAAAACTTAAGCCTTTCTTCGTAAGAGCACTCCTTTGTTCCATTCACTAATATTGTTGCTCTTCTCTTTACTCGTTCCAGCAGCTCTACATCCTTCTTGAAATGAGGCTTCCAGACCTGTATACAGTACTCTAGGTGTGGCCTGACCATTGCCTTATACAAGGGAATAATCACCTCCTTATCCCTGCTAGAAAAATTCCTATATATCATTGACAATACACCATGAGCTACTCTTGCAGCCCGTCTGCACTGCTCAGAGAACTTCATATCTGCCTGCACAACCACCCCCAGGTCCCTTTCATTCTCTACCACTGTCAGTGTAGTACCACAGAGTTGATACGTTGCTCTGGGGTTGCTGTTTCCCATATGTAGTACTTTACATTTGTCAATGTTAAACTTCATTTGCCACCTCTCAGCCCATCTGCTCAACCTTTCCAGATCCTGTTGCAGCAGCATAGTGTCAGTAGTGTCCTTGACAACCCTGCCAAATTTCGTATCGTCTGCAAACTTGGACATTAAGCTTGATATACCATCATCAATATCATTTATAAATACAGAGAACAAAAGACCCAATACTGAACCCTGAGGGACTCCACTAATAACATTAGTCCGCGATGAGCAGTGTCCATTGATTACCACTCTCTGTCTTCTCCCCCTCAACCACCCCTTTATCCATAGAAGCAATTTGCCTCCAATGCCACACTGCTCCAATTTGTGCAGCAGTCTTCCATATGCAACAGTATCAAAAGCCTTTCTAAGATCCAAGTATATAATATCAAATTCCCTGCATCCAGTTCTTTTGTGACTGCATCACAGTATCCAATCAAATTGGTCAGGCAAGACTTTCCCTTAACAAAACCATGCTGTGTCCGAGCTATAACTGGAGTCTTGTCTAGGTGATTCTGCAGTGCTTCTTTAACCAGTGCCTCCATTAATTTTCCGGGAACAGAAGTTAAACTCACAGGTCTATAATTACTTGTGTCAGCCTTTGATCCTCCCTTGTGAATTGGGGTCAGATTTGCACATCTCCAGTCCATTGGTACCTTCCCTGGGTCCAAGGAAGCTCTCATAATTATGGCTAAGAGTTTGCTTACTTCCTTTGCTGCCTCCTTTAATATAACTAGATAGATCCCATCCACACCAGGTGCCTTTCTTGTGTTTATCTTCAACAATTTCTCCTCCACTTTACTCTCAGTTATTACAAGATTCTCTAGCTTACTGATAGAGTTGAATACACCCCTGGCATTCCCCTCGCTGAATAACTCCTCATGTGTGAATGTCGATGCAAAATATTCATTTAGTTTGTTAGCTACCAGAGCAGGGTCATCAACAGTTGACCCATCGATATCAAGTGGACCAATCTGATTCATCCCCTTCCTTCTAGAGTTTACATAAGTAAAGAACTCTCTGCTGTTTTTCTTCGCATCCCTTGCCAAGGATCTCTCGTAATCTGCCTTCGCCTGCCTAACCTCCTTTGTAACTTGGTTACAGATCAACTTGTATCTATCATAGGCTTCTATGTCACATGTTAATTTGTATGTATCCCATGCATTTTTCTTCTCTGCCATATGCCTCATTAGTTCATCTGACATCCATTTAGGCCTAAACCTTGAACAATATTTCTTAGTTGGTATGTAAAGCCTAGTAGCTTGCAAGATAAGTTCTTTGAATGCTTCCCATTTTGAATTTGCTGTTGGTAACATCATCAGTTAATCCCACTGTATAGAATTTAAATACTGTCTCAGTCCATCATAGTCGCCTTTACGAAAGCAATACCCCTTCCCTTTACCCCTAATGGTAGTTACCTCTTTGAGTAACTCCCACTTCAGAACACTGTGATCACTGCCACCTAGTGGTTCATTTATCTGCAGATTCTTAATGCATGAAGAATCACTACTGATAATCAAATCAAGAGTATTACTCCCTCTAGTTGCCTCCCGAACATGCTGATGTAGAAAACAATCATCCAATAAATCCACAAAAGCCCTGCTAGTGTGTGAGTGACCATCCCCCAAATTCCAGTCAATATCTGGGAAATTAAAATCCCCCATTATAAGACTCTCTGATTTACTGGCCCACTCTATTTCTCTGTACAGTTTCTTATTATACTCATCAGAGTCATTAGGCCTATAGCACACTCCTACTCTCAATTTTGATCTCCCAATGCTTATGTCACACCAAACTGACTCGACACTGACTGTCCAGTGATGTCGACTGGCTTCACTTCCTTGGATTTTATGTGTTTCTTAACTAATAGCATAACCCCTCCTCATTTCCTATCCTGTCTATCCTTTCTGTAGACATTGTACTCCCCAAATTCCAGTTCTGCATTCCTTATATCTGTGTGACACCACGTCTCTGAAATCCTCACAATATCTGCCTTTGATGTTTTGAGCAATAACTCAAATTCATCAAATTTTTTTACTAAACTCCTAGCGTTGGTGTACACGCAAGTATACATGCACCTGCTCTTCCTCTTAGCCACCCTAACACAACCCATGTGTTCACTTGTACCCCCATGATTCCCAGCAGTCTCTGTAATATCCTGCATCTTATTTTCCAGACTGCTGCTCATTCCAATAGAAGCAGTACAAGAATCACTTTCTCCTCTGCCAGTGGCTACTGTTAATCTATTAGTCCTTGTATCGCCCCAATCTAGCAGTTTTCCGACCCACCTAACACTGCCTGGATAGCATCAGCAAACATTCTTGCACTCTTTCTATTTAAGTGTATCCCATCCCTGTAGAAGCAATCTCTCCTGTTAACAAGTACAGACCAGGCTGAAAAAAATTCTACCCCTTGAGCCTTGCACAATCTTTCCAGGGCCGAATTGATCGACAGGGCTCTCATCATATACTCCCTCCTATCATGTCTGGGCAGAATTGCAGACACTTTCAAATTCAACCCTAATTCACGGCTTTTTTTCATCAGTGACCTGTACTTGTTAAGTAATTCCGCCAGTCTCCTACTCTTAATATCATTAGTGCCAACTGTACAACTATATCACCTTTTGTGCCCTTAAAAGATGATATCCGCTCTACAACGTCATCAACCTTTGCCCCTGGCAGACAGGTTGAGACAGGTTGGTTATATAAGAGCTAATATAATGGAAGCAATAGCATAAAAAAGTATAAAACATGAAGTACCTGTTTGTTTGATGATGGAGATGATAGCCAATATCATTCAAACCCCAGATTCTTATTTTTTAAAGAGAAATAGTGAAACCGCTAAGCCTAATTATGAACAATGCGTAGATAATGAGAGAGTTCTCGCAAGATAACTCTGGTAATGACAAAATTTTCTCACCCACATAATCCGCTTGCTTAGTTCTTTCAGCTGGCACACTTTTCCAGTGGAAGAAAACACTTTATCTAAGAAAAATCTGAACACAAAAGGATTCTCAGTCCTTTGGATACAGGATTTGCACATATTCCTTCATGGAAGACTGTTGACTCCATCTTCACTATTGACTCCATATTTCTGTCTTTCACTCCCCAGTCTTCAGTCTCCCTTCCCTCTCTAGCTATCTTGCGACTAGCGTTTGACCCTTGCCAAAACTACACAAGCCCCACACAAAAATTAAAAAAAAAAAAAAAAAAAACTATAACCCGTATAACTTATATCTCTTTCGGCCTGACCCAATTTCTAGCGTTTCTACCTCCCCTCCACTTTTTTTTTTTTTTTTTTTATCGGTCCTAGCCCCTGAAATCTCAGGAAATTATGTGGCAGGACCTGCCAGAGTAAATAGTAAATTTCTAAAATACTGGTGTACCTGGTCTGCCTCCACGAGGTATAGTTGGGCAACGGTGGTTCTCATTTGAGACCCAACGGCTAAACGACCAGATGAACAACGGTACAAAACATTACACATCACAATATCCACACACTTTTAAACCTCTGGCCTCTACAGTGTTCTGTATCACACCACATGTATATTACTCGGAGATGGGGGAAACCCCTGGTGCCGTTAGACCCTAAATACACTATAAAAACTGGGTTTTCTTAAGAGAAAATTCAAAGTTTTATTCTTATACAGATACATAATAACTTTGTTTATCAATTTGCTATACATAGAACGAATGATTTGAAATATGTATACAATTATATACGCTAATCGTATCGAAAATAAGTAATGTTCTATGACAAAGTTAGTTGTGATTCTACCAGTATATTTTTTAAGAAAATAAACACATATTACTTGATACCTTCGGAACATTTCGCGGTCCCCCTGGAACAGGTCTATGGATCCCAAGGGGACCGCGGGCTCCAGTCAATAAGCATCGCCATATCTAAACTGGTAAACCAGTTAGTCCAAATTGTCACCCAAGGAGCTTCCAAGTAAATAAATTTCCCTGGAAGAACTAACATACGATTCAATCCTGAAGTCATTAAAGAGGGAAGAAAAAAGCTTTCAGAACATTTTAAAGTATCGTACGTCAGCTGACAACACAAACCACGTGTACAAGAAAGAGAGGGCAACCTTCTTTAAATGTAAATGAATTTCAATCCAGCAGCTGGTACTCAAAAATAAATCACTCCAAAAGTATTATATCCAAATGCAAGAAGGAATTCCATATGGTAGAAAGGGTATTTCAAGAATGGGTATCTTTGACTTTCAACGAGGTGCCATCAGACCCAAAAACCGAAACGATTTCTTCATACACTGCTGACAGCACCTTTCAACTATCTCTCTAACAAAACAACACCTTAAAAATACCGTCAACAGATTTCCAATAAATTTACAGTGGTCCTGATGGCTTCCCTCCATTCATGGTCAAGGTGTGCAGTGCTTTTATTGGGGAGCTCCTTCTATCAATTTTAATACGATAGATCCTGTTTCCTGGCCCCAAGGAATATATATCAGACCCTTTTCTGTGGAAAACAGACCCCATGAACAATCTTAACTAATCCACCCTCCTCGATAGAAATCAAGGCCTCAAGGAGACAAGTATGAATGTTCCACGCTCCAGGTATTGTCTCAAAATGTGCGCAGCATAAGTCGCAATTATACTAGTGATGAAGCTGGATATAAATCTGCTTTCACTTCTAGAGTTAGGCAAAGAGGAGGCGGTGTTGCAATTTTTTTAAGAGCTCACAGACCTCAATCATTCATTGTCTCTAGCCAAACATAAGCATACGAAGCTCTTGCTGTTACTCTCAGCTACCATAGGGTCCTCATAGATGTAGTTGTTATATATATATATACCCCCAGCACCTTCTTATGAAGCCATCCGTTAAATATCTAACTGGATCGTCAACCAGCTTCATCCTTCAGCCTTGCACACTGTCTGTAAAGACTTTAATCTTCCTACCCAGTTAGCTAACTTTCAGCAAATGCTCCTATCAAACTTATCTTGTACAGGGTTACAAATGATCAACGATCTCCCGACCAGAGGTAACAACCAATTACATCTCATCCTCGCTTCTTTTCCTTGCACACCTGATTACCTACTGGAGACTTATTTCAATTCGGACCATAAGCCAATTGTTCTTTTACACATACCTGCTCCAACCTTCAATGTTGTGAATTCAACTAACACCAAAGTAATAGTAAGTCCCAGGTTTCTGAGTATTTCTAAATGTGTTTAGACTGCCTCTGTCATCCCATGGATTGTGATTACGAAATTGCAGTGAATTTGTTTACTAGTTGGCTTGAGACTATTGCGACCTTTGCAGCATCAAAGAGAATTTCCATCATGCCTCGGTCCAGAGCAATGATGGACTCCATCTTAATATGAGCTTCAAGTTAACGCAGCATCTCTACAAAATGTGGAAGCAGTCGCAAAGTGTCCAAGACAGGACAGCCTACTCCAGAGCACGCGCAATATTTAATAAGCATAAATCTCAAACAATTAAGCATTACATGGATAGAACTGTTCGTAGGGGAAAATGTCCCTACTCTGAGCGGCCTTTTGATTTCCCCCTAAATGTTGAACCTGACCAGTGGCTTGACTTCATATCTAGGTTTGCTTCGAACACGGAACAATGTCCTGATCTTCATACACCAACAACTAGAATCCCGCCTGACACTGTCTGCAGTATCAATCTCCAGGGAATAGCTTATTGCTGCCATTAATTCTATATCAGCTTCTGCTACGGCAGGTACGTTTTCCGTTTTTTCCATTTATTTGTACACACACAAATATTACATATACACACACATATATATGTATATATAAATAATATAAGTATATATAAGCCCATCTCAACCTAGTTCATCTGTTTTGGCGTAGAACCTCAACAAATCTCTGCCTAAAAACATGTGCGAGGTATTTTACCACGGCCAATATAAGACAGCTGTTGCCCGGTGCCCTTCTCTAGGCCCGGGTTGACCTTATGTATCTGTGCCGAATGCACAAGTCCCGCACCCACCGGATGTAGTGCAATATCAGTAGATGTCAACAAATGAATTACTAGTGGATAACTTCCACAAATTAGCCTCACTTACACCCACTAATTATTATATTAAACAGATATATACATACTTTTTTTTTTTAAATATGTTCAGAGTCTCTGAATTACTGAGAACCAAGAAAACAATATATAACATACATCTTTACAATAACAATTGACATAAATCTTGTCAATAACAATTGGCCAAAATCAATGCAACATTAATTAACATAAATCAACACAATAGCAATCCATATAAGTGAACACAACAACAATTAACTTAAATCTTCTGTTTACACTTAAACCTTTTGTCTTTTGGTCATTTGTGAAGTCAATTCCCAGAAAAGCTGAAATTCTCAGCTGAGTAATCAATATGAAAACTGATCTTGAGAAGGTTTGCAGAGCAGTAAAGTTATTATGGTCTTCAACTAAAATATTTACATTGTCCTCCAATAAGTTTGGAAACGCAGACATTAAATCCGTTCTAAGTAGAGAGTAACAATGGACGGCTCAGAAGTACATTAGTCCACGTTTCCTATTCCCCACACGTACAGTACGGATCAGTCTCCAGGCCACACTCAAATAACTTAGCCCGGAGGGACCCATGCCCTGTTAGCAGATAAGAAGTTGTCATAAGTTGTCGAAGGTCTAAACCACGAAATAACTCCAGGGGTTGTTGAGAATTCCACTTGCGCAAAATATTTTCTTGTTACAAGCCCAAATTCGCTCTCATCCCATCTTTTTTGCCAGACAACAGTAAATTCTTTCCAAAGCCTTTTCTTCTCCCTTTTAAAGTCGCTGGCTGGGTCAGTCGTAATTCCAAGCATTGTCTTATACTGTCCTTTTTTTAGGTAATAAATCAAACCCCGAAAAGCAATATATAAATCTACAGGAATCGTACCACCAAGTATTTGGAGTGCGTTGTTTGAAACAGTCCTTCGAATATTATTGATCGTCAAAAGAACTGATCTTTGTGTGGAAATAAGTTTCTGTTTCACTTTTACCTTTGATACTTTTTGGTACCGAACACATGCTGCGTATGATATAATAGGCAAAAATATGGTTTTATAGTAAAGGTTCAAGGGTTTCTTTGATAATCCCCACTCTTTCCTTGAGATGCTGATAACTGAGGCTGTGAAAAAACTGATTTTGTCCCTGAGTTTTGACACATGATGCAGAAAACTGAGTTTATCATCTAAGGTGATTCCCAAGTACTTAGTTTGGATACATATGGTATTTAGTCTAATTCTGGGCGGTCTGTTGTGGCTAAAATGGTTCTTAAAAGTCACAAAACTGGTTTTACTGGGGGATATTTTCAGTTTGTTGACTGTAGCCCATGACATCAAGTCATTCAAGATAGGCTGCATTTTCTCTCCAGTTTTTCTCCTTTGTTTCCATCAGCAACGATCACCAAATCATCCGTATAGGCTATCTTACTGATATCGTGTTCCGGTGTTAACCATTTGATCCCGCACAGCGTTCCAGAGGAGAGGTCCTAACACTGATCCTTGGGGGTATCCTCTTGAAATCTGTGCCCAGTACGTAAGATGTTTTGCCACCACCTTAATATGCCTGTTGCTAAAGTACGATCGCATAACACTGTAGATATACACATCACACTCTGCGGATCTCAAGCTCCTGAGGGCACTTTCCCACCATAAAGTGTCAAATGCGCCCTGAAAGTCCACAAACACAGCAAGCACGTATTTAGCAGGTGAGTCGAACACAGTTGGTCAGAAGATTTATAGCATCTTCAGTCGACCGTCTTTCTTGAAGCTGTATTGTGCTTCTGAACATAACTGATGATCTTCTAGCACTTTTTGGATTCTTGGGGCTAACATTCGCTCAAACAATTTCTCCAGGTTTGCTAAAAGCGAAATAGGTCTGTAGGCACGTAGGTCTTATATTAATTTCTCAGGCTTGTGGAGTATCTTTAGTAGAGCTATTTTCCATTGACGAAGAAACATTCCTTCTAGTAAAAACTTATTCATAAAATTTAAAAGAATGCGTGGAAAAAATTCAAAAAATTGAACTATGACTGTGTTCTCAATCAGGTCAATACCGGGGCATTTCTTACCATTGAGCTTTGCCACAGCAGAGCCCAAATCCAGGAGTGAAAAGGGTTCAATGTCTGATTGTCCTTCATACGTTTCATTATCATGACATATTTGCATTTGTTCAGGTGAATCTAGATCCAATATATTTTTGGGGAACAGGTTGTTAATTATGGAATCCACCGTAGACATCCAGTCATGAGTCTCTTGACCATCTACTTTAACTGTGTTATAAACATCTCCGCAAGCCATTTTGTCCCTTGATATCCGGTAAAGCAAGCCCCACGGTTCTTTATTTTCTATATCCGTTACAATTTTTTTCCAACAACTTTCTTTTGAGTTGGAAATTGCCTTTTAATACTTTTTCCTTAGAGTACTATAAGCTTCCCTGAAGGTCCGAACATCCTCGGCAGAAAGATGCCTATATCGCTAGAATTGTTTTCTAGCCTGTTGAACTTGCTTTCGCAGGTTACTTAAGTCTGAAGACCACCAAGGAACAGAAGTTCTTCTTGTCTGCTTTCGTTTGGCTGAGTACTCCATTGCCAAATACAGGTGGGTCTGGATGAAATTTGTAAATTCCATTGCCGTCATAGCGTTTAAACTATCTACAACATCTGCAGAGAAAATACTGAGAATGTAATCTCTGAATTTGTTCCATTTAATGGCATTCATTGAGAAACGTTTAAGATCGTGTGGCTGTGAATCATTATATTGCCGTCGAGGCTTCAAACCAAATACAATAGCGCGGTGGTCGCTATTCACAAGGTTTGGAATAAAATCCCAGTCAGTTAGAATTTCATCTATTTTAATCGTGGTAAGAGTGATATCTATGTTTGATTCGCCATTCACAGTAGAGAATGTGAACGGCTTGTCAGGGAAGTTTTGCACACTTAAGTTGTAGGATGAAATTAAATCCTCGAGAGCTAATCCTCTAGGGTCGGTAAAACCGCTATGCCAGAAGTTGGATTTGGCATTTAGATCCGCTGTTATTATAAGATTTTTAGAAGCGAAATTAGTACATATATTGTCCAAACAATGGAGAGTCAATTGTATGTCTTTACTAGGCGGACAGTAAACAGATGCAATGTAAAAATTTATGAAAGGTGGAGAAATTATTAAACAGGTCACAGTATCCGTGCACAGACCTGTAATGTTGGCAAACAACCAGTTCATTGTTTATAACTATGGCACTTTTTTGGAGGTTTGTCAAGCGAATGAATAATTCTTGCTGTGGTGAGGAAACCCATAACTTTGTGGGTCCCACCCCCTATCTGCAAAGAATGAAAGGGTTCCTGTATGCAAATAATATCAAAATTATTTTCAAACGCTGTTATTCTAATCTCATCCATTGCCACTCTGCAGCGCTGACCATTTATCTGAAGAAATTTTATCCCCCCATATATAATATTACCTAAAATTGGATTTTTATCGGCCAAATCTGTTGCTGAATTTGAACCATTATCACTCACGTTCTGCTGTCCGTAAGTTGTACTGCTTTTAAGTATTCTGGACACTTGGCATCCCTTACAGAATGATTGTAATCTCTACCACGTCTCTTGCAGTTGATACATTTTGGAGAGTCTTCTTTATGGGGACAATCTCCGTAGACATGACCACCCACAAGAAACTGCGTTATGCGAACAAAAGTGTGCCGAGTGGCCATACCCCAAACAACCGAAACACTTGCTTACAATCGTAAACTTACGGAATCTGTGTGATGTAAATCCTAGATACATTCTATCGCTATCTAAAATATACCGCATCATGCGAGGACTGAATCCAACCATCCAATTAACCACCTTTGCACCCAATCCAGAACTGAATCTGAAAGTCACCTCGTCTTTAACTTCATCCTGCGAGAAACTATAGTCTTTTAAGTTTTTAACGAAAAGATCAAGTATTTCCTCCTTAGCATATTCACGAGGGACACCATATATTAACACTGTTGGATCTGATAACCGAGGTTTCTCCATTGTAAGACTTATCTCTTTCAAAGCAGAAGCAGAATAGATCCTATTAGTATCCACCGAATTTGTGGTCTCCACAAGGATCCCCCTGTTCCTAAAGAGACGGATACCTTTTACTTTCATCTCCTTGTGGGCACGCTTAATGACTTGTGTCACCTTCTGCTTTATATCCTGATTCGAACTCAAGGAAGAGTCCTCAGTAGGCCTAAAAATAATTAGATTCTGAGGATCAGCCACACCTCTATGAACTGATACGGATCTATCCCGACTTGCGTTGTCAGTCCTATGTTTTGATCTTGGTTTATTCTGATTGAAAACAGGATCAACTAACCTGACATCCTGCCGCACTACTTCTGCATAAGACTTCTTATGAAGTTCAATCTGGCAATCTAACATTTCTTTCATCTGAGAAGCACTCTTCCCCCAAATCCCTAGCGCGTACCTTAAGGCACTCACATTGTCCACAACCAAAGCTGTGGTTACCGCCTCCACTTCAGCCCAGAGACCATAAATTCTATTAGACGCTGGTTTTATTTTACTTGAATCTTTAGACATTATTTATCCTAAAGCCCTTCTTATCTTAGCCAATGTCACATACACCTCAGAAGTTCAAACCATCTATAAAACAAATCTCTTGGTCCTCCCTACTACAAACATTAACTATTTTCTCCCCTATATTACTTGGGGAATCAAGAACTGCATAGCCCTCACTGTTCTTGGCTGTAATTCTTTCGAAATTCTTTAACGAGAGACTGGCTGTTCTTATCTTCTTCATCATTGAAAGTCTTATTTTTATCCATTTTTTTTTTTTTTTGTTTTAAGTTTAGTTTTGTCTTTTTCCCCCTTTTGTAACAGTTTTAGAGGTTTTTGATTTCCTTTTACCTTTACGCTTTACTGGTGTCTGAAAAGATTCTTTGTTAGCAGATACCTGTTTTCTTGCAAAATCAACAGAAGAAGAATATGCATCAGAAGAAGATGAATATGCTTCAAATTCCTAGGACCAAGTAATATCTCGGTCTTCTTCTGACATTATGTTTATCAAACAAGTAATTCAGAAGACAACAACCAATTAATTTCGACAGTTTAACAATATATGTCTATATAGACGCTTTACCCAACCCGGGATGAAATCTGAATAAGAGTTGAAGAATTCATCAAGGTTGGTTTACGGGTCTCAGCCCCTAACGGAGAGGGGGCGCCACAAAATTATTTGCAAAATGAGTAATTTCAAGTAGATTCTTTTCCTCCAAAGTAAGATGCTCAACTCCAAAATTAAGAGAGTTACAGCCACTTTAAGTTTCTTTAAAAGTAGCCCAAAACTAGCGCCGTGTTAACCTATGGGACTTTTCCGAAATGTAAATGTGAAATCTAACTAATAAAGACTGATATATTCCTATGCTACCCAAAAGCCAGTAAAATTTCCAAGGCAATAAGATCCATTTTGCGTAATGTTATTTCAACGGGACAAAGTCTATGGGAATTTTCACTAGGGAAAATCCTCTATGGTAAGCCTATGAGGCTATGGTCTATATATGTCGCTCTTAGAGTTCGAAGACAATTTCCAAACATCGATATCTTGTGTGTGTCTTCAATACCTGCAATAAAATTTTATCCTATGACTCACCGAAGTTCTCTATCCATCTCATATTTTATAAACGTAACTGCTCTTTAAACCACGCTTATTCCTTAAAAAAAGGAGCACAATTCCATAAGCATTTAACACAACCATCACTTACGGCAGGTACGGACGGAATCCCCCAATTCATCATCAAATGTCTTAGTCCATATATTTTGGATCCCCTTCTAACTATTTTAATGCTGTTTTGTCAAGCCAGATGGCCCAGCAGTGGAAAATCTACCTTGTGAAGCCTATTCCCAAACCGGCCAATCTCCAATGCCTCAAGTTTTCTAAACTTCTTTGAGAAGGTACCCCCCCCCTGTTCTAACTAAACTTTTTCCACATCAGCCTCCTCAAATCCATTACTCCCTTCCTAATAGATCCACTGTGACTAACCTCTTAGCCACAACCTCTATCCTCTCTGCATTTGAATCCCAAGCAGAGCTTGCAGTCACCTATGTAGACTTTGAAGCAGCTTTCGACTCTATAAACGTTCCTGCAATGCTGAAGCTAATTTCAGACCACTATCAGATCAAGGGAGACACTCTACAGTCCTTCTCGCCACTCCTTCAAAACAGAATAATCCATCTCACTTTCCATGGGCACATATACGAGCGAATTATTTTCAGGCGTACCACAGGGTGGTGTCTTATTATTATAATGCGCCCCACTGCATATGCTTATTGCAAATCCATTGAACCACGTGGCTACATTGTCGCCAGGCTTCTTTGGGAAAATTCCCGCAGTTACGTTGTGGAGCAATAATGTATGTGCCGAATTCTTATTTAGCTTATAATATTAATAGCTGGCCAGTACCTATACCTTAATTTAATACCCTTTGATTTAAAACGAATACTACGAAAAAGAGTAAAATGTATCATTTTCAACAAGAGTGGGAACTAGAATACTTTTTTGTAATGATAAAAGAAAAATGTTTTTTGATTTGAAGTGCTTCCCTAGCTATACCCAAAAAAGGAAATTTAGAAATTCACTACAACGAAATCCATGGTAAATACCAATCGGATTTTCCGCCTAATAGTGACCTTATAAAAAATAAATTAAAAGAACTTAATCGAGATTTTTCGCACAAAAAAGTTTTTTTCATGACACTTAATTTACAATCTAAAACAGTAACTGCAGCATCATTTAAAGTGAGTCCTCTTTTTGCAAAACAATGAAAACCATTTTCTGATGGTCAATTCATCAAACACGCATTTTTAGAAATAACAGATTCTCTTTTTGAAAATGTTAAGAACAAAAATTAAATTAGAAGTGCTCTTCAAGATCTGCAATTCCGATGCGACGCATCGGAAAAATTAGTAAAAATATGAGCGAACAATTACGTCTATAATCTTTGGCGTTTTCTGGTTTCTTTATTTTGGGAATGGGCCTGACTATCAGCCGTTCCATTTACAGGGGAGAACACATTTTTGAATGATTTCATTGAAAGTGATGCAACACCCCCATAATGTAAGGGCTGCTGATTTTTGCCATGAAAAGAGGGAAGTTATCAGGATCAACAGTTGCTTTATTAGGAAGTTCATTTGTGGCTTTCATGAGGATTCCTTTGCTAATTGTGATGATTGTTAGAGGTGTCTTTCTTAGTAAGTTTGAGATGGGTTCTTCTTTTTCCGTGATTTGATGAAGCAGGTCAGTTATTCTCTTCTTGTTTTCTTCGTTGCTAATTGGTTGGGAGCGGGAAGTTGTCCAAATTTCTTCTTGGACCATTGACCAAAGGCCTCGGCAGTCATGAGACCCTTTTTTCTTTTATCACCAACAATCCTTTGGCTACTTCGGTCTACTTAAATATCTTGCTTTCAGTTGGCTTCAAGCTTCAGTTGAATAGTGCGGCGAGCAGAATCAGCGGCGGGGGGGGGGGGGGGCTAAGTGATATCAACTTTTAGCTGATATCACGGTTGCACTTTTCAGCTTAATGCTATGATCGATTGCAAGTTTTTTCAGTGCTCCCGGCTATAGCTAGTGGTCAAAGGTAGACATTGCAACGAGTTATAGCAGTTTGTACTCGTTTTGCAGTGGTGTGTATATGGAAAGAAAATAGTAAATAAAAATTTGCCTGATTCACGTAGCAAGATGAATGCTTCATCAGTGGATCAGTCGCTCGATAATGATATCGGTGATGGAATAAAGACGGATGTGCAGTCTGAAATGTGAGTAAATCTGAAAATGACCCAACAACGCATTTTACAGACGTAGCGAAGCTAAAGAATGAACTTATATTCGACATGTAATGTATTTCAGCAATGCTTTGGTCTCCCAAGAGAAAAATGATTTGCATGCAGCATTGTACCTTTCGGTGGAAGAGATACTTTATCTTAAGCACACAACAATTTTCAGAATAATTCAACAATAATTCTGCAAAAATTCAGAATGACTAAAATATTCAGCTTATTATTCTTGCTAAATTTACAAGCATTTCGCTATTTTCTGCAATATCTAAAGAAATGCAAGTGTTAAGGCACTGCGTTTTCAGGAATCGAATGTCTTAACACCATAAGCTGTGGGTGAACAGTAACTTATCACTAATACTGGCTATTTCACGTTGATCTTGGCTTTAAAAGAGGTTTCCTCATTTTTGGGTTAGTATGTTTATTAGTGGCCACGCTGAACGGTATTTTGTGATTCCAGCTAAACTCTTATTTCAGCATTCCGCAATTCTTCTTCCCTTTTTAAAACATTTAGAATTCAATGTAGATTTTAAAATAAGATTGCATCCAGAAATGACCTAAATTATAAAATGGAATTGTCATGCCTGGTTGTTTTCACGATACTGATTTCACAATACTGATTTTCATTTCATATTCGTTTCTATAAATATTGGGTGCACTTCTCAAACTATCACAAATTCTCAATTACTACTACCCAGTTTACCTGCCCAGCAACGCAGGAGACATGGGAGGGCATGCAACAGTTTCAGGGGTCATATACCAACTTATTTAGATATTTTGGTCATGTGTGCAATGTTATCTAAAATTTTATTTAATAAATAAGAGCGATACTGATATGATCACTTGAAGAAATAATTTCTCTCAATAATAATAATAAAATTCTTTATCAAAGTAAGCAAACATAAAAATACGCATACACGATTCTTAGACCAGAGTATTTAGAAGATTCTTACAAAACATTAAAGTTCCATTTGATTTATGAGTAATATATAGCCCCAAATTCATCCCAAGAGGAATCTTTCGATGTTTGAAAGAATCCTTTTGGGATAAATTTGAGGCTCTGAATTACCAGAGTATGACAGCTAGTCAAGCTTTGCCTTGAACACTTAATCCACTATAGAGAGTATGACCAGAGTATGGTCTATAGAAACAATTATTTCCTGTGCATTTCGACATATTATCCAGTAAAGCATATTAGTACTTCGTGTCGCAATACCAGAGGTTATGACCAATTTTCTTGCGTCCTTTTTCTCTACAATTAAGGGAATGCCATTGAAAATAGCAATGAATCCAAAGAAAGGTTTTCAGTGTTAATAGATACAATTTGTTCAAGGAAAGGTGTGTCGGAGAACAATCGATTTGTAGTTGAATGCGGAGAATAGCAACGATTGTTATGCAGCGATACGTATTTATATTTCCTGGCTTATTATATTGTTTTTCATTTTGGTTCGATATCCAAACTACTCTTATATGGTATATATAGCAGTAGATTAGGATATAAACTGAATATGTTAAAACTGTTTGTTTGATATAGGGTAAGGTTTAAACTTCTGTCTCATAACGCATACATGAAATGGTACATTATTTCAGTTATAAAGTCTTGGTAGTTTCTTAAATTCCAAACCTCTAAGACTAATCCAGATCCTCTTTCACACAGCTTTTGCAAACATTTCATATGCTAACTCACCACACCAACGATACAGTAATTTAGCATATGAATATGTAAATGCGAGTGTGCGGGTTTTATCTAAGGTGTAAGAATGCCCCTAGTTCATTTTTTTTTTTTTTTTTTTTTTTTTTTTTTTTATCAGTGGAAACAGAAGAAAAAGTGACGCCCTGTTTGAATTACTATACGCCGACTTTGATATCTTTTGGATACTCTAGAGAGTCCTTGTGTATGCGAACAACATAAAGCTCCTAACGCAGAACCACCGCTGGTATTGGGTATCTGTGACTGGAAATGAAGCAATAATAACTGGAACAATAAACAATAAGCTACTGGACCTAGCTACCTAACTGAAACTTTGTAGTCTGCGCCTCCATCTGGACTAATCGGCAGTGGTGGTCTTCTAATTGGTGGGTTCCACAGAGTGAGAATTGTATAATTACCCATAATCCTCACTTTGTGGAACCCCTATTCCAGTCGTCGATAGACAAAAATCCCGGTTTTGTTTTTTACCCTAAGTTAAGATTCGCTGGACATATTGAGCTGATGCTTCAAAGTTAAGCGGACTCCGCTGGAGTGAGAGCAACATCTCCTTTATGCTTATGATGCACGAACTGTATGCAGATAAGCTCATTCTGTAGTTTTATCCAACGGCGCTAAAATATGGGCTTCTGCTGTCCCCAACTTTTAAAAATAAATCTTTTCCGTGGAACACTGAAGTGGGTAACATTGTCTATCTCCACAACAATTTACTCTAAAAAAAAAAACAATCAAGCTCAGATTTGGAGGCTGCTACAACTGATTAACTGAAGACAACAATTAAAATATTTGCTAGTGTCATATACAGCTCCGAATTTTGGCTTGTAGGCAGTGGCACATCACAATGCTCGCGGTAATATCTTCCCTCTCAGCAACTATTCAGAAATTGACTAAAACTTTCGGATAGATTTCTGTCGGCACAATCTCTTCCGATCATTCACCCTTCAAGCAGTCGACCTAAACAAGTCAGCAACGGACATACAACGTATAGAAAATCGTACTGCCTATGAATGCAACATGGAAACACGCAGCATCATTTTCGGGATTATTGTATTTGTTTTTTCTGATCATGAAGTGTGTTTTCCCTACATAACTATCGTTCTCTTTAAGGAAGTGTTTACTGTGAATTATGAACTATTTTTCTGTGGGTGGGCATTACAGTGTCTCGTTTATGAACAATTTTTATAATTCTAATAACAGCTTGTGCTCAGCTTCTCAATTCTAATCTCAACGATGTTCATTTCCACTTTCAGTCTACCAAACCCCATGTACTTTTTCTGAAAGAATCTCAGTTATCGGTTGATTCAACTACTACTCATTCCAGTTGCCCAAATTATTCGCTGTATGATTCCTTTCGCCTCAAAGGTGGTACTTGTGCGTATGTCCGTTCCGATATTCAGTGTCAGAGACTTGGTAATTTGGAATCTCCCCTTTTCGATCTTCTCTGGCTTAAAATATCTCTACATCATTATGTTAAATTCAACTGTTGTCTCTACCGTTCTTCCAACTCCATTAATCACTTGGAGCTCTTTGACTTCTCTTTTTGCAATTTGACTTTCTCCAGTCCAACTTTCCTAACAGTGAGAAATTTTCCTTGGTGATTTTAATGTTCACAACTCTAGCTCGCTTCCGTTTTCTAGTCACACCGACCCAGCTGGGCGAGATGCTGAGGCTTTTGCAATTACTAATGACCTTGCACAGATTGTTCATTTACCTACAAGAATACCGAAAAATCCTAACCATACAGCCAACACGCTTGATCTTTTTCTCACGAAAAAGCCTTCTAAGTAAACGGTCAAAATGACAGGTCCTTTAGGCACCTCAGATCACAGCTTTGTGATTGTCTCTTCTCCAATGGAGCCTTTGTCTCATGGCTATTACCAAACTATACCTTGAGAACTTGTAAATATGTAGTCTTTACAAAGCAGGCCTGGAAAAGTATGTTGAATTATCTGGGTCTGATTTTACTGTAGCGCAATTTGCAATCTGTGCCGGCTCCCTTGTAGTAGTAGTAGTAGTAGTAGTGGCATGTGATGCAAGAAAGCAAATGTATGAGCTTATGCAGCATCAGCCAAAAAACAAAAAAAAAAAAAAAAAAAAAACACACCATTCCCTCCAAATGCATGTCCAGTTCCTCCTTAAATTTATTCAAGCTATCAACTTCCACAACGACAGATGGAAGTTTGTTCCAGCAATTAACCACCCGCTGGCTAAAGGCAAATTTCCGCACATCTATTCTAGATCTGTCTTTTCTTGTCTTTGTCCGACCCTTTCTACTCCCACCCTGGCTAGGGAGGAGACGGCCCTGCCATCTCCTCTCCTCGCTACACCCTTTCCTTCTTTCTGGCGGGGCATGGGCATGTCCCGCTGACATTCTCTTGTTGGGACATGTAGGCAAACCTGTCCAATGGGAAGACAACTACTTTCCTGGACTATACCACAAACATAACTAACAGCCGGCCGACGGAAGAAAGACGACTCACCACCTACCTACAAAAGATTTGGCAGCAGAGATAGGAAACCTCTGAAAAAGGGGCAATAACCAAGAAATTTACAACGGATGTAGGCAAAACCTTTCCGAAATCCCCATCCTGGCTATCCCCAGACCTGAGGACAGCATACCTGTTAACCGGCCACGGTGCAATTAATGAGAAACTTGCTAGACTGGGGCTCACTGACGATCCACACTGTTCATGTGGACAACTGGAGACATGGGATCATCTCATGCACCACTGCTCCCTCTACGAGGATCTCCGATCTATCCTGATTACAGAAATACAATTTATCCCCGCAGACCAAGAGTCTGGAGTCAGAAACAAAATACACTGCTTTCTCAAAAGTTGCCCAAAATCTATTTGCGAGACGCTGGACTATCCCACCGAGACAACAGCAATAACCAACGTAAAATCCAACCTAATGCAACTGCATCACAGATCGACTGGGCCTAGCCCCAACAACGAATGAACGACGTCACTCTGCAAAAGTCAAAACAAGCGCAATGCGCAGGATCGAAGACATTGCACGTGACCACACTCACAAATGACTATAAGAACAAGAATGACTATAAGAACATCAAGAACAAGAACTAGACCAGACCAGACCAGAAGACAACATACCAAACTGAGACCTGCGTCTTAAGCATGACAAAATACCTGACCAGACTATGAATTACAGTGCAGCTACACTGCCCAACGCCACTACTGGCGATCTGAACCAGGGGATCTGGTTCAGTGGCGATCTGGTTCAAATCCCCTTGCCTTGGCAGGGGGAGGAGACAGCCCCGTCTCCTCCCCTAACTGTCCCTCCCTCCTTTCGCCTGGTGAGGCGTGGGTAGACCTGACTGACTCTCTGGGGTCGCCTTCTCTATTGTCCCCATATTTCTGACTCTCCCCCCAGCCTTCAGCCTCTCCCCACTATCTGTATGCCAGCGAACACCCTACACGTCCAAATTTAACTACACCCAAATTGCTTCGCCCACAAAACTTTCGGCCCCTCGAATTCTAGCGCTATCCCTGCTGCGATTATTCCACGTGTGTGCGAGGTTTTTTTTTTTTTTTTTTTCTTTTTAGGTCCTAGCCACTGAAATCTCAGGAAATTACATGGCAGAACCTGCCAGAGTGAATATCTTAAACTACTCGTGTAACTGGTCTGCCTCCACGATGCGAAGTGCGGGCAACGTCGGGCCTCAATAGGCGTATGGTGGTTAAATGGCCAGAGGAACAACAGTACACAACACTACACGTAAACAATACCCATATACTTTTAAATCTCTGGCCTTTACAGTGTTCTGTATCACAAGACAATATATATACCACGCGGAGATGGGGGAAACCCCTGGTGCCGTTTGACCTAAATGCACTTTACATTCACTTGAGGTCTTCTTCCGCCTTTCACACCAAGTCTCCAGTCTCCTCCCCCGTCTATCTTAACGTAAGCGTATGTCTCACACACCTAAATATAAATATGTACAAATTAAATTTCGCCCACAACCTTGGCCTTTCCTATTTAAGCAACATCACCCTACGCAATCGATGTTAAAACATTTTTTTTTAGGTCCTAGCCACTGAAATCTCAGGAAATTAGGTGGCAGCACCTGCCAGAGTAAATTTAAACTTCTAGGTACCTTGGTCTGCCTCCACGGGGCGAAAGTGGGACAACGTTGGACCTCAGCAGGCTTCCAGTGGCTAAATGGCCATAAGAACAAGGGTACACGACACCACACATTTCAAGATCCACACACTTTTAAATCTCTGATCTTTCCAGTGAACTGGCACACCCACAGTGAAAGCAACGCGGAGATGGGGAAACCCCTGTTGCCGTTGACACGGAAAACACTTTCCCTAAACGTCATTTTAGTGCGCTGAGAACTGACAGTGAAGAAGAAGAAGAAGATGATGATGATTCTTTATTAACATAAATTTTATATGATAGTGATTCCTTACACAGAAAGCCAGAGGAATCTTACAAGTTTATACAAGTGATTTTGTTTTATAATAGAAAAAATAAATAAATAAAATAATAACTAAATAATAATTAATAGATAAAAACAAAAATAATAACATGTAAAAATGAAGTAGTAATTACAGCGAAAAAGGACTACAAGTTGAGCAGAACATGAAATGACATCGGCTAACTAAGATCGGCACTTACATAACTGTCTTTTACAAACAGCAAGATGGGACAAGATTACCATCGCGATATGCCTTGTCTATAGTCCACAGGTCGATGTCGATGTAGAACAAGTTGAGTGTCCAGGATAACCGCTGGAGCCTTGAGCACAAGGAGGGGGTGCTACGGAGATGTCTGCCTGGCAAACGCCAACCAACCGTGTTCCAGATGTTGATGTGATCCTACTTAGCTGAGCTGGACACTGACCTGGCTCCTCGAGCTTGAGACGATCATTATGCAGCAGCTGCCCAGGTGTTGGCTGCTACTTAGTACGAAGAAGCGCGACACACTTTTTTCAGGCCGTTTCACAGAGGTTTTGCGCTGTCGTATGTCATCAAGTTGGAGATGGGCATTTGCCTAAGTGTCACCCTGACTCAAGAACATAAAAAACAAAGAAAAAAAAAAAAAAAAACCTAAACATCATTGCTGACCAGATACACCCTTCATGGCAACGGTCTTCCCCTCTGGCGGTGTAATCTTTCAGCAGGATAATGCGCCATGCCACACCGCCCGGATTGTTCGAGACTGGTTTGCGGAACATGAGGAAGACTTTCCGGTATTGTCCTGCTCTCCAAATTCCAAAGACATCAATCCCATCAGAAGTTAAAGGATCTGGTGGTTACGTATTGGTAACAGATAACAGAAGACACATTTAGAAATCTTGTAGCGTCCAAGCCTCGCCGGGTACGAGCTATTTTAGCTGAACGTGGAGGACCAACATCATATTAGGTAAGTGGTCAGAATGTTTTGGCTCATCGGTGTATATCTACCATAGTCCTGTGTCACCTGATAATTTATATATATATCCCATGCATTTTTCTTCTCTGCCACGAGTTTCATTAGCTCATCTGCAACATCCATTTAAGCCTAAACCTTGAAAAGTATTTCTTAGTTAGGACAAAAAGCCTAGTAGCCTCCAAGATCATTTCCTTGAATAATTCCCATTTAGAGTTTGCTGTTGGTAACACCAACAGTTGGTCCTATTGTAAAGAATTTAAAAACCTGTCTGAGACCACCGTAGTGACCTTTACGAAAGCAAAAACCTTAACCCTTTATCTCTGATGGTAGTTAGATCTTTAAGTAAATCCCGCATCAGCACACTGATCACTTCCACTAATCAGATCAAGAGTGTTGCTCTCTCTAGTTGCCTCTCTAACATGCTGTCTTGTAGAAAACAATCATCCAATAAATCCACAAAAGCCTTGCTAGTATGCAAGTGACCAACCCACAAATTCGAATCAATATCTGGGAAGTTAAAATCCCCCATTGTAAGGCAATCTTATTTACTGGCCTGCCATTTCTTTGTACAGTTGTTCAGAGAAATTATACTCATTAGGCCTTTCACACTCCTTTTCTCAATTTTGCTTTCAGAGTGCTTATGTTACACCAAACTGACTCGACATTGTCACCTGGATGCACTTCCTTAAATTAAGTGTTTCTTAACTAACACCAAATTCAAATTCTGCATTCCTTTTATCTGTGTGACACCACGTCTCTGATATTCCAATATCTTCCTTTGATGTCTTGAACAGCACCTCAAATTCATTAAATTAATTTACTAAGCTTCTAGAATTCGTGTGCATGCAAGTATAAATGCAGCTTTTTTGACTCTTAGTTATCCTAACACAGCCCATCTATTTACTTCTTCCATGATGACTCCCAGTAATGCTAGAAATCCCCAGCACCTTGCTTTCCAGGCTGCTGTTCGGCATGTTCTCCTTATTACTCAAGTCGAATTGGAAGTGCTTATAACAGCATTGTGAAAATTAATGATCGTGCTGCAACTACTCTTTATATATATATTGAGTCTGCTTTAAAGGGGATGATATTAGGTTTTCAGACACTGTGAATCTTAAACAGAGAGCGCGGAATGTTTCATTTTAAAAACATTCCTGTCGTGTGATAATCGCAACAGTAAACAAATGTTAGAATGTTAAGAAAGAGAGAGAAAGAGGGAAATGAAAGAAAGCTGAAGTAGCGTAAGTGCCTCTAAGCTTCAAAACTTCCTATATATTTTCCACAATGGTGACACCATGGGAGATTTCCTCAGCGTCTCTAAGAAACAATGAACTAAAAAGGCTCTTTACGATGTTTGTCAAAACTCTGTCAACAAGGGGAGGGTAATCCGCTTCAGGGTTTGAGCCACCAAGCAAACAGTTGAGAGGCCATTACACCGTTGAGGTGTGTCTGTTTGCTCTCGTGCTGGTGTTGTTCTTTGCTGTTAGGGATAAAATTTGGGGGACGAACAGCACTGGAAGTATTTAGGGAGGCGCATTAAGATGAATTTTCTCGTTCTATTAAAGTAAGGAACCAAGCCAAGGTAGGTGTGTTTTTCTGCAGTCTATACACAGTCTGCGTTCACCGAGTAGCCGCATTTACTGGTCCGGATGAACTGGAATTATTTTAACACTGATAACCGGATAAAACCCAGATTTTTTTTCTCTTATAGCAAAATAAATATTAACATTTTTTTTTCTTTCTTAAATATGCACTATTTGCGATACTGTGAATGGACATTCACAATATTCGGTTTGAAATTCATAGTGGATTAATTAGGAAAATGTTGGTTTCTTTTGTTGGGTGCTTTTGTAAAAAAAAAGAAGTTTAAAAACATTCAAAGTGATGACATCTTCTGTTGGAGACATTTAAGATGGCGCACAATTAGGTCTCATGAAGAAACCTTGCCGTTAAAAAAATAAAGCCCTAGGGGCAAAATATTTTATATAAGTATAAAATGATAATGATTCTACGTATGTACTAACACTGTTTTCTTTCTACATCATTCTCAATGAGCAAAGATTCGCGGGTTCAAATGAATAGATGTTCCTGGACCAATAATGCTCCTGTATAGCGACCGGATGAGGAGTAGAGAAGGGAAGAGAAAAAAAGATTCGTTGACATTGTTAATGAATTTCACCGATGGTAGTTTTTTTTTTTTTTTTTTGTTGTTGTTGTTTATGAATTTTTAAAATTAATAATTTTTCGAGTAAGTTAATCTGACCGCATATTCGAGAAGATAATGTCAACAAATGCGCTTAGAAAAATTGGTTCCATCCGCTCACAATTCACGAAGAGGTTGGTGGACAACTCGAATGAAAGTGAAATTCAGCTGGTATAAAAAAATCCTCTAAAAAAGAATTGCGATAAGTCGTAACTAAAAAATTTATTTTTTTTTTACAAATTTTGGATTTAAGAGATCTTAAAAAAAAAAAAAACACCTGTACAAAAATAAAAATTTGTACAAACATTTATATTTCTGTTCCAACATCATTCGAAACTGGCTTTATAAGCGAAAATCATAAGCGAAAGAAGAAATCTATTATATTCCAAACATTTGGATCACTCTTTTTCTGCAGAGTAATATTTAATTTTGCAATTTTTATGAAAAACAAAGGTAGAAATTTCACGAAAACGGTGAGTGCTGGAAAATTTTCTGCCATATCCGCATGAAACGAGTTGGATAATGTACGCATTGCTTTACATTTCATGCGCGTTTGATTATCGAATAACAAGAGTTAAAGGAGTAAAAGCGATTTATATTTTAACTCAAAAAGCACATGGCAACATCATATGAACATTCGGAAAGACTGAAAGGGCGTATTCTGACTTGGTGTTAATCTGATTTTTATTCTATAAGAAAAAGCCATATTCCCTAGAAATCAGAAACCTTCACAGGTCCGAGTTTAGTTAAATTTGGGATGACACAACGAATCATTTTAATAAAATAAGTGATCACAATCTCATCAGTTTGTCTACTGGGAACCGAGTCTGCTGGCTTTCATTAGGACGTACACTGAAACCACTAGACGCGAATGCGCTTTTAAAAAACAACTTGGGTAATATCCCCTTGAGGTGACGTTGCAGAAGCACTTAGGTTATCAGATAACTGAAGTTAAGAGTTAAAACTCCTTTACCTTCTGTTCATCACACGCAGCTCACGTGATAGGCAGCAGGTCTTTTTTTTGAGGTGAAAGGAGGATAAGTACAGGGGATATGACCTATCTTCGACATCAAATAGTTAATGTCGAGATTAACCCATATTTAGTATAAAGGTCAAGAAAAATATTGCTAAGTATCCTGAAGTATCCAACCATTCAGAACCCCCTGTTCAAAATTTATCGAAATGTGCCTCTGGTGGATCGGGAGGACATGGAAACGCATTCAGTTCTAAAAACTACCATGGGATCAACAAAACAAATGATGCGAGTTTGGTGGTAATCCGCCTTTTCCCCCTCCGTAGCAATGCTCCTCATCCGAAACTAATGTAGATTTTTATAGGAGGTGGGCGTAGATATGAAATCGGAATTTAACCTGATTTTCCACGTAGAGTGGTGTCCGAACATCTGAAACATACTGTTCTTCATCTACCAGCCCAACTCACCCCATATTGTTCATACGGTGCACGAATCTCGACCCATGCTTACAGCATGTTCAATGTAATCTTTCTGGAACTCGCACAGTAACCATTAGTCACCGTGAGTAACTAAAAAAGGCACCACCTGCTTGTCAGAGTCGTTAGCGCTTATTCATAAAGCGCTTATTGTCTTTACCACGTTCGTCCGTCTGCATATATATATATATATATAAAGGATAATTTTGGGATCTGGTCTGGGTTCATATATTTTTTTTCTTCTCATACATATCACATACTATCTATAAACAGTATATTATAGCTGAAGCTCTGGATATGTCTGTTGCCATGCGCTGGTTGGTTGGTTGGTTGTGTAGGGTTGAAACTTATTAGCAATTTAGGTCATATTGCGCCATATATAATAAGTCTAAATTGCGTGTGTTCCTATGGTCGATTCTACCATCTCCTGAGACCCACTAACTGAGACAAGTTGTGAGAAAGACCCATAAAAATTGTTCACGTTATTGACGAGATTGGAACTCAGGTCTTTTCCACCCAGTGTAGGCAAAACTGCAGTACGCTCGTTGGAGGAATGAAGAATGAATGAATGATATGGCGGATGGTCAAAAGCAAAACGTTCCCAGTCCGCGCATAAGTGTCATTGCTTTTTGCTCGTGTGTGTATGGTTTTTTTTTTTATTATTATTATAAATCATTACTATTTGCTAACGCGCCTGAAATGTAAATGTAACGGATTGCATCCATTAATTATTTCCTACTTGCCTTCGCCAAGATTCAATGTACAGCAAGTATCTCTGCCGTGGCAGTCATTCAATTCTGTGACAGAAAACTGTCAGAGAATGGAATGATCCTTTGAAAAATGAGATATGGAAATATTTAATCACATTACTTTGAAATGTTTAATCACACTACTCATGCAGTGATCATATGAATGAATAATGCTCATCATGAATGGGTTTCACTGTTGAATACCTATGCTGAATTCCGGTCTTTACTGAGTAAAAGAGTCAGAAAAAACACCCTCCGGAAAAATTTAATTATTCTCGGTACGGGGTCATTTGAAGAAGGTAGAATCATTCCTTCATTCCGATAAAGGAATGATGCAATATGAATTAATTAGTAAAAGAACTCAGAATGCTCAGAAATATAATTTAATTGAACGAATAAACTTTAATTAAATCTTCGCCACTTCTTGCCATGTAATGTCATTATTTTTCATAATGTCGTTTCAATTGATTATGAAAAATAAGTATTCCTTAGCGAGCGTTCCGTTTCGTAAAATTGCCCATTTCGACCCCCTCTCCGTGATTACAGATTTAGCTCTGCAGTATAATAAAGTCTATAAATTTTATCTGCGCCCACCTCTTACTGCTCCGATGTTTTTCTGTATCCCACGTAGGCTTCCCACTGATTATGCAGGTTTCCTTGAACGACCTTCTTGATATAGTACGTTAGAGATTATTAAAGAATTTAAGGCAGCAGTATGTCATAAGTATAACACTAGTGTCGTCGGCCAGACTGTAGCCTGGAATGAAAGGAATGTGCACTTTGATTTATCTCCAAGAGCTTACTTGTGATTTGCAGCTCGTAATAATGAAGTATCTGCCACAGAGCTGATGCCATCTGGGGAATTCGTAGTATTCCATTCTATCTGAGGAAAACATCTTGTCATCACACTTCTTAAATTTCTTTGTTATAATTAATTTTTTGAGTCCCATAAAATGGTACTGCAAAATGTTTCTTTGCTTCTTGGTATGACACTTTCTGCTCTATCTTATATTTTGAATATTCTTTTCTCGTTTCCTTTGAAGGCATTCCTTTGAGAAGGCCGGTGTTAGGACAGCTTTACATTTCAGTGTTACAGTTTGCGTGTGTATGTTCTTTACAACCGCAAGAAGCACAAGTGGCTACACCTCTTCAGACAGCTTCCGAATGACCAATGTTTTGGCACTTAAAGCACTGGACTGGATTCGGAATGTATGGTCTAACGTGACCTCTAAGGTAACCAGCTTTTATGGTGGTAGGTAGATTTGGTGTTTCAAATGTGGGTATCGCTGTTCGAGTAGGGACAAGTTGATCTTTTTTCATGACAATTCTCTTCTTGTGCACCACATTTTGATCTTGTAGTTCGTGGACAAGTTCATCCTCTGATACGTTTAACAGATTCCATTCTTATATTACCCCTTTAGAGGAGTTTAAGGTGGCGTGTGGGGTAGCCTTCGTGGGAATTCCACCAAAGGTAGATACTCTTAATAGTCTCTCAGCATGTATATGTTCGATTATTTCAACTAATTCTCTGGATCTTAATTGCCAAACCATTTTTGGAGGGACAGCCATATTTTCAAGACATTTTCATTTTTGTAGCAAAAATCGGGAAAGCTTACTTGGTTGGTCTGTGGAGGAGTGCAGTATTAAAAAGAGATGCGGTATTATACGTTCCTTTTTCCCCCCTTTTTGTCTCTTAGCATGGGATGTATCATCATGATCTGGATCATGTTTATCTCGTTCAGGATCAAAAGATCCAGAGGTGGACGGTTTAGTTTTGTCCATCGTTGCTCCTTTTAGCCCTGGGAGGGTGGTTTCTTCTCCTAGATTTCCAGCCCATGCCACGTGGAGGCAGGAGCGATGCCACCAGTGACCAAGCGATAAAGAAAGTTTTTTAGTTAGTGCGTTATTCCTATGTACAAGAAGAAAGGTGTCTTTCCTTTCTGTTAGGTACGCTAACTTCTTTACTTTAGAAGAGCAAAATTAAATAACTCTGGGAAAAATGAAGAATAACACTATAATTATCAGCCGCTCTTTAAGAAAATCGCTTGGAAATCACTATAGTCACTCGCTTGGCACTCAGGGTCCTTTAACAAGGAGACAACTCACACAGACAGAGGAAACAAAGAAAGATGGGCGAAGAAGGTACTCCATGGCAGACACTACAACGACCTCCATCAAGACTACATAGATAAAATGCCTTCCGACGCGTGGCTCACGAACAGAAGGCTCTTCTCCGAGATTGAAAAATTCATTCTCGCCATCCAATAACTGCAGGAAATACATCGCAAAGGACCCGAGAGTGACATACGACACAGGTCGACAATACCATCTAACTCCAGAAACAATCCAGCATATCACCTCAGGATGAGGCGCATTATAGTTTAATGCGCCATTAATTCCCCATAACAACCTCAATGTAGGATGATCACCCAGACGGAGTACATTCACTGACACGATCAGTTGTTAATACATCAGAAGCTAGGGGAAAAATACCAGTTGATCAAAGAAAGTATACCATATTACAGGTACGAACCTCAAGGCAGTACAAGGGATCGTGCCATAATAACGGATAAGATGATCCGCCACAACAGACCAGACATAACCCTCATCGACAAGAAGGAAATGCTGCATACGTGATCGAGATAGCGGTGCCCAACACCAGCAACCTCCAGAAAACGATCAGGAATTACACAGACAACAGACAGTGTCAAGTAAATGTGGCATATAACAGTAATGACCATCGCGATCATGTATCGACACTGGCATGGTGTCAAAGAGACTCCTAAGAACCTAGCATCAATAGACCCCCCAGAGAACATTTACATGGAACTCCAGTAAGCCACCTTTAAGACAGTCAAAGAGTTCCTCGGCCAACAGTAATAATAGTAACGGGACACTTGGTACTCTCGGATGTTCTCTTTGTACTCTCGGATGTGTATAGCGTAGAATGTTTCTTTTCAAGCAGTAGCAGGGGTACCTCGCCATCTCCACATGGTGTACTCTGTGTCGCAGTTCAAACTTTGTGAAGGCCAGCCATAATGTAAGTTTATATGTATTCTGGTCCGCGAAATGTAGCGCTGGATTATGTTTGTCTGCCGTTCCTCCGACTGCTTAGCTACAGGATCCCTGTTGTCCGTCCACGCCTCAAGGAGGTAGGCTGGGAATAGGGTGTAAATATAGACTCTGACTGAGGCGATCCCTGGGCGTCGACTGAGTTCATACACCGAGGGGATCATACGCCGTACTGATGTGACCATTTTTCGAGTATCTTGTATCGACTTTTGTAAAGTTTTGGAATGTTACCAGTGGGCAGATAGGCATGCGAAGACCTCAGCAACCCAATAGTGAGCAGTGCGATACCAAAACAACTCATGGCGAGGTGTCTCCACAATATGAGATCAGTCCACTAAGTAGTAAACTTAGTTTGCTCAAATGTGTGTACAGGAGAAAAAAAAAAAAAAAAAAAAACCACGCCCAAAATGTACAATGACTCTTTATAGTTTTCATAATGGGGCTTTGCCCTAGACTTAAACGTCTACTTCCCTTATTGCCACCTCGCATCTCACATGTCGTGGACATATCTCGTCACTGCTTGTTGAGGTCTTCGTGGTGCTTACTTACCCACAATGGATATTCCAATCAGGGTCGAAACTCAGTAGTGGCATACTTCTTCCAGTCACATAGCTCCTTGAGGAGCTGTTGTGGCCACCAACTGCATCGAGCGTGTGCTATACGAGTAGCATCTCAAAGTGTCATGCCCAGACGTTCACTGATCCATTCTTCCACCTAGTTGCAGGTCTTCCTCTGAGCCTGTTCCCCTCTGTTTTTCCTTCCATTATATTCTTCAACAAAAATTTTTCCCTTCTTACTGCATGACCAAAAAAATTGAGTTGTCTTTTGTTGATGCTATGAAGAATTTTAGGCCTGCCAATTTTATTCAATATCCACTCATTTGTTCTTCGATCCAAATAATAAATACGCAGTATTCTCCTGTAACACCACATGTCAAATGCCTCAATTTTCTTCCTGTCAACTCTTTCCATATTCTATCCTTCACATCCATAAGTGGCAACTGGAAAAATTAACGAATCAATGATTCTCAGTTTCATCTTTAGGGACAGATCATGATCTCTCCATAATTTTAACAGATCAGCGACCAACGTTTTAGCAATTGCCTGTCGTCTCTTTACATCGTTTGAGCAGTCACTATTTTTATTTATTCTTGACCCTAAGTATTCAAATTCATCAACTTCTTCGATATCTTGCCCATTAACCTTCACTTTACTGGAATCGAGATTATCACCAATCACCATAATTTTAGTTTTACACACAATCAGAAACAATCCTTTTTTCTTACTTGCTTCACATACTCTCCTCAGAGTTTCATTAAGATGATCCTTAGAATTACAAATTAGCGCAGTATCATCTGCATAACGACGGTTGTTTATCTTCAGTCCTCCAATTTTGATGCCAGTCTTTAAATCTTCCAAAGCATCACGCATGATATCTTCGGCATGAAGATTAAAAAGGTGAGGTGACAAAATACAGCGCTACCTGACACCGTTACCTATTGTGAAAAAGTCCGTGTTTCCCATGTTCGTTCTCACAGTTCCCTCCTGTTCTTACAGTAGCTTAATCAGCTACTGTAATCAGCTACTCTTACAGTAGCTTAATCAGCTGAATTATGTGAGTTGGGAAACCCATAATAGTCATCGTTTCCCATCGTTTCTCATGCTGAACACAATCAAATGCTTTTGCATAATCTATAAAACACAAAACGACATTGAATTCTTTGCATTTTTCAATAATCTTGACCCTAAGTAATAATCAGTTGTAGGCTTAAGATCTTATCTCTAGTTCCTCCAACCCTTCTGAAGTACCTGCTTGCTCTTCTGGCATTTCTTCAAGTTTTCTTGAGATTCTGTTCAATATGATTTTAAGAAGAATCTTGCTAGCGTCAGAAATTAGGCTAATAGTCCTGTAATTTGAGCAAATTTTCAGATTTCTTTTTTGGTAAGGGGATGAAAATTGATTTCTTCCAATCTGATGGCCACCGTCCCGTTTCCCAGGGGAAAAAAAAAAAAAAAAAAACTCTGAGCCCTTCACATTTGTAGCTTTAATCAATTCCGCTGGGATTTCATCAATTCCTGGTGGCTTGCCACACTTTAGTTCTCTGATTGCTTTTTCGACTTCTTCCTTCAGTGGAACTAGTTCATGATCACACTCTTGAAAAGTGGGTGGCAGATCATTAGTGCCAGCAGGGGCTCGGAAGAGCTGTTCACAATATTCTTTCCACCTTCCTTTGACTGTGTTTTCCTCTGTTAAAATTTGCCCTTTGGAGTCCTTAATTACATTAAGTTTTGGTCGCAGCTTTTGTCTTAAGGACTTAATTACATGATACATCTTTTTAGTGTTGTTTCGTTTGTTGTGGTATTCGATTTCTTTACAATTTCGATTGATATAATCCTGTTTTTCCTGGCTTAAACAGCGCTTGATGACTTTCGTTAGTTCCTGATATTCTTCGTTTCCTTTTACACCCTGGGCTTTTGCCGTTCTCTTTTCAGTAAGTTTAAAAGTGGCCTCTGTAATCCAAGGCTTCCTGATCTCTAATGTGTGTCTATTTGCGGAATCCTTAATAATGCTTTTTGTATTTTTCCACATTTCCTCAGGCAGCATATTGTCATCTAGTTCTAATAGAGCTTGAAATCGATTGCCTGTTTCAAGCATCTAATCGTCAGGGAAAACCTTATCTTTTTCAGCTTCAGTTTGAGAACTGATGTGGAGTAGCAGATGATCACTGCCACAATCTGCTCCAGGAAGTGTTTTTGCTGTGATTACACTGGAACGCTACCTTTGCTGCATAAGAATATAATCAATCTGATTCCTTGTTTTATGATCAGGAGATTTCCATGTGTAGAGCCTTCACGAGTGCTGCTGAGAGCAGGTGTTACATATGACAAGGCTGTTCAGATGACAAAATTCAAATAAAAACTTTCACCCCGCTCATTTCTAGTGCCAAAACCAAACCTACCACATTCCGGACTAGAAGAAATTGTCTTGCCTACTTTTGCATTAAAATCATCCATGAGTATCAAAACATCCTTTTTTGGGACCAGATCAAGAGCTGGCTGGAGATTTTCATAAGAAACGTCCATATCTTCGTCGGTGGATGTCGGTGCATATGCAACTAAAACAGATTTACTGGCTGGCTCTGAAGTCTAACCGTCATCATTCTACTATTATTAGGATTGCATCCAAGAAGAGACCTTGAACATTCCTTATTCAAAAGGACAGCGACACCATGTTCTTTAGGTTGGTCACTTCCAGAAAAAACAACCAAAAACCCATTTCCAGTTTTGAAATGACGTTGTGCAGTCCACATGAATTCGGTAGCTTCTAAAATGTCAAATTTATATCTATCCATTTCATTGATGACCATATCCATCTTGCCTTCTTTCCAAACTTTTTACATTCCATGTGGCCACGTTTCTTTCTTCTTTCTTAAATTTAATTTTGCAGGGCAAACAGTGGCATCCGGGATCTGGTTAACAGCAGTTTCGGGAGTTGTTTTTGTTGTGGTCTCTGTGGCATCAGATAATGTGGTGGTATGCCATTGCCTACCACACGGCGGATTTTGAAAGGGGTCGGCTTTAATCATAGGAAGCGTCATCATGTACCTCACGAGATGCTCAGGAAGAGAAAGTTGACTACAGCAGAGCTGCCGGTGCATGGTTTCACAGGGCACGGCTCAAACACTTCATTACAAAACTCGCCTCATTGCAGAGAACCATTTTGCGGTGTTTAGTTAAGGCATGCAGGACAGTCTCGACGCAAGCTCTGCAAGTACTAGCCGGAACATTACCTTTAGACTTGCAAGTTACTTATAGAGGCTTTTTATACAGACTGAAAAGGCAGATTGAGGCCGAATTTCTTGGAATAACCATCAACCTTCAAGAAGATGCTAAAAGAGAAAGAAGGAGACTGTGGAACGAGTTAGTAAACATTTGGCAGTCTCGATGGGATACAGCTCCCGTTGGTGCAACAACAAGAAAATTTATACCACAAGTTTCATTTCTCCTTGATAAAGGTGTTCGATTGTGGTTCTGTATGGACATATTCACGTCGTACCTGTTGACAGGACATGGATCGATGAACCAGAGTCTTCTTAGGTTCAATTTATCACAAACAGACCTCTGTTCGTGTGGATCACCAGAGAGTTGGGATCACATCTTGTTTCATTGCTCCCTGTATGACGATCTCAGACTTCCTCTTCAAGCACTTACTAATTTTCAATCAGGACAGGAGTCGTCTCTGCTTCAAAGCTCGGAGTCATTTCAGATTCTTCAGGCTTTCGCTCAAGGCGTATTTCTTCGAAGGCGTTCAGTGTCGACAGATCTCAACAGGATGCAGCACAACGGTCCTGCTGATGCATAGCTGGTTAGATCTCCTTTAATAATACATAAACTCAAATCCTCAAGAAATGAAATTTTCCTCCGCCTGCAGACAATTAAGTGCTTTCTTCCTTTTTTTTTTTTTTTTAATTTTTTTTATTTTATTATTTAGTTACATAAATGTTTTATTTTAATAATTTTGGTTCCAAATCCAGCACCACGGGTGATCTTTTTTTTTTTTTTTTCCCCTCTGGAATGGGCCCCCAGAGGATCCTGGCCTACCTTCTGACAACATTAGGTGGGTCAGAGTCTCTCTTGAGACAGTACGTGCTTTATATGGACTGGCCCACCTTCCCGTGGTGTGGACGAGTACCCAGAATCATCTGTCCAGGTGACTGATGCTTCTGGGTAGCCAAGCGGCCAGAACAGAACAACAAAACACACACATAATACACACAAACCGACGTCACACACATATCTGGCCCATTTGTAGTGCTACTGTTCTTCACAGAGATACGAGGCGGAGTTGAACAAACGTTCTAGGAGCCGCCCTTTACATATACACATGTCCACAGAGCCCTGCTTATTGCAGAAAGGCTGATTACAGCTGGCTTTCTCCCGGTTTCCAGAGCTCGTCGTTTATACAAATATATATATATATATATATATATATATATATATATATATTTTTTTTTTTTTTTTTTTTTTTCCCAGAATATTCGCACAATTAATTTTTATAACTTCAGTCAATGAATTTATTCATAAGGTGACACTGATTTCATGCGTTTTTAAATATTCGCTCCTATATTTCAAAATTTAAATTCCTTTCGTTAGCGTTGACCCGCTGCATAATCTTCAGTATTCTTTGAACGCGCTAACCGTTAAAGTTTTATTTTAGTGATAGAGCCTAAACATTTACCACTCAGACATAAAATATATGTCTAATCAATCCTCAGTCTCTTCTTCCTTAAGGTAAGATGCATTTTCAGTTTTTTATGCTTCAAACCAGCGGCATACGCTTTAACTAAATAGCGGTGTACATTAAAGAAGCGCTTTTTATTTATGCAGTGCAATACCACGCAACTTGGCCCAAAGTGCTTCCACAATATGAGATCGATGCACTAAAGAGAAATCCAGTTTTTGAAAGCTATATACAGAACGAGCCTTTTGCCTTCCTAGCTTTCACACCTTGGGGCTTTTGCCTTAAACAGTTATTAAAAGTCCAGTACAACATTCAAATGAAGATTATCTCTCAAATGCGCATTGTTCCAGTACGCATAGAGCGAAAAGTTTTCTCCATTATTTGCGAAATCTTAGTAAATGTCGAGTTCTTTTATGTCATCAGTTATATTAACGGCTGACAAGTAGCTGCGAATTACGGAGTCCAGGAAAGTGATATTTTCTTCTGAGGATAATTCTACTGGAGAAAACACAGCGGTTAAAAGTAAATTTTCGTTGGGCTACGCGTCGCTGATTCCGTAAGAGCTTTTGTATAAGTGAAGCCAGACTGATCTCGCTTTGTCAGCTGCGCAAAGAAAATTACTTTTCTTTTTTATCGCGACTCTAAAACCTGACGCAGGGTTGAAAGTGCTGTCCTACGTACTGCTTTGCCGCGCATTATTGTATTACCTCAGCCTTCAACAGTTCTCTTCTAACTCGTGTTTATAGTTGGATTTCTAATTTGGTTACATTCCTCGCTTCCCCTATTAACACGTCTATCGCGTCAACGCTTCATCCATCACCTCTACGACGGTTTAGTATTACGGTGAAAGTCTCATCACTCTGCGGGAAAGGAATGATTGGCCCGCCGCTGCCTGAGCAAGGACACCGTCGCACAAAGTTAGCGCGTCGGATAAACATGTGTAGCGTATCGCGTAACCACCACGTCCACGTGTCATTATGCGCTGTAGGATGTCGAACTGTCCAAGCCAGAGATGTTCCGCCTGGAATGCGAAGGGTTGCCTAATTTAGAACTGCGATTATGAAATGCCACCGAGGTAAGCGAACGACGTGATAACCGCGGTCCACTTGTTTACTGACGTCACCAAGCAACGCAACGGTTTCGAGTGTTATTTAAAAAGGAAAATAGGCCGCAGCCAGCAATGGAATTTCGTTTGAAATGCAGCGAAATTCATAAGCCGTTTATGCGCCCATTCATCTTCTTCAGTTACCGAAATTGCGAAAACCGCAAGTATCTGAGACCTTCGTACTCGCAGTAGGAACTGGTTTGCCTTCACCACAACTGCGTACGCTCTATCAGGTTGCTAGAATTTTTTGCGAACTTGCAGATCTTCAGGTTACTCAACGTTACTGCAACAATATCTTAATTCAAAAATTAATCAGCCATTTGGAGACAGGATTTAAAGCTCATTTTCACCTGTAAATCTGGCGGGATCGAATATAAAATACTAACTCCCCACCACCCGTCCGCGGAGTAAGTGTAAGTGTGTTTAGGGTCAAGCGGCACCAAGGGGTTTCCCCCATCTCCGCGTAGTTTACATTGTGGTGTGTTACAGTACGCTGTAAATGCCAGAGATTTAAAAGTGTGTGGATCTTGGATCGTTTAGTGTCGTGTACCGTCGTTCTTCTGGTCGTTTAGCCGCTAAACCCCAATTGGGGCCCAACGTTGTCCCACTTACGCCCCGTGGAGGCAGACCAGGAACCCAGTAGCTTATATGCACTCTGGCAGGTCCTGCCACCTAATTTCCTGAGATTTCGGTGGCTAGGACCTAAAAAAAAACGGGGGCACTTAAGTTTAGAAAAGCCAGAAGGGGTTAATGTGGTTCAGTTTTCAGTTTAGAAATCGTTAATTTTGATTAGTTATGTGGGGTTTACGCTGCTGTATTAGTCAGAGTAGGGGGAAGAGACTGAAGACTGGGAAGAAAGAAGTATGGGGTAGATAGGGAAGGCAACCCCAGATGGTCAGTAAGGCATGCCCATGCCTCACCAGGCGAAATATGTGGAGTGGTAGGAGAGGGAGGAAACAGGAAGACCATTTCCTCCTCCCCCCTGTCAGGGATAGGGAAAAAAAAAAAAGATACCAGGCGAGGGAGCTGGTAGAGATCGCCATTTGGCTACATGGCAGTGAGGCTGCATCAGTCGTAGTGTAGTCATAAGTCCGGTAGTAGAGTCACTCGTGGGATAGTGTCCCGTCCAAGTTGAATGTCTTTGTTTTGGTTCTCTATCTTCATTCAGTATTGTATTTGTCAGTTTCATTTAGGTCTCATATTTGTTGGTACATAGGCAGGGTTTCTTGGTAGACAGATAGTAGCTTCCACATAATTTTCATTCTGAGGTGTGTCCTAAAGGATGTTTTTTTTTGCTATCTGGCTGGTCGCCTTTCACTCCTGGTGTATTGCATATAGGGTTCTCCTTCTTGAGAAGAGTTCTTGAGCGAAGTTGGTCAGGGCTCTGTATTCCTCCTCTGAATCCAATAGGTGAAACTCTTGCCCTCTGGGGAGGTATCTTATAATCGTGATTAGAATGCACCTGAGATCCTCGTATTGCGGACAGTCGTACATGAGGTGTTCCCAGGTTTCGATCTCTCCACATGTACAGCATGGGTCTCTACAAGGGCGAAGTACATTAACTTTGCGTTAAAAGGGGCCGTGTCCAGTTAGCAAGTATGTTGTTTGCAACCCCGGAAAGAACCAAGTAGGCGATTTTGGATAGATTTTTTTCAAGTTGCGGTAAGAACTTGTGGGTGATTGCTCCTTTGGTTGTTTCTGCCCACCTGTCCTGCCACACCTGCAGCAGGTGAGACTGAAGCCGAATCTTTTCTACCTTATGGTTTGTTGGGTCTATTGTAAATTCCAAGAAAGTGGTGGTTATTCCCTTAGATAAGTAGTAGAGGAGTCCTGTTCTTGCGATTTCAAGATCAAGTGGAAGTACTGCTGCTATCACCTGAAGCGCTGGGTTACTCACCGTTCTGCAGGCGCAGGTAGTAGTTCAGGAGGATGGTGCGTTGAATTGCATCCAGGGTTCTCTTATTTACGACCAAGGCAGTTTTGTCATACCAAATTGCTGAAGCGTATGTAATTATTGGGAGGAAGGTTGTCTTGTAGTATAAGGCTAGGGTACGTTTTTTGAGACCCCAGTCTTGCCTTGTGACCCTAGCTACCATGCCAGAGTAGTTTCTGATCTTTTGTCTTAGGAATTTGAGATGTGGTTGGAAGGATAAGTTATTGTCTAGTATGACACCCAGGTGTTTTAGTTGACTAGCAAACTTGATAGTTGTCCCATCAATCTTAATTTGGGGTGGTCGTCTCAATTGCAGGGTTCCTTTGAGCAGCGCCGACAATGTCTTTGTCGGTGAAATTGTTAAGAGATTCTTCTTGGCCCACTGTTGGAGTATCTGCAGGGCTTGATTAGCTAGGATTTCCAACTGGGCTCTGGAGTTTGCTTGCATTGTCAAAATCAGGTCATCTGCGAAGGCCTGCACCCCCAACTGCGCCTAGGTCCATTCTCAAGAACTCATCAAATACCAAGTTCCAGAGAAGTGGGCCCAATACAGACCCCTGTGGACATCCTCTGTGTACTGTTCTTGCGATCTTTTTGTATGGAGTGTTTATTTCAATTTTTCTTTGTGAAAGATAGGTTTCTATGACTTTATAGAGGTTGATGGGTACTTTAGCTTTCCTGAGTCTGCCCAAGACGCTCGGCCACCAGAGTGAGTCGAACGCCCCGGCAAAATCAATCGCTATTACGAGGAAATATTTGTTGTCACATTCTTTGACTTTGTTAGTTAGGTTTCTGAGGGCTTCTGTTGTGAAGGATCCCGGTTTAAATCCAAACTGATTCCCAGTTAGGAGGCCAGCTGCTTCGTAGTGTTGAAGGATTCGTTTGTGCAGTAGCCTTTCAAATAATTCGCTAACTACTGAAAGAAGTGCGATGGGCCTGTAGGATTTCGGGCACTCTGATTTCTTAGTTGGACTCTTCATGATAAGTTTGACGTTGGCCGTTTTCCATTTTGTTGGGAATTTCCCTACCTCTAGGCATCTGTTGAACAGGGTCAATAGAAGTTGTGGTGTATATTCTATTACTTTTTTAAGTATTTCGGGTTCTATCATGTCTAGGCCGGGACATTTTCTCTTTCTTATCCGAGCGGCAGCAGTACTGAGCTCCTCCATGGTGAAGGGGGGCTCCATGATGTCCGCGGAGAGGGACCGGCTCTTAAAGTAATCACCGTCGGACCTGAAATTTTGGTTGGTGTTTGGACATCAGGGAGCTAGGGTTATAATGCGCCTAATCTACTGAGAAAAGCAATGTTCAATTTCATCATCAGTTTATTATTAATAGCTAGCTGTCAAAACTTTACACGCCACACCTTAGAAGGTGTGGTGGTCTTTGTCATTCTTAATTTGTGAATTGATTTGCAATAGTCACCAATTTGGTCTCCTTTCTAGAAAGTGTTTCCCCCCTCTCAGGTGTCATCTCTAGACCTGCATACAATGTTCCAAATGCGGTCTCATCATCATGACCTTTTATAAAGGGATAATGAAGTCAGGCTTCTGTTCCCCAAATACATATCCTTGCTCCTAGAACATTAAATTTTAGTGCCATCATTCTGATCACATCCGTAACGATTCAAATCATTTTCGACCAAGAGGGCCCTGGCTTGAATTATTAACCAAAACTTCCACCTTTAAAATCATCAGCATGCGTTGAGTTCTCTCATTAAATAAAATGTTGACATCATATTCGTCCATAATTTACATAATTTATGTAATTATGGACGAAGCTTGACAACTATCCCACTTTGGGGGTCGCCCTTGTCCACCCCGAATCTTGGCCATTTATATTGTATTCCTATCATTTTGCCAGCCTGCGACCCAGCGTAGTGGTGCTTACACGTAGAACGCAAGTAACCGATTACCAGGAACCAACAGCGACATGCAGGTGAAGCTTCTCACTGGCTATGAACAGAATAGAAAGCAGTTGACAGGTGCAAAACTTTACCCCATCGCATATCAGAAGTTGCACTGGTCAAATACTTCTGCGTTCATAGCCAGTGGGAAGCTTCCGCTTTAGGTCGCTGCTGGTTTCCGATAAGCAGCTACTTGCGTTCTACGCGTGTGAACACCCAAAGTATTTTATTTTATATGATGTCAAAAAATTGTTTCTTTGATCCAAATTTGTTTAATGACTTCATTAGCAATTTACCTGATTGGTCACTTTGCGTTCACGTTCCGGAATTATTTTTTCAGGGATGTTATGGATCGCATCCTCAACCAAAAATGCCATCACCTTCCACGAAAGTCAGCCTCACTGGCCTAAGTTATCCAATCTCACCTTTAGCATCTCTTCTGTGGACTGGGAAGACATTAGCACTTCAAACTTCTTCTCCGAGTCTAATGATGACCTCCTTAACATTTCCACTGGTTTAAATGTACTCACACGCAGCCTTTTTTTAATTATAACTGAATACATATAACCATCCTAATCTGAGCTTTCCTCCTTTAAGAGTGATTCGGTAATTTGAACAATCGTGACGTAATGAATTTCGTTTTTTCTGCTGTGAAAGGAACGGTTGTATGCAGTGGCGATACTGAGTAAAGGTTGAATTGATGTTTATCAGCATGAGTTCCCCCCCACTTCCTTCTGGAATTGGGATGAGTGTGAATAAATAGCTGAAATTGCTAAAGCTGCCTGGCGAAAAAACATTTATCTTTTAGGATTTTGTTACATCACGCCCATGCGCACTATTAGTGTGGGATGTTTGACACACTGGGGTTGGTTTTAGAATTTTAGCCTTTTTCATCCTTGTGGTTCTGCAAGCATATTGCTTCCATCTAACCGTTCTGCTGTACTACCTAATCTTCGCCTTCTTCCCACGTTTATATGGGGTCAGCACTACTTAACGCATTGCTTTGGCATATTTTAAGAATGGGGTTCGCTCTTGCTGTGGGCAACTTCTTGAAGATGACCGTGCTTCTCTTCTTTTAGCTCAACTATATTTTGATCATTCCACCATATTTTCAGATCTCTCAGGATTTTTGTGGGTTGGTTTGGAAGATGCGTTGCCTTCAGTATTGTGTTAGATACATTCTCTATGGTTATTATTTTTTATTTATTTTATTGTTATTTATTTATTTATTTTTATATATATTTTTTTTTGTTTTGGCTGGTGCAGCATAAGCCATAGGCTTCCTTGTGCCATGTGGCCAATGCTGATACTGTTCGGTTTATGGTGGGTTTATTGGACCTACTTTTTTCTGATTTGGCTTACATCAATCGCAATTTGGCTCCCTTAAAAGAAAAAAAAAACGTTGTCATTTGGTTGTAAAGATAGAGGGGGGGAGCAGGTATCAGTACTCAAAATCATAAGGTCATTACCTTGTGATTTTGGATTGTTGCGGACAGTTCATTGAAAAATTCCTGTTTCCTTGACCTGTGCAGTCATTTTCGTAGTATCATTACCCTTCAATTCAGTCAACCTAATGCTTGCAACGCGAGTATTCTCCAATCGCCGCAGCTACTTTGCTCTCACGGTGGTTGTAGAGCTTCGCAATTAAGTGCTTCGATGCCACTGATTCGAAATTTTTCATTCAAAAACATGTTTGTTTTTTTCCTAATTTCCCAATAATGGCACACTTGAATTCTGGCATTGCCAGAATTCACGTGTGCCATTATTCTTACTGTTCAAGGAAGTTAACTTTAAAAGAGTAAGTAGCGAGTTAGATTGATTTTAATTAACAAAACTACATTAGTATTGCCTCTATTGCAACGATAAATCGCCCTCTGGGTATGCGCAGAGGTGTGTAATAAACGAGTCTTCTATGTTAGTGAAGCATTACTTATTCGAGGTAGTGCAATACGTGGCAACTCGTTGTGAAGGTCACAATACAATAAATCGATGCCTTTACACTACGATTGTCGTTTCATTTATGAGCAATCTATGGTGTATTTACATATTATGTAAATACACCGTAGATATTATGTAGTTATTTCATGTTCATATCGTTATATGAACACATTAACGTTATTAATAGAATAGAATCTTTAATTGCAGCAATGATAGACATAAAATTAGTCCCGTCACGGCATGGTGGTGCCAGGGGTTTACAAAACATATTTACAAAAGATACATGAGAAAAACATGTTACATCAGATTATTAACAAAGCACAGTTTTACATTTTCAGTTCGACGAAGCTACCCTTCCTGTATTTTTTACTGACCACTTCTTGGAGGTCCCCGTCGTTGGCTTGCAGTGAGGGCAGCATTTGCTTTGGCAGGAATCTGTCGGTTAGTACTAGCCGGTTACGGTTTGCTAGCAGCTGTGCTGAAGACCGGAGATAAGGGGGAGGAATGCGCCAAGAGCAGTGATCCCAGAAGTTCGTCTCTGTAATTGTACCAGTGGCCATCTTGATGGTGAACAGTAGCCTTATTGTTATAAATTAATTTATATCCCAGTTCAAGCAGCACTAAACATTGATACTTTAACTCATTTAACCTTTGTTCCTTATGCGCCAGCCGCATTGAGCCACCGGTCAAATTCGGATGACTTTTGAGCTTGCACTGTGTCTAACTTTCATTGGGGAAGAAGTTTCCTAAGGTGTTCTAAGTTAATTTTTACCACAAACTCTACGATCAGATAATCAGTATTTACAATCAATCTGAGCATTAGCATTAGTAGAGGCATATGATGCAAGAAAGCAAGCATCAGCCAAAAAAAAAAAAAAAAAAACTTCCACTTCACCCCTCCGTTCGTTCAAAATACTTGTCCAGCTGAGCCTTAAATTTATTTAGGCTATCAACTTCCACAACAAGGGATGGAAGTCTGTTCCACCAACCAACTACCCGCTTGCTAAAGGCAGATTTCTGCACATCTATCCTACATCTGTCTTTCCTCAATTTGAATTTATGCCCTCTCAGGTGATTATTGAGCAAGTGAGCATGCTCAAACCATTCAAGGCTTTATACACCTCTATCAGATCACCTCGCCGATGCCTAGTCTCCAGGCTCTGTAATTTGCAAAACTTAGCCTTTCTTCGTAAGAGCACCCCTTTGTTCCATTCACTAATCTTGTTGCCCTTCTCTGTACTCGTTCCAGCAGCTCTACATCCTTCTTGAAATGAGGCCTCCACACCTGTATACAGTACTCTAGGTGTGGCCTGACCCATTGCCTTATACAAGGGAATAATCACCTCCTTATCCCTGCTAGAAAAATTTCTGTATATCATTGCCAAGACACCATGAGCTACTCTTACAGCCCGTCTGCACTGCTCAGAAAACTTCATATCTGCCTGCACAATTACCCCAGGTCTTTTCATTCTCTGCCACTGTCAGTGTAGTACCACAGAGTTGATACGTTGCTCTGGGATTGCTGTTTCCCCATATGTAGTACGTACTTTACACCTGGCAGAATTAGAACGAATCAAAATATATTAAAACACTAATAAAACATTTTATGCCAAAAATATTTACTTCTCCCCCCCCCCCTCCACATGTACGCTGAAGACTACTTTGGTGATTCAGGCCAGACGTAGCCAGGACGCGAGTGCAGTAGCACGCGCTCTTTCTGTGGCCCGGGGTTCAAGTCCGTGACTGCTAAATACGATTAACATTTGTATCGATTGATTTTTTGAAAACTAAACTGACCTGGTTGTCGTGCCGAAATATAAACAAGAACATTTGTTGTTTACACCTTAAGATTAAGAAATGTGGATTAGTGGAGTAGAAATGTAATTCTCTGCGAATGGCCCTTCCCTTAACCCCTGATGGTAGTTGCCTATTTGAGTAAATCCCACTTCAGCACACTGTGATCACTCCCGCCTAGTGGTTCCTTTATCTGCAGATACTTAATGCATGAGGAATCACTGCTGATAATCAGATCCAGAGTATTACTCCCCCTAATTGCCTCCAGAACATGCTGATGTAGAAAACAATCATCCAATAAATCCACAAAACAAAACACTTGCCAGTGTGTGAGTGACCAACCCACAAATTCCCGTCAATATTTGGGAAAATAAAATTCCCCCATTATAAGACACTTCGTAAGAAATGATTAAGTTTGTTTAAAAATTATAGTAGACTCAAGCAAAGAATGTCTGTAATCCAACTTTAAAGAAATCAATTTCTTATATATGTATCTCTTTTGTTCTGTGAAATGTAGGCTTGATTTTGTTTGACTTCTGTGAAATGTAAAAACAAACTCCAAATGAAATTCCAACTTTTAATGATCATTTCAAAAAACACGGTACAACTCCAAAAGGTTATGAGTAATATTTGCAGTTATGTTCACATTTCAACAGTTACAATGACTGAAACATCAGAATTACTGTTCAGTGAAATGGAAAGTTAAGAGTTTCTAAGATCCTACCTTACTGGAACAAAAGTCAACCTAACCTTATGTCTACGCACCTACACTGCTCGACAATATTATAGAACAAAATGTTTTTCACGAATATATTTTTGTGAACAGTGTCGCCGAAGGCGAATATTCCATATAATCGGCATCCTGGCATGCAAATTCCGAGTATCCGATAGAAATCGATCTACCACCTTTCAGAAGAGCCACACATAATAAAATTATTCATGCTTATAAAAACACCGGTTGCGACCACATTCGCTTCATATCCGTTTTTTTTTTTTTTTTTTTTGGCTTACTCAGTGGGATAGCTACATCTCCAGTACTCACAATGTCAAGTCATCATTGTTTAGATGATTCCTTGAGATGGCAAACGGTTGGACGACTTGAAGCGGGACAGTAGCAGGCAGAAGTGGCACGTAGGCTTGATGTGTCAAGCAGTATAGTGTATACACTGTATAGTGTGTTCGTGTCTAATGGCACCAGGGGTTCCCCCCATCTCCGCATTGCTTTCATTGTAGGTGTAACATCATCATCAGCCATTTTCAATCCACTGCAGGATGAAGGCCTCTCCAGAAACTTTCCAGTTCCTTCTGTTTTGAGCACTGGCCATCCATTTGCTACCCACAAACTCGTGAATTTCATCTATCCATCTCCGCCTTTGTCTTCCAGGATTTCTTCTAGCTCCTCTGTTATTTTTTCAGTCCATCTGTCATCATGTCTTCGAGCTATGTGTCCTGCCCAAGACCATTTTAGTTCTTGAGTTTTAATAACAATGTCCGTTACTTGAGTTTGCTGCCTAATTCACGTGTTTCTCTTCTTCTCAAACAGACTGATTCCCAATTTAATTCGTTCCATTCTTCGCTGTGTAGTTCTCAGCTTCTCTTCCATTCTTTTGGTGAGTGCCCAAGTTTCACTTCCATAAGTCATGGTGGGGAGTATACATTGGTTCATTATTTTACGTTTCAGACAAATTGGGATATTGCTCTTCAATATGTGACTATATTTCCTGAATGCTATCCATCCAAAATTTATTCTTCTCTTGACGTCCAGCCATTTATCATTATTACAGCTAATAACTTGTCCCAGATAAGTATATGACTCCACCTTTTCAATTACCGCTCCTTCAATCATTATTTCCCTTTCTCTGGCATACTTGTTCATCATTACTTTTGTTTTAGCCGTATTCATCTTTAGTCCTAAATCCATACTAACTGTGAATAATTGATTAAGATTTTCCTCTAATTCTTTGGGATCGTGGCTTATGACAACAATGTCATCTGCAAATCGTAAATGGTTTAGGTACTCTCCGTTCACATTGACTCCTTTCTGCAACGAGTCTAATCTTCTGAAAGCTTCCTCAAGGGCAGCAGTAAACACCTTCGGAAATATTGTGTCTCCTTGTCGAACTCCTTTCTCGATTTTAAATTTCCTACTGCCTTTGTCTAGTCTAATAAAGGAGGTACCATATATTTTCTTCAAAATCATAATATATGGAGTATCTATGCCTTGTCTTTCCAGTGCCCGAAACGTTGCCTTATGCTGTATGGAGTCAAATGCCTTTTCATAATCCACAAATGCCAGGCATAATGGTGTTTTATATTCATTTGCTTTCTCCATTAGCTGTGATATTACGTGAAATTGATCTATAGTTGAGAATCCTGTCCTAAAGCCAGCTTGCTCTTTCGGTCGATTCTCATCAAGTATTCTTTCTAATCTGTTAGTAATGACCCTTGTGAACAACTTGTAGATGTGGGATAACAAGCTAATTGGTCTATAATTTCCAATTTATCTCCTTTCTTATGCAGCAAAACTATGATTGCATTTTTCCACTGCTTAGGCGTCACACCTTTTTGGATACACTTTGTGAAGAGCCTTGCCAGTTTTTGTGTTATGTCTCTTCCTCCCAATTTTAAGAACCCTACAGTAACTTCATCTTCCCCCGGGGCTTTCTGATTCTTCATTTTCTTCAATGCATGTTCTACCTCATCAGGAAGAATATCAGGTATGTCGTATGTGTTGCTACTTTCTTCCTCACTGTTGGCATCATTCCCTCCCTCCTTGTATAATCTCTATAGTAGTCTTCTGCTATTTGAATTATGCCTTCTCTGCTGTTTATAAGTACACCATCGCTATTCTTCAGTTTCAGTATCATTTGTCTTTCTGTATTAATGCTCATGGCTGCTGATTTAAATCCTTTGTTTTCCCTTAATGCTTGTTCTAATTTTCTTGTGTCCTCTCTGAGTCTCTTTCTAATGGCGTTGCATAACTCAGTATACTCAATTTTTTCCTTGTCAGTGTTTTTCTTGCTCTTCATTTGTCGTCTTCGCTTCATCATGACCAGTGTTTCTTGACTAATTTTTTCTTCTTTGGATTTCTTTTTCCCTGTAGGTTTCTTGGGCTTTATCACTTTCAGAAAGTTGTAATATTCCTCGTCGATATCTTGGTCCTGAGCAGTCTGCAGAAGCTCAAATTTGTTCTTAAGTTCCAGTACATACTGCTTTTTCTCCTCTTCTGTTATTTCAAAGACCTTTCTATTATTTACTCGAGTCAGTTTTTTCCTTTCCTTTCCTACATCTATATCAAGTGTACAGCTTACCATTCTGTGAGCACTTCCAACATTTACCTTATTCAGGACGGTAACATCATTTACAATATATTTTCTGTTAGTGAGGATGAAGTCGATTTAATTAGTTGTTAATCCATTTGAACTCTTCCATGTCCACTTTCTGTTCACCCTTTTCTTGAAAAAAGTGTTCATTACTGACAGTCCTTGATATTCTGCAAATTCCAGAAGTCTTTCACCAATTCCAAAATTTCCTATAGTTTCCCTTTCTGCGCTGTTTTGCCTTTTTCCAACCTTATCATTGAAGTTCCCCATAATAATAGTATAGTGGGTTTTCTGCTCTTCTAGAAGACTCCCAATTTCGGTGTACATTTCTTCAACCTCTTCATCATCATGGCTCGATGTTGGTGCATAAATCATTATAACCTTTAGCTTGTATCTCTTAGAAATCTTGAGTTTTAGTCTTGACACCCTTGGTGATGTGCTTTTGAATTCCAAAATGTTATTTTTAAAATCTTTATGGACCAGAAGCCCAACTCCAATCCTTTCACTGTTTCCCTTGGTGTACAGCAGATTTCCACTTGATTCTGGTTGTATCCAGAGATTCTTAGCACCCTCTACTTCCACTCTGATCCTCTCGCTGCCGTAAGAGGTGGAGTGAAAGCCGCTGGGGACTGAGGGCCATTTGTTTTGTTGCGCTGTCATATGCTGGAGGGTTTGGTCTTTTCCTCTTCACGCTTACCAAGCGTCTTGAAGAGAACCACTCTACACGTTCGTTGTCACCTAAGTGACGTAACAGGGCTTACCATCGAGAAGGTGTGCACGAGTGGATTTTAGGGAGGCAGGCCAACCGGACTTCTCCTAAATCTTCTGTAATAGAGAGATATTGGATCCATCAGTGTTTTAGGCTGAGTGTCTGATAACACACAGGATACCTGTTCCCCTCTAAGTAGGTGTAACAGTTCACTGTAAAGGCCAGAGATTTAAAAAAGTGTATGGATTTTGTAAGTGTTATGTATCATTGTTCGTTTGGCCATTTAGCCGCTAGACCCCTGCTGGGGCCCAACGTTGTCCACACTATGCCTCGTGGAGGCAGAACAGGTACACAATTATTTAGATATTTACTCTGGCAGATCCTGTCACCTAATTTCCCGAGATTTCAGTGGCTAGGACCTAAAAAAAAAAAATAATTCTCGCTCGGTGGGGGTTAAGAAAAATTGATTAGAAAAGCCAAATGAGATTAGTGTGAACTCAATTAAATTTTGCAACTTATGTGGGGTATACGCTAGCGTATTAGGTAGCGTGGGAGAGGAGACAAAATGCTGGGGGAAAAGACCGAAATATGGGGACGATAGAGAAGGCGACCCCAGATAATCAGTGGGGCAGGAACATGCTGCACCAAGCGAAAAGAGGAGCGGCGGGGAGGGGACAGAAAAGACCGTACTGGGGGCTTAAACGCCGCACATTGTCCTTGCTCTATAAGGCTGCCTTTATGCCAATCATCAGCTATGCCGGCGACGAATAGAAAGAAACTTGGCACGATACAGCGCTCCATACCGCTGACTATATCTAGGGGGTACTGCACGGTCAGCATCTCCGCCCTACAAGTGCCGGCCGGTGCCCTCCGCCTTGACCTGGAGATTGTCCGGACAGGCCTAATGCAACCAACGTGTGGACACTGTGCTGAAGTAGGACACTAATTCAAGACATGCCCTAAGAGAGAAGATTCACCAACATGTGCAAACTGTAAGGCGCACAAAATCCAGGCAGACCATTCAATCCGCGACAACAAGTGCCTTATATACATCAAGACCAAGGGAGTATACCAAAAACGTCTTGACTATGGAAGCACGTCCTAAACACTATAACGAACTAAACGTTCAGTTCACACAGCTTAACGTACAAAGATCTAAGGTGATTGCCTCCCAGTTGGTAAAAAAGGCCAACGAAGAAAACATTTACATTATGCTCATACAAGAGCCATATATACACAGCAAAGAAATCAGGGGTACCCCCTGAAATACCAGATCGTCCATACTAATACTGAAAACACGTGGGTAGCCATCCTAATCAGAAACCCCGGATTACACAGTGACCAATCAAACTACCGTCTCCCTGTGCTGCGTGTGCCCATATATAACAGACGGGGCGGAGGTGTTGCATCGCTGTATTCATCTAGTTTTAAGCAATCGAGATTTCAGGTGACCCAAATCAGATAACTTCGAAGCCCTACGTCCCGCATTTAGAAAGGATGCCGTACTACTACAAATTTGTCTAGTGTACCTACACCCCGATCATACAGAAGATTCCCAGAGTGAACTACAAGCATGGATAGCAACCAGCCTAGCCCCTAATATCTCAACTTTCATTATAGGCGATTTTAACATGCCTACGCCTAGACATGAAGCCATCTCAAAAATCAAAGATCTCAAAACAGTTGTTGGTACATTTGGCTTAGTTGATCAAACCACACCTCCTTCCAGGGGAAACCAGACACTGGATCAGTTAGTCCACAATCTCCCGCACCTTAATCTGACCACTGAACATTACAGCTTCCCTACTGATCACTCTCCCCTCACGTTTGAGTTCAACGTTACTAACGACTCAAACGCTGGCGAAGCCTTTGGGAATGAAGTTCTGACCAAAGCAGTATACTACCATGGAACATTGTTCCCACATCTGGGGCGGTGCCCCCAAAACCTCTCTCAGGCTTCTTGATTCCATTCAGAAGAGGGAAGTTAGGTTAATTAATGACTCCTGTCTAACAGAGTCTCTCCACCCGCTGTCTCGTAGACGTACTGTTTCTGCTGCATGCCTCTTCTACAGATATTTCCATGGGTACTGTTCTTCTGAATTGGCTTCTATAATTGCCGCTCTTGCTTTCAAAACAGTCCGAACACGTTCCGCTACTGGTCAACATCCATTTACTGTCCAACTTCTCAACTTCCTCGTTTATTCATTCTACTGCCTTTCTGGAACTACCTTCCTTCATAGGTAATTCCTGAAAATTACAGTCTACAAAAGTTCAAGTCTAATGTCAACAAATATCTACTTTCATTTTCTCAACCTCCAACCGAAGCATGGTACTAAGTACTATAGGTTCCAATTTCCTCTCGTGTAAAAAAAAAAAAAAAAAAACTGACCACAGAAAGGAAATTCCTTGGGGTTGTACTGGACAGAAATCTATCTGTCAACGCCCATCTAACCTACCTCCGGAAAAAAAAAAAAAAAATCAGAAATTACTCATCACTATTCGCAAGAATCATCCGCAAAGACTGGAGCTTAAAGAAAAAAGCCTTGCTCTTTTTTCTTCCTGAACAGTCTTCCTGCCAGTAATCCTCTACGCTTCGGGTGTCTGGTTCAAGAAAGCAACCACTGCAACTAATAAAAGAAAACTGGAAACAAGGCAGAGATACATTTTGCTAACTAATCACCCGAGCTTGTAACATAGTGAGCATACATGCACTCCAGGTGCTCTCCCTGGATCTAAAGTTGATACGCCGTGGACTGCTCTACAACCTTTCTAAAGGTATACCGGATACCTGCCTAGACCTCACACTAAACGTAGCCAACGACCCGAAAATTGAGAAAAGAAGACACTGTACATCTCCAACAAACCTGGCAGACACGACGGCAAAACTCAGCAAAGGGACAAATAACGTTGGAACTCCTTCCAACAGTACAGGCCGTATACCCGGCATACCCAAACTGGCTCTCCCAAGGACTGCTGGCCACATATCTGCTAAATGGCCACGGTTCCATTAGACACAGACTGATGACTTCTGGACTGAGTGACACCCCCCCCCTCTACCATTGTGGTTCAGTGGAAATGTGAGAACACTTAATGCACCACTGGCAACTTTATGATGACCTCCGATGCCGACTAATTGCTGAAATACATTACATACCAGAGAACCATATACTGGAGGAGGTGCACAGCTACAAAGCACTAGTGAATTTTGCACAAGACCTCTTTGATAGAAGACGAACTCTTCCTGCCACACAGACACAACGGTGATTGCTGAGCCCACAACACTTGACTTTCGAACAAGGATCGTCACCACCAAGGCAACCCATAAAGGGATTGCATCCCAAGAAGAAAACAACGACTGGAACATGTTAACCCAACTCCTAGACCAAACACTTAAAGCAGCAACGCTGCTACAAATAGAAACCGTGGACGTAACCAACACTAGGATCTAACAACCCAAGACCTGACCCAAGAACCTGACACTAGGCATCGACCTAAGCAACCACGGACAGGACACACACACCTGGACTGGACAAACTCGGATCCAACATATGGACCCAACCAAGGACTTGACTGAAGCAGACATGCCGCTGCCAGATCGCATGGATCAGTGCCGGCTCCTTTGCCAGGCACCCTTTCCTCCCTCCCCCGGCAGAGGTGGAGGCGACGGCGAGCGATTAAATACATTTTTTTATTATTATTATTTTATAATAGGTTCTAGCCACTGAAATCTCAGGAAATTAGGTGGCAGGACCTGCCGGAGTAACTGAAGACAACCTAGAAAATTTTAAATCTCTTACCACCGAACAACTAGCACTGCAGATTCAAAACATTATCATCACTGCAATTCAGAAATCTACGCATAAAAAGAAACTAAAAACTAACTGCACACCTTGGTGGAATAACGAGCTACCCTCTACTCGGAAACTTGTACATAAAGCCAGAAGAAATTTTCAGCGTAAACGGCGTACTTGGCCTCATGAAGAATACAAAACTCTCAAAAGAAAATACGTAAAATTGATTTATGAAAGCAAATTGCAATCCTGACACAATTTTGTCCGTACGTCTGGGAATAATAATCCTTGGGGCGTCATCTATAAAATTGCTAAAAATAAAATGATCTTGGGTGACATTTTTAACTTCATTACCTCCAACAGTATGGAAACTATTACACTAACAGACTCCATAAATGCCATATTGGACCAACTGCTGCCTAACGATGATCTCACTATTGATACTTCACACCATCTATCTATTCGTGATTAAAACTAAAAATACCTTCCTTTAGAAGAAACAAGTCCATTCACTGCAGAAGAACTTACTTCAATCTTGAATAAAATTCAGTCAAACAAATGTCCTGGCGATGACCTGATTGACAACATATTTATCAAACACTTTTATGACCTAAGGCCCAAAGTTCTACTTAAATTATTCAACAACTGCTTAAATACTGGAACGTTTCCCAAACCGTGGAAACACGCCATTCTTAAGATTTTACATAAACCTGGTAAGCCACTAGATAATGCGAGATCCTACCGCCCCATAGCCTTGCTCTCTCACCTGGGAAAAGTGTTAGAGAGATTAATTGCCAATAAAATAACCACACTGCAGGGAGCCACAAGCTCCACATCCTCTCTTCAATACGGATTTAGGCAAGGGCTTGGATGCGAAGACGCCTTATTAGAACTCCACCACCTCATTGACTGCTCCACTTCCAAGTACGTTATGGCAATCTTTATCGATTTTGAGGGCGCTTTTGATAATTTATTGTGGGAAAGTGCCCTCAGCAGACTCCGTTCCAATCACTGCTCTCTTCAGCTTTATAAACTTGTTAGAAACTATTTTGCTGATCGCACCGTCACCGTCATCACTAAAAGCACGAAGATTAACAGATCTGTCTCCCGTGGTTGCCCCCAAGGATCAATTTTAGGTCCCTTGATTTGGAACCTAGTTCTCGATGATTGGCTGCTTAGGATGACTGAATTTCAAAATGTGCAACAACTTGCGTATGCAGATGACATTATCATTTTAGTGAATGGAAACTCAAGATCTGAATTAGAACTCTATGCCAATAAAGTACTCTTTGAACTATCGTCCTGGTCCTCTAAGAACAAATTAAAATTATCCCCAACAAAATCGAAGATCATGATTTTTAAACACAAATTAGACTATCGCAGACCACCAGTTGTAAAACTTGACAAGAAATCACTTCCACTTGTCCGAAGCACCAAATTTTTAGGAGTCATCATCGACGACCGCTTTTCCATTCAACATCTGTCTGTCAAAGTTAAGAGTTTTACCGCAATGCTGCTCCAAATTACCAGACAAGACTGAACACTAAAACCCTACATCTATTTTATAATGCTGCCATAATCCCAATTACAACCTACGCTGCCAGCCTTTGGTTTAGACGTACTGCACTCAAAACAGTACAAACCAAGTTATCCACTATTCAACGTTGCTTTCTCCTCAGCCTACTTCACGTTTGCCGAACAGTATCAACTCCAGCTTTACAGACTCTTGCAGGCACCATACCACTTGACTTGCATGTTGTGTTTAGAGGGCTTTGCTTTTACATCCGCAAAGGCATTTCTGTGGAATTTCAGGGAATCATTGTTAACCCTCAGACTGATCCCAAAACTGAGCGAACCAGATGCTGGAATTTGTTAGTGAATACCTGGCAGAATAGATGGAATTCTACCGAAAAAGGAGCTATCACCAAAAACTTCGTTCCCGACGTAACTGCACTACTCTCATCATCCACCAGAAAATGGTTTTCACCCTCACTGTTTACCTCCTACATACTAACTGGGCATGGTTCGCTTAACGCAAAACTCTACCAATTCAGACTTTCCAATACAGTCTCCTGTCGATGTGGGCTACCGGAAGATTCTCCTCACGTACTTTTTGAATGCTCCATTTACGAGGATCTAAGATCGGCTCTTAAGGCAACAGTACAAAACTTGTGTCCCGGAGGTGAGAAGATACTCATTTCTGTCAACAATTTCCAGGCCCTTCAAACCTTCAGCAATGCTGCTTTTAATCGCAGGAAGGCTCTCAACCTCAATGTTAATTCAAGAAATGAAACTGAAAATGCATCATAAATCATAATACAACTGTGCGCTGCCTCGTCGTCCTGATAACGTCATATACAAAATTGTTGTGGCTTTAAGACCACGCAAAGATTTTAACAGATGCTGCACTTCTCTGACTCATCCTTTATCAAGACTCTCTTCAACTAAACCTCTGCTCAGTGATACCGTCATCTACCAGAGACTTCTGACACCACTCCAGATTAACAGAATTCTGAATTAAATCTAGAACTTGTTCCTGCCGATCATGATTGAATGACATTACTACTTCTGTTTGACAATACACCTTTTCTCCTTGTGGACCACTTTGGGCAGCACTGCATACAGATGTGGGCAAGAAATGGATAAAGATTTTATTTTACTTTTTTTTTTTTTTTTTATTATTATTATTTATTTTTATTTTATTTATTTATTTATGTTTTTTTTACTTTATGCTATTCTCATCCTTATTTCTTCGTCTTCTGCTGTCCTGTCTCGTGTGTGTGTGTGTGTGTGTGTGTGTGTGTGTGTGTGTGTGTGTGTGTGCGCGCGCGCGCGCTGTTGCCGGCTTGCTGGCGCGGGGTTCTCTTGAATGGCTCCAAACCCTCTTTGGACATTCAGTACGTTGTTTGTTTGTTTGTTATTTGGTTTTTAGGAGCATTAGCAACTAAGGCCATATTGCTCCGGGATATGCGGTGGTCATTCCCTAACCTTTCCGCATCCTCCGTATTTGGTGGTGACGGGCTCGAACCCCGGTCTAATCAAGAAGCGTGTGCTACGCACTGCTGCTCCTTCCCACCTGGCTACGGAGTCACCATTCAGTACGTGACTGTTGAGGTTGGCCATGGTTCTTGCGCAGTTGTGGCCTACCTCCCCGTGGTGTAGACGGACACTGGGCAAGCTTTCCAGGTGATCGCCTGTCTGGTGACAAAACGGCCAGAAACAACTACACAACACAACAACACACACACTGCACGATCATAACGTTACACACATTTCTGGCCTGTTACAGTGCTCTGTAACCATCACAGTGTACAAAGACGGAGTTGAACTTTCGTTCAGGTGCCGTCCTACATAAGATACTATACATGTCTACATGCCGGAGTAAGAATTTCAAACTGCTGGGTACCTGATCTGCCTCCACGGGGTCAAGTGTGTGCAACGTTGGGCCTCAGCAGGGGTCCAGCGGCTAAACGGCCAGATGAACAACGATACACAACAACATACAAATCCATACACTTTTAAATCTGTGGCCTTCCCAGCGAAGGCCACTTCTGGTACACCTACAATGAAAGCAACGCGGAGATGGGGGAAGCCCCTGGTACCGTTTAACACTAAACACACTTTATGGAAGCAGTTTCAGGAGACAGGAACCAATACAAGAAGAGCTGACCAAAGTCGCCTGAGGGCTATGTCAACCAGAACAGACCATTATTTCGCTCTAATAGCAAGATAGGACCCTAAGCTACGATGTCCTGTCATCAACTGTCTCTTGACGTTTATTCTGCAACGGTTAAAACATTTCCAACCGGACTGTGTTAATTAAGAAGGCTCAGTCCAAGTGACTCTACGCAAGGAAACCAATGATTTGTGTCCCATCAACCCCAGAGCTCGTCGAAACTAGTGCCATGAACATAACTTGAAGCCCTGACAAATGGGGTACAGTCCTGTTCTTTGATGAGTCCCGTTTTAGCCTACAAAAAGATTTTAGATATCATTTCATCTTTAGACAACGAGGAATGCGGTACTATCTTTCCAACATCAGAGAAAGGGACACGTACGGTGGAGGCAGTGTTTTCGTGTGGGGCAGAATAATGATCAACTTCCACCCCCTCCTCCCATGTTTTTGATGCGGGTACCGTAACTGCGGAGCTGTACCGAGAACAGATACTCGAACTCCTATGTACGACTTTTTAGGAGTGTAGTTGTCCCACATTCTTTTCATGCACGACAACGCCATTGCACATAGAGCTCAAGTGGTGGAGCTCTTAAAACTGAAGATATCCCACGATTGTTGTGGTCAGCATGATCAGCAGATTTAAATCCGATCGAACACGTATGGAGCGCCCTTTGGTGTAGCTTTGCACACCTAGAGTCAACTCCTCGGTCACTTGGTCTTCGCTGATGAAAGAATGGAATTTATTGCCACAAACTTTTAGACACCCTTATGCCGAGCATAATTTGCGGCTGTCAGGACTGTTTAGCCGTTGGAGGGTATTATACGCCGTACTAATGTCATGTGACCATATTTTCGGGCATCTTGTATAGACTTCTGTAATGTGGTTCTTTTTGGTAATTCTTATATAACCCCCATGATTGTCCCTCATACTTGTCCGAAGTTTCTTGCTGTCTCCTCATTTCATTGTTATTCTGTGGTTCACCACCATACCAAATTTTGTTCCGCTTCATCTCAAGCTCCAAGCGTTACCACGTATCACGTTTTCTATGTGTTTGTTAATTTTGTCGAGCAGTATAGATCTACATTTGACATGTATCGGCTTCCGTGCATATGTATAAGCAGGTTTTTTTTTTTTTTCAGGTTCATGTCAAGTACATTTTATTCACTACCTTCCAAAAATTATCTGGACACATCAGTTTCACACTGACATCACTGCCACTCACTTCAATAGCGTTTAGGTCCCTTTTTGGATATTCCAACAACTTGGATGGGCTCTTCCCCAACAAACGATTGACTATAGCGGGTATAATCGTCCATTCTACCTGCAGAACAATCACTAATTAAGCTACCGATGCGGAACGTTTGGTCTGTCTCTTACCTAATGCTGCCATTCTATCGGTGTCCCGTAGGGTTCAAGTTGGCCATTGCAGCGTTTGTACATTCATGTTCATAAACCATTTTCGAACAGCACTAGTAGTATGGTTGGTGATGCTTCGCTTATTCTGGGACTATGTCAATGGAAGGTCCCACAATTTCGATTAGGAGGAACCCAACCTTATCAGTGATCACGTCTTGAACTTGAGCTGAACTTCTTTGAACACAGGTTTCTCCAGGCCCCAATACTTGAAGAGATCCTCCAGTTCGTGAGTGACGTATTAAGAAATAATAACGAAATCTGTGAATATGTCCTGTATGGGAAGTTCATACTAAAGTTGATATTCGGAGTTTGACACTGTGCTTCGATACCACTGAACATGCATTCATGAAAATTAATTTATGCTGACTGTTTTTTTTACTTTTTGTTATCATTATTTTATGCAATTTGTTTACTTATTTATATCTTTACTACTTTTACAATTATAACCCCCTGTTGATACCTTAAACTCCTGTTTTATGTTTTGTAATGATGTCTGATGGCAGATGGTCGTACTACTTTTCCGAATACCTTGATCGCGTGGAGTGCTCTTCTGTGGAGTTTGTGTTGCTGGTCAATAATATTGCTCTCGAAATCAGTTACTTCGGCTTAAAATGTCACCGTGAAAATAACTTGTGACGCATAGCACCTTCCTTATATACCGGTCTAAGTCACTTGTTTATCTGAGAAGCTCCAATTAACAATAAAAGAGGGGGGGGTGCCCCATACTTTTTATAGTTTAGTGTATAATGAACCGCTTTTGCGTGGGTCATCTTCAGCTTTTCCCAGTGAGTGGTGCCATCTCTTATCTGTGTTTCCAACTACTTCTCAGCACAAAAAAATCACTTTGAAAATTGGAAAAGAGACGTCACCATTTTTCTGTTGATCTTGGCTTGCACAAGCCGAGGTGATTAAATCGAATTAACTGATATTTAGACAAAAGTAGAGGATATTATTGCTTCAAAAGTAATGATAAAGTTCATTAACCATATTTTATGAATTTTCATAATACATATATATTTTATTTATTATTATTTTTTAATTCTGATTTGACTTTTGACAATTTTTATTCAAATGCTAAGAAATCAAGTCAAAATTAATATAAATAAATGGGTAAAGGCATTCATATTCTAACTTCCCATTTTTACAAAACAATCTATTGATGTAACTGATGAATGAAAATCTCGCTGAACCCATCTCTACGGAAAACTAATGATAGGGTGATTCATACACGTTGGGAATAGCATGAACTCACACGAGACTGACCAGAGACATTTACAAATCCGTAATGATTACTCCCGAAAATATAATAACACGTCGCCATTTTCAATTATTCTTCAACAGATCCTTGAGCATATGTGACGAATGGTGATACAGTATGTTCATACCCTTTTATACTTTTCTGATGGGTTGATGTCAGTCCATTAGAAAAGATTTGGTTTCATTGTGTTGTTCCTCATGTAAATCTCACGAATGAGTTTGGTGGGAACGTTTTGCACAATTGGTGTCATAGATAATATTGAATTTACCGTAAATTATGGCATATAGCAGCTTTTTAAATCTACCACTTAAAGGCACATCATACTATTTTCTATGTCTACATATAATTATAGAAGTGTATGCGCGCGTCCTGATATTTCTCTGGTTTTAAAGCAACAGTTTGGTGGAAACGGAAACAGAAAATACGTTGTGCAATAAGGAAATGTGAAATGGGATCAGGGCACGTCTGAAAAGGCAAAAGCAGAAATTTAGAACAGATATCTTTTAAGGGCACAAAAGGTGATATTGTTATACACGTTGGCACTAATGATATAAAGAATAGGCGATCTGGGGACTTACAGGGCAATGTTGGGAAAAAAGTAGCAAGTTAGGATTAAATTTCAAAGTGTCCGCAATTCTATTCACACGATAGGAGGGTATGTGACGAATGGTGATACATATGTTGTGATGTATATGATGAAAACCTCGTCAATCAATTCGGACCTGGAGAGAATGATGTAGAATTAGTTCATGGTGTAGAATTTTTCACAGCTAATAATATTCTGTACTGATCACAGTTCTGTGATCTGTACTTTTAAAAGGAGAGACTGTTTTTACAGAGATGATAGGTGGATCGGAAAACTGCTAGCTTGAGGGGATATTACAGATTAATAGCTTAACTAGAGCAGCGAGCAGAGGCGAAAGCGATTCTTGCACTGATACTATTGCCACATGCAGCAGGTCGGAGAGCAATGTGTCTGGGTTTTAGGCCCTGCTGTGGGTCTTCATGGAACAAATAAATACATGGACTGTATTAGGACAACTAAGAGTAAGAACGTGTGCATATACACGAATGCTAGGAGCATGAATTTGAAGTACTGCTTAAGTCATCAAATGCATACTTTGTAGGAATAGTAGAGACATGGTGTCATTCAGACATAAGTGATGCTGAATTTGAGTATGAAGAGTGCAATATATACAGTTAGAACAAGAGAGACGGAGGAGTTATGCTCTTAGTTAAGAAGGATATTAAATCTAAGGCAGTGCACCGAGTTGATTTGTGTGACGAATGCAATATAAGCAAAAATGACTGCGATGAGTATACCAAACCGCTATACAAAAAATAAATAAATAAAATAAAGTGGCCAGTAAATCAGAATATCATATAATGGAAGATAAACTTTTCAGATGTTGGCTGCAGTTTGTAAGTTGGTCATTCACACATTAGCGAGGCTTTTGTAGATTTCTTGGATAGCTGTTTTCTACGGCAGCGTGTTGGAGAAGCAACACCTCATGATGTGATTATCAGCAATGATTCTTCTTGCATTAAGAATCTGCAGTTACAAGACCCACTGGATGGCAGCGATCACAACTATTGTCAAGGGTAAAGAGAAAGGCATTTACTTTCGTAAGGTCGCAGACAGTTTTTAAGTTGCGTGCAGTGGGACAAACTGATGTTACCAACAGCAAATTCTTCGGGTGAGAGAAATCAAAGAAGCTACTAAGCTTTTCATACAGAAAAGAAAAAAAAAACTATATATGCATATATATAAATAAATAATTCAAAGCTTATACATAAATGGATGTCAGATAAACTATTGAGACACGTGGTAGAGAAAAAAAGTGCATGGGATGAATATAAATTATCAGGTGATACAGAAGCTTATGGTAGATATAATTTAGTCTGTAATCAAGTCACAAAGGAGGTTAGGCAAGCTAAGGCAGACGAGACATCTGACAAAGAATGCAAAAAAACAGCAAAGACTTCTATACTCATTAACAGTAGAAGGAAGGAAGGGATTGAATCACATTTGGCCATTTTATGCCAATGGGTTAACTGTTGTGACCCTGCTCAGTTTTCTGGAAAATTGAATAGGTATTTTGCATTTACGTTCACACATGAAGAATTCTTTAACGAAGGGGATGCAAGAAGATTATCAAAGTCTAACGAGAAGCTAAATGACTTTGCGATAACTGAAAGGGAAGTGGAGAAAAAGTTGCTGAAGTTGGAAATAATAAAAAACAAAAAGAGGCACTTTGGGTGGATAAAGTCTATCCATTATTATGGCAAACCCCCTAACCATAATAATGAGAACATCCTTGGATTCAGGAGAGGTCCCTATGGACTGGAGATGTGCGAATGTATCCCCAATTCATAAAGGGGATTCAAAAGGCGACGGTGATTGACATCACCTTAACGTCCGTTTTAGGGAAAATAATGGAATCACTGGTTAAAGAAGCAATGCAGAGTCATCTGGACAGGAATGCAATTATATAAATTACTGGAATAAGTTTCCTACATGGGTGGTAGAGGCTGACAGTTTGGGGAAATTGAAAGGTCATCTGGATAGTACCTTCGGGTGAGGGAAACGCATAGGATGATAAGTTTGATTTCATTTTCTTTTATTAATTATTATTTTTTTATTATTGTTTTATTCGTTTTTTTTTTTTTTTTTTTTTGGCTGTGCAGCATAAGCTATAGGCTTTCTTGCACCATTACTAATACTATACTGCAATCATAACATGGATTTGTTAAGGGGCAGTTTTTTCGAAGTCGATGAAAACAGCCAGGGTATATTTATGTACCGAGTTTTGAACTGAAGAGACAACATCCTTGTAGGAACGTCGGGGACAGAACCCATATTGACTCCTTGAAAGCAGATCCTGTTCTACGAGTAGGTTATTCAGTCTAATGACCATTAGTCGCTCTAGCAATTTACAAAAATTAACCAGCAGAGTGATCGGCCTGTACGATCTAGCCGCTCCAGAAGGCTTATCCGGCTTTCTGATCAACTTAACGAGAGCGACCTTTCAAATTTCAGGAAACGTTTCTTCCTGAAGGCATCTGTTGAATAAGTTTAGAAGAACATAGGGTTTTAATTTCACCACGCTTCTGAACATTAACTTTATACGAGACAGCCTGCACAGTTCATCCAACGTAAAAAGTTCGGTGGTTGTTGAGGGCACATAAGATTCATTGTGTGCTCGGATTTTAGAATGAAAAGCAGAGTCTGAGGTAGGATCATCCAATCGAAAAAAAGCATCTAATATCGCATTTGCTGAATCATGCCAGTTCAGCGTTTCCACGGAGTCTGCCGCAATTGAGCCAGATATGCTAGAATCAAAAGGACTTTCCTCTAACAATCTTGTATACCTCTGAAAATGCTAACCCTTGGGGTTAGCATTTTCAGAGGTGTGCACGAAATTCATCCATTTCATGCTTTCGAGAGGTAATGGCCTTCACGTAGCTTGTCCTCAACGAAGAATACTGCCGGTAAAAACGATTAACGTCGGCTTGGGGCCAGTCTCTATGCCTTTGGTAATACCTACGGGCTCGATGAAATTGCCAGCTTAACTGGGATAACTCCTGCGTCCGCCATGAACACGTTTTCTGATTAACCCTCTTTTCTAGAAGACATACATGACGCTTTTATTATGGCATTTTGATAGTTCACTTGATGAGAAATAGGTGAGGTTTCAAAAGCAGCAAGTTTCTGTTCGTCAAGGTACAGAAGAATGGAAGAGTCAAAAGCATTCCAGTCAATATTTCTGATGGAAAATCTTATTAATTCTGGCTGTGAGAAAGTGTATGATAATGGACGGCAAAATCAGGGGAAAGCACATAATAGATGACTCTATGGTCACTGGTACACCAGTCTATATACACAGTTCAGTCAGTAAGCCGCAAATCGAAATGAGTTTGTCGTCGTTTTATCCATATTAGATTCTCCTGCATAACTTGAAAAGTATGAGGGTGATTAGGCTTGTTGTGAATTGAAAAACAATGATTAATTATGAACTCCTCCAAGAGAAGGCCACGTGCATCTGTAGAAGAGCTGTGGCAAAAGTTTGATTTTGCGTTGACGTCCGATGAGATCAATATATTGCTATTCGGTCCCAAAGTATTTATGACAGTCTCAAGGTAAGCAAGAGAGTGATTAAAGTCCTCCGATGGAGGGCAGTAGAGAGAAATTAAGTAAAAATTCAATAAGGAGCGTGTGACAAGAACGTAGGTAGAGAACCGAGTGCAAAATCCATAGACGTCTAAAGAGTCATTAAAAATTAATATACAAGATTTGGGATTCTGGACAACAAGGTTGGATTATTCTCGTTTTTAACGAGTAACCCAGGATTTTAGACTGGTCCAGACTGGACGTATGCAAAATAAGGTTCCTGTATAGCGGCAATCTCAATAAAATTTGTCTCGGCAGAAAGCCTAATCTCGTCAGCTACTGCCCCAGATCGCTGCCCGTTTATCTACATAATCCTCAGAGTCTCCCTCACAGACGAAACCGGCGTAGAGCAGTGAAGAGAAGTAGTGTTGTTTACGTTATGTACAGAGTGATGAGCCAAATTACTCATAAGCGGTCCTTATTCTTGAGGCTTCTAATGCTATATTATATTCAGGACATTCACTGTCCTTTACAGAAAGGATGTATTCCCGTTTACGTCGCTTGCAGTTTACGCAGCAAGCCGCCTTTTTTTCTGAGTGCCCTTTATGAGGGCACTCAGAAAACGTGACCACTGAGGGCACAGTGACCGCACGAAGGAGATTCGTGGGAACAAAACTGCGTAGTGTGCCCATATCCTAAGCATAGGTAACACTTTGTTACAATTGTAAACCGACGAAATTTGTGAGAACTCCAAGATAAGAAGATCCTTTCTTGCGACAGAAGGCGTTTGTACATTCTTGGCCAGAAGCTTAATATCCAATTCACAAATGATGACGATCTTGCACGGATAGTAAATCTGAAAGCAATTTACTGTTTGCATTCTTCTAAGGAAAATCCATTGTCAGCCAAGTTTTTCACATGAAGATTTTCGATTATTTCATCTTTAGTTAAATCCTTTGGGTTTGAGCTACCTGCAGATCAGACGGCAACTTTTCGGTTAATGCACAAAGCATCAATAGCTACAGTCCCTGGTTATACCCAGAATAGCCGACCTCTGTGCCGAGAGAGGGATATGACGGACATGCGAGTGCTCGACTCTCCCTCCCCAAGCTCCAGCCGCGTGCGTCAAGATTGGTACAAAGGTGTTATCATAAAGGAGGTGGAGGGCTTCCCCCAACTAAGTGGCCAAAGAGATTTGTATCAGCACAGATTATCACGGTGGAGTTCAACTAACATTCAGTAGCCGCCCTACGTAAGACATAACGCATGTTCACATCACAGGGCATAAATCCAAGTTGAGAAAGGATGGTGGCAGGACAGATGTGCAGAAGTTTGCCTTCATACAGAGGGTGTTTAATTGTTGGAACAGGCTTCCATCTGTTGTTGTTGTGGATGGGTTGAATAAATTCAAGTGAGAACTAAAAGTCTTGAAGTGTGCAGATGGGTGAACTGTGCAGGTGTTTTTTTTTTTTTTCCTGGTATTTATTATTTTACACACACACACCTTTTTTCTTAAAGTTCCTCACTCTTTTGCTTTCAACATTGAACAGTGTGTAAGCATGCATTGTTTCATGACATAAAATGGTAATAGCCGCCATCCTTCGTTCTTCTCATTCAAATACAACACGCGCTAATTATGACAGCTGCCATTCAGAGGCGGAGTAAGACAATTCAGCTCCGAATAGTACGTTTTTGTCAGAGCGAGTCGACGTAATCACGGATTTAGTCGAGGTTCAGACTCAAAGCGCTTGGTGAGAATTTCGAACTCTATGGGGGTCCTTGTTACCGATAACGTATACTTATTACTGTATGCGAACTCCAAATCGTCTGTCAGAGGGCAGCAAAACCCCTGGCACTTGAGCCGTGACTGCACTCGAGAAGCTGTGACGAATTGCTATCCCGCATTGCTGTCATAAATAAGTCTCAACTGGCCGTAACTTCTCCCCCCCCCTAATATACTTCCCTTGACGCGTTCTGCCACCTGGTGATTGCAGGAGATTGAGAAAAAGAGCGGAGTTACTCTGTTCACCCTTATTTGGCACCCTGTAGTCTGAGTTCTAGCGGCACCGAAGGCACGGCGCAGCGGCAAGTTTCAGTTCGATTGGCTGAAAATTGATGGTGGGAATTTCAGAAAATTTCACGGCAAAGCGTGCCAGTTTCCGAATCTTTAATCACTGCTAGTCAAGACATAGCACTCTCGTTATTTCGGTGACACACTCCTATGAACACGCTAGAAACGTGGAATGGAGTACTTACGAAAACATATTTTGTACAAGGGGAGATTTCATCATTAATCAGCTGTTTGGAATGGTCCATTTCACGTTTACTCGGCCACGTTTACCCAATCTGAACCATCACTTGCGTTTTTGGTGGTGAAATTCGCTTCTTATTAGCAGGTTAAAGTCAAAAGTGGACTCAAAATGTGTAATTTGCGTATTTCATATCCATTTCATTTCATATCATAATTTGCGTATTTCAGGGGTGTTGTCATTGTGTTTAGATATAGAACGAAGAGTGAATGTAAAGTTGTGTTTCAGGCTGGGGAAGAGCGCAACTGAAAACTTACCAATTAGGAAAACAACTGTATCTCGGCGTATGTCTATAACTGATTTGCAAAATTTCGAAATGGCCTTGAAGATCTGGAAGCTGTGGATATTCAGCAACTCCGAAAAGAACCCCAGAAACGGTTGGGAAAAAAAAAAAAAAAAAAAAATTTGCACATTTACTGCGACTGATCATCGCAAACATCGCATTAATTGAATTGCTTCAATCGGTGCAATTCTCCTCTTCTCTTGAATTTCTCCGGTGCATCAACCGTTATCCTCAGCCTAACTTTTATTATTTATTTATTTTTATTTTGTTCCTCCACTCTTTTCTCTCCTCCTAGCCATCATTTTACAATTTCCTCTTTTCCAGAGCCACCCTCACTCCTTCTATCCATGTGCTTCTAGGCCTTCCTCTACTTTTCCTTCTAGAGGATGTCCATTCCATGGCTTTTTTTTAGGTAGTCTCTCTTTCCCCATTCTCATAACACGCCCATATCATTCTAATATTTTTTGTTCTATTTTGTCAATAATGTTTATTTGAACGTCCATTGCTTTTCTTATGTCTTCATCTCTAACTCTTTCTAATTTAGATCTTCGGGCTGATCTCCAAAAATCCATCTCCTCTGCTTTTCCTTTATGGTCCAAATCTCAGATCCGTATAGTAAAAGATACTCTGAAATATTGCATTATATATTAATCGTTTGGAGAATATTACTGCTCCATAATATACAATTCTAACAGAGTATTTTGGAAAACGGATCTGCCCTAGGTGGGTTCTGTAGTGTTTAATTCAAGGAGTAAAAAAAGCCGGTTCGGACCAGGAACATGCGAATAGCATATTCTATTTATTGACAATCCTTCGTTGGTCGATTCGACCTTAACGAAAGATGGGTCGATGTGTTCGAATGAGATCCACAAATAAACATACAGAGTGGAAACCGCGATAACGTGCTCTGCGGGAGAGAAAAAAAAAACTCGTTTTCAAAACTAAAAACCAAACTAACGTGAATCGAGGGAAGTAAACAATTTTTTCACCACGGTAAGGCACAAGTTCATCGAGTGGGGCCTCAGTTTCGAGAAAAAGGAGCTAGTTTCTATGTTATTAATTTAACACTTTAAAAATAAATATAAATAAAAAATAATAGAAGTAAGATAGTAGGTGTCCTTCTATTTGCAAGAGTTGGAAATTTCTTTGCCAACATTTAATAAATAACAATAATTTAATATATAATGAGAGCTCTTTGACTTCCTACTGTCAGACCATAATGTCACTTGATAAAACCTACTTTAAAATAAAAACAGAAAGAGGGCCCCCAACCACCACCTTCGATAACTAGGCACTGGGTTCTATTTACAGTACTATTCGTTAAGTTTTCTGTACTAAAACAGCGTATTGCATTCGTTTACCTACGATAAAATTCTGCACTGAATTTACGTTTCGTTTTCGAAAACAAACTGAAGTCGTTAGGAGACAGAGTGTTTAGGGTCATGCGGCTAGGAGACACCGCGAGACAACCACAAAGCTGGCCCGTGCGCGCCTCCCAGCCAATCACTGTTATTCATATATCGGAGAAATTTAAGTATCTTGAGCCATCGATTATACACCAATCAAGCGATGGCACCCTCGAACACGGCTCGCCACTGATTCTGTCGTCAGTCGACAGAATTAACCGGCAAACTTTTAAACAAATGAGTTGATTATACTCTGTGTGGGTCTGCGCAGTAAAATTACTTTGAAAATCTTTAAAATTATTTTTGTTCTAACATCTGGCTTTCTTTAAATTGGCCGATTCCTGGAACTGAACTGTCCAACAATTGTTGTTATTATACGCCGGCTTTCAGTCACTGACAAAGGTGGCGCATGGCATTTCTCTAAGCCCTGCAGTTCCCCCATAATCTAACATCCACGATCCCCGGATTTTTTTTTTTTTTTTTTATCTGTCGGACTACCTGAAAGGAGTGGTTAACGACCTTCATATATTGAAAGTATTAAGAATCGATTTCGAACCAGAAATTTCAAGGAAAAAACTGTTCCAACGCTACGTCAAAGTGAGTGTTGGAACAGTTTTTGACACTGTCAAAGTGACAGGAGTGAGAGGTGAAACAAGTTTGTACTTACAACTGGGAGGACATTTGGAAGGTTTATTACGTTCTCTTTTTTTAATTGCTCTCATAATAATGACTAAAATATAACTCACTGTAACCTCAAATAAAACTGCTATAGGTTACATATCTTTTGAAACACCCTTTTGTAAGGGAGGAGGAGGAGGAGGTTCAAAAACGAGAATCCGAGTGGACCATCCGTCGGTGTCACGCTTTTCTGCCAGGACCAAACCGTGTGTGTGTGTGTGTGTGTATTGTTTAGCATATGACTGAGGCGTCCGTATATTGAGCGCATAACTGTTAATGACTGGTGATAACCACGCAATCTCCTCGCTCAGACTGACTTGCTCAGCCACCACCAAATATGAGGCTGTTTCACCATGATGCATCCCTAAACCATCATACTATCGCCAGATTATGAGCTCTTCCCTAATTTTAGAAGGATAGGTGTACTTGTCACGTTGCCTCAGATGTAAACACGTATAAAATCAATTTAAAGATTATATCTTGGCTCATTTGTACAGAGAACACTGACACCTTTTCCCAACTCGTGAAAGAACCCCTGTTATACAAAATACGTAATGTCAGAGAGGGTGAGCAATACAAAAGCCACAGGTTCTCTCCCCTGTGCCTGAATATTATGTAGCTTTCTATCGAGCAAGGCAAATTAGCTCTCCATTGAGAACCCTTTATAAGAGGGGGTGGGGAGAATTCGTACTCATCTTGGAATATTGTAACTTCTGGCATCTTTGAATTGGCTTCTGAGATACCCTCCTGTCTATCCATTTAAGGGTCCTGCCACTGCAGCTGGTGATTATTTTGCTATTATCCACTCTCCGTATCTTCCATACGTTGGAATTTAAGTTGCATTCTAAAAAAAAAAATAAAAGTTAATTAGGTGCATCCTCTACCAATTTATATTAAAATTGGCAGGTGCTTATGTTTTGCTCACTTTCACAACAATGCAATTTTCATGGGCCAACTACTGCAACACTATTCAGTGTTCCACATCTTGTTTTTTTCTGACAGTAGTGGAACCATGGCTGTAGCTGAGAGTATACACCGTATACCCTCTGGATTATTTCAGGTGAATAGCGTATACCTTCCGGTTTTTGAAAGGCTTGAAACAACAAATATTATTAAAATATTTACTGAAAATTAAAAAAATAAATAATTTTTAAATTAGAAATATTATTTTAATTCTTAGGCAATACTTAGTTTTTTTTTTAATATATATATATATATATATATATATATATATATATATATATAAGTAAGTATGCCCTGTTTACACACACACACACACACACACCGTATACTCTCTGGAATTCGATTAAGCCATAGCCTAGTGGTCAGGCGCGCGGGTGCATAAGTACACGTGCCTTGAGTGACAGGGGTTCAAGCCCGTGACTGCTGAATACGGTGCTGTTTCTTGTAAACTCCTCTGACTGTTTGGTCGTCCCGGAGTATAAACAGAAAATTTATTGATTTAATAAGCACAATATACGTAACGTTCACAGAGTATACCTTCTACTAATTTTACCACTACAGCACTGATTGGAACTCCGTTCGGTTGTCAGCTAAGATACGCCGATAGTGAAAGGTTTGTTATTTTTTTTGTTATTTGTTTTTTTTTTTTTTTTTTAGGAGCATTAGCAACTAAGGCTAATTTCTCCGGGAATATGCGGTGGTTATTCCCTTGACCTTTCCGCATCCTCCGTATTTGGTGGTGACGGGCTCGAACCCCAGTCTAATCAAGAAGCGTGTGCTACGCACTGCTGCTCCTTCCCACCTGGCTACAGAGGCGCCGATAGTGAAAGGTACAATGGGTTGTGCATTCTAAAATGCTTCACTTGTTACTACTGTTGTAGTGGGTTGTTATTTGACCGACTGTACCCTTTCTATTATCCTTCACAAGTATTATCGGCTGCCGTGGGATCAAAGGATCGCCGTTGCTGGATGTTATTTTGGTATTGGACCAACCCCAACACACAAGGAAAATTTTCCCAAATTGCAACAACCATCTCAACCTGGATGAAAAGCTATTTGAGGAGTGGACTCGCATATCTTTCGATCATCAAGATGCGACCACTGACATTTCAAGTCTACCTAGTGTAAACCAGAAAAAACTCTTTCTGCCATGGATAATGTTATTATCACTAAGCAGCAGCTCATTGACGTGATAAATGGCCTGTCCAACAATGCTACTAAGGGCCCTAACGGTATACAGTACCATTGTTTATAGTTAAGGTGTGCTCTATGTGTATTGTGGATGTTATGGATTTCCTATGGAGATTGGACTTCCGTCCAATCTCCATAGGATGCACATTATTAAAGATATTTGAAAAACTCATACACCCAGTGATTATGCAACACTGTTTTGCTCACCGACCACCCTAACTCTACACAGTCCTGCACCGCAGGTCCACGACATCTAGTCTCCTCGATACTCTCTTCAGAACACAAAAAGCCTTGAATGACACACAGCCCAAATGGACATAATCTTCTATATCAAATCTGCCTTCAATACTGTCTCCATTCCTACTCTTATAGGCTGTTGTTGTTGCTTGGGTTTTATTGGCGCATTAGCGACTAAGGCTATAATGCGCCAAAACCTAGTCATAAAAAGTAAAATTTTCATTGGCCTAACGAATTAGGTCACCAAGTCAGAGTATAAAAACAAGTATAAACGGTAAAAGACAAATATCAGTAAACAAGTAACATTAACGAAGTAGATTTTTTAAATATGAGTAAAATGGTTTACTGATTTCAAAAAGCTAAAAATAGCAGACACATGGTCATTATCAGATAAAATCTGGCTGAGTGTATACGGCTCAGTCAGATGATTAAAAGCGGTAAAACGGATATTGCTAAAATCTGGACAATCAATTAAAATGTGTCTGATAGTTAAAATCGTGCCACAGGACTCACACATAGGAGGGTCATCAGCCCTCAGCAAAAACGAATGAGTCAAATGACTATGTCCTATGCGGGTCCGGGCAAGAACAACTTCCTCCTTACGATTTCTGCGCAGGCTTTATAAGATATAATTTATTCGCAGTCTGTCTATTCCACGAATCCTGCCATTGGGAATGTATCTTCATGTGTATTACTTGCCTGTAGTCTGTATAGGGGACTGACAGGCAGCGATTATTACTGGGAATTGCTGATTTGGCTGCGGTGTCAGCCAAATCATTTCCCCTAATCCCAACGTAGCTAGGAATCCAGCAGAAGCGGATATCATATTCACATTCACGGAGGAAGTGAATCTTCTGCTGAATACTAGACAGAACTGGATGAGGATTATATCTCACAGATATTAAAGCCTGTAACACGCTGAGAGAATAAGAATATAAAATGAACCGTTGGTATGTGATCCAAGGCTAACTCTATAGCGTGCAGCTCTGCAGTAAATATGCTGCATTCAGAGGGAATCTGCTCCGATGTGGTGGTGTCTGTAAAGACAGCAGCAGATCCCACATATGATTCCGACTTCGAACCGTCTGTGTAAACTGGCGCGAAGTCAGAATGTTCAGCTCGGTGTGTTGAATAAAGCTGCAGGTAGATATATGATGGAGTGTCCGACTTTCCCCAATTTCTAAGGGACAAGTCATATGCCAGGATATGAGCATACCAGGGTGGAAGGGGTTGCTTCGGTGTTTGGGCAACCTTGTCTACCTTGATATTAAGTTCAATGAGTAGCTCTTGGAGACGAATACCAAAAGGACGATTGGCAGTCTTACGGGCGTTGTACAAATTTTCCCATCGTGGCTCAAAAACGAATGGCCACGTAGGATGGTCTGGCAGGGATTTCAGTTTTAGAGCGTAGTTTAGAGACAATTGCTTACGTCGAAGCGATAACGGTGGTTCGTTTGCTTCGACGTATAAACTCTGGACAGGAGATGTTCGAAATGCTCCAGTAGCGATACGGAGAGCCTGATGATGGACAGGGTCCAGCCATCGAAGGGCACTGTCTCTGGCTGAAGAATATACCTGGGACCCATAATCTAATTTGGATCGCACAAGTGCACGGTAAAGCCGTAGTAGGATGCATCGGTCTGCACCCCAAGATGTAGAGGAGAGCAAGCGAAGAATATTAAGGCTTCTTGTGCACTTTGTGCGGAGTTGACGGATATGGTCCTGAAAGGTCAGTTTTTTATCGAATATGAGTCCCAAGAATTTTGTGTTCGCTGCTACTGGAATAGCATTTGTCCGAGCCTTAATTCAGGTTCAGGATGAAGATTACGCTTACGACAAAAATGTACGCAAACGGTCTTCTCCGGCGAGAACCTGAAGCCATTAGCAAGTGCCCAGGAATTAAGGCGATCAGTGGCTTTCTGCAGTTGTCTTTCAATAACCCTCATGTTGCATGACTGACAAAATATACTAAAGTAATCAACATAGAGGGCACAGTTTACAGTTGGAGGAAGTTGTTCTGTGATGGAATTTATTTTGATGGCGAAAAGCGTGACACTTAACACTGATCCTTGTGGTACTCCCTCCTCTTGGCTGAAGGAACGAGAGAGTGAGGATCCCACAAGAGCTTGGAAAGATCGATTGGCTAAGAAGTTTTGAATAAAAAAGGGGAGATGCCCTCTAAGTCCTAGGCTATGTAAATCTTTTAAGATGCCAAATCTCAAAGTTGTGTCATACGCTTTCTCCATGTCAAAGAACACTGACACTAAGTGTTCGCGTTTTAGGAAAGCATCCTGAATGGATGTTTCCAGTCTAATTAGATGGTCCAAAGTGGACCGGTTCCTTCGGAAGCTGCACTGGATGTTGGAGAGAAGGTCATTTGATTCTAAATACCATATTAAACGAGAGTTAACCATTCTCACCAGGATTTTGCACATACAGCTAGTCAGAGCAATAGGACGATAATTGGTAGTGACTTTTGGATCCTTTCCTGGCTTATCAAAGGCAAGAACGATTGCCTTGCGCCAGGAATCCGGAAACTGCCCTTCAATAAAGATTCTGTTATATAGAAAGAGCAGATAATCCATAGATTTTGGTGAAAGATGTTTAATCATTTCATAATGGATGCCATCTGGTCCTACGGCACTTGCTTTGGAAAGAGTGAGGGCTGTTTTCAGTTCCTGCATAGTGAATACCCCGTTGTAGGGATAGACGCTCTTAGACTTAAAATTAAGTGCCTGTTTCTCGAGTTTATGTTTCAGGACCAGGAACTCTGGGGAATACGATGATGTTGCAGAGATGTTAGAGAATGTTTCCCCAAGAGAATTGGTTATTGCAGTTGGATCTGCAATAGTGCATCCATTATAATCTAGGATTGAAGAAGGGTGGGATGTATATTTTCCCTTCATTTTCCGGATTTTATCCCAGACTACCTTAGAGTTGGTAGACTGGTTAATGGATGATGTAAAACGAATCCACGATTCCTTTTGACTCTGACGGCGGATATAGTATGCTTTGGCTCGTAAGCGTTTAAAAGCTATAAGGTTGGACGTGGTAGGATATCGGCGGAATATCCCCCACGCTTTGTTTTCAGCCTTTTTTGCTGCTGTGCATTGTGAATTCTACCAAGGTTTGGGAAATGGTGGAAACCGGGCAGATGTTTTTGGAACAGCATTCGCAGCTGCTTGGACGATAATTTCTGTGATGTACATTACTGCATCATTGATCGGCTCCTGACTGACGGTGCTGAGATCAAAATTTGCCTGATGTTGGAAGGCAGACCAGTCAGCCTGATCAATCTTCCACCGTGGTAACCTGAAGGGAAGACATGGTCTCCCACTGTGTAACGAAGTTATTACAGGGAAGTGGTCACTTCCGTATGGATTCTCATCCACTTCCCAAGTGAGTGAAGGGAGTAGAGCAGAGGAGCAGATAGAGAGATCAATGGCAGAAAAAGTACGGGTAGGCATGTGAAAAAAGGTATTTGTTCCAATATTTAGAAGAGAAAGGTCATTGTCATTTAGCATATGCTCTATGACTCGTCCCCTTCCATTGATGTTAGCACTACCCCACAGGGTGTTATGTCCATTAAAATCCCCGAGAAGTAAGAAAGGGGGAGGCTACTGCGTTACAAGATCATCAAGGTCTTCCTAGGAGATGTCAGTCCCAGGTGGCAAATAAATAGAGCACACAGTTAATAAAAATCCCACTGAAAGGCGAATTGCAACAGCCTCTATGTTGGTTGTAACGAGCAAGGGCTGAACTGGGGTCTGGTTGCCCACAAGGATAGCCACCCACTCCTCCATGAGCAGGACCATCCGCAATTCTATCCTTTCGAAAAAAAAGTGATGCCATGCATGGTGGGATCGTCATTTGCCTTTAGATAAGTCTCCTGCAAGCAAAAGCAAACTGGCTCGTGCTTTTGCAGGAGGGCCTTGATGTCATCAGTATTTCGCCGGAATCCACGACAATTCCATTGTAGGAATTTAGCCATTATTTTGGCCTGGTGGGTCCATCAGGCGGCTTCCGAGGTGCTGAGGGCTTTATTTTGTCAGTCTTGGATTTATCTTTTTTGGGGAAGAATGGACGCTGTCCCGTATCCATTTCTTCCTCTGCAAAGAGTTCCAAGACTGATTCGTCCGATACCTCCTTATTCTCTACATCCATTGTTTCTGGTATTACAGGTGACTCTTCCGAACGTTTTTGCTCTTTTTTACCACTTGGTTTTGGTAGTGGTGGAGCACTAGGAGTGGCAATTGATTGTGTTTTTTTGGTGGGCTTTTGTGAATTCAATAAATAGCGTGCAATCGGAGTGAATGACTCTTTCTGTGGTATAGTCATCTCAGTTTGTGTACCGATAGTGCACTTTGCACTATCGGTACACAAACTTCTGAGCATATGAAGGTTTCCCGCTATTTATTGGTTGGATACGTTTTCTGGCCTCTGGGTAGGAGATATTCAGCTCTGTTTTCAGTTTTTGGATTTCGTTTTCATCCTTCCACCGCTGGCATGCTCGAGAGTAGGCGGGGTGCTCTCCCTGCCAATTAATACAGATCGGTTTTGAAGCTGAACATTCCTTGCTCTCGTGGTCTTTAACACCACATCGAGTACAGGCAGGGTTACCACGACAAGATGTTTGTGAGTGGCCGTATTTCATCCAAAACACCTCAGTGGGTTTGGGATGTAAATGCTCACTGGGCAGTTTAGATAGCCTGCCTTGATGGAACTTGGAGGCCGTGGGGTATTGAACGTGAGGATAAGAACTCGGGTAGGGACGAAATTCCCATCCTTTCGTATCGATATTCTTTTGACGGCTGTCACTCCTTGGTCTTTCAATTCAGAGCAGATCTCTTCTTCAGAAACATGAAGAAGGTCCCACTCTGATATAACACCACGTGAAGAATTCAGAGTTTTGTGGGGGGTTACGGTGATAGGTATTCCCCCTATGGATGTAGAGTTCAAGAATTTTTCAGCTTGTTTTGTGCTGGAAGCTTCAACCAAAAGGTCGCCAGAACGCAGTCGTTTAACGGATTTTGGTGAATCTGCCAACCGTTCTAATCCTTTCTGGATAAAGAAGGGTGACATCTTTCCAATTGACTGCTCTCCGATCGAATGGAGAATGAGGAAAAGCGGTGTCACTGATGGTGGTGGTGTATCCTCAGTCCTGGCTCTTTTTGCAAAGGTGTTTACTTCGTCATCGTCTCGATTAGGTAGGGGCCTTGTTGGGGCCCCAGAAATGGGATTTAATTTACTCATATGAGTAAAGAGAAAGTGTCTGATGTCTAAGTACCTCACCCACCACGGAGCCCTACGAGGGAACGCCCACTCGTGAACTAGCAGGTACTGCGTACACGAATGGGACGCCGAGTTCGCTTAGGAGCACCATACCCACGTTACCAATAAGTCTTTATCCCGTCCCAAGACCATAGGGAGGGAGACTTATTTGGAACGCAGTTGACCCTAAGCAGTAAAAAACCACCCGCCGATTGATCCCAGTCGGGCCGGTCCGGGACCTCCCGTCTTGTCGAAGCAGGGGCCAAAGTGGTGTATTAAGGCTGGGCCCCTCAACCACCAGGATCCCCCTTTCCGAAATCCACGGGTCGCGGCGCACGGCTGCACACGCCGGATTCCAAAGATGTAACCCTGGAACCAAGGTATGGGCGTTAGATTCCAGTGATGCTAATCTGGAAAACCAGCAGCATCACTGGGAGATCCCCTCACCACGTACAGGTGCCCACGTCGAGGGGCTCTTATATCTTAATAGAATATTTCAAAGTATCTAACCAAATTGTCAGCATTCTGAAATCCATACTACAGCGGAGACACTTAATTATAGCTAACGGAACTCACGAGAAAACAAGCTATGCAACGAGGGTGTGTACCCGCGTTGCATAGATTGTTTTCTACAAGAGGGTGAAGTCGAGAACCCTCTTTGCAATCCTACTTGAACCATTTTTCGCAAAAAATCCAAATTTAGCTCCTTCGCCGACGATCTAAAATTCTTTATCAATTCAAAAGACCCCAAACAGATACAAGAAATTAATAATGAAACCTCCAAGCAAATTCAACAGTTAATTGACTTTTACAGCGCGCTGGGCTCCAACTAAACAATGCCAAGTCAGCACACAAGACAATCACGAAGAGGAAGGTCAAGAATGACATTCGAGTTAAATGGTGAGCCAGTCCCCAAAGTTTCATCTCATACTGACCTGGGAGTAACGTGGGATGAAAACTTAAATTTCAAGGAACACTTCCTAAAGGCAAAGAAGAAGACCTATGCTGCTTTCTGGGCTATCCGCCAGTAGCTCGCAGGCTGTCACAACACCAAACTGATCGGACAATACATTAATAGATTTCACACTTATACCACTACTCAGAAATCTGGTCCTCTGCATCTACCTCTCGATGTAACAAATTTCTGTCAATGGAATATTGGATTTTTCGGTGGCTGAACCGTCTGGGAGGGAACCCAATCATCGCAATAACAAGAGGAAGAAATAGAAGCCATTTCCAACTTCGGATGAAGCTATCAAACTTGGACTCCCTAAAAGGAATGTTCCCGTGTAACGCCATTGAACACTCCAACACCTTCTCCGTTGATCCGGTAAAATTTGAAGTCAATAAAATCAACAGAAGCCAAATTATAGACCAAATCTGGACTAAATCATCAGGATTGCTGTGAAAATTTTGAGCAATTTTTATCAGAAATTTGTATGATATGAACAATTAAATGCAATAATATAATGAAAAATAAATAAACCTGTTATGTTAGTTGCTCAAGAAAAGATAAAGTCATCCTGTGTATTTAACTCTTAAATTATTAAGATATGTTATTGTATTGTAATAATTATTATATTGTAAAGATCTGAAAATTTGTATAAAAGTGTACATTTCAAAATTTCTGTACACCCTCCTAGCCCACTAGCTGTATAGGGGATGAACCTTGAGTTAATAAACTGAGAATAATAATAATAATAATAATAATAATAATAATAATAAACAGTCGTACCGTTGCGACTGTGCTCATGACGGCGCCGACTATCATAACGTACAGTCACTTAAAGCTTTCGCTCACTCATTCTCACACTGAACCGCGCACACACAGTAGATCTACCTGCTGAATAGCACGTGGGTCTACGCGGTAGCGTCACCGTCCTCCCCACACTAGGTAGAAAAGTCCCGGGTTTGAATCCAGCCGATGACACGAGAAACTTTAAAATGGGGTTTTTTTCACTCTGTGACTGAGTTCGTCGGTCTCAGACGTAGATTTTCTCGTCCAGCAAAACAGGAAAATCGACCAGAGAACACACAATTTACGTGGTTGTATGAAATAACTTACCTCATGACCCTAATATAATAGTTTTTTTATTTTATTTTATTTTTTTATTGTATATCGCATGGTACTAACACGTAATACTGTTACTGAAGGACTCCTTAAAAAACAGGTCGTTCTGAATCCTAAACTGGACCATGAACTTGTCCAAAATATCAACTGGGTAACAAATTATGTGCTCCCCTTCCTTTTTGAAACTTATCCCAGTCTTCAAACTCCATGAGATGGATCTTATTTTCCCTCAAGAGGAAAACTGTTATTCATTACTACTTAAAAAGAGGAGACATCAAAAATCTTCTTAGCACATACATCAGGAATCGGCATTGTTTGCAGTTACCTGAAGGTTATTATTAGAAAGAGTACGGCATACTGTAATACCCCTAAAGAAGCAAACCTCAGTGCCGATATAATTTGTCGTATTACAGCGTCATTTTCAACTCAATGCACGAGAAATGATTGGTACAACAATCATTTCTCAACATAACATATACCAGAAAATATTCTGGTTCAGTTTTTCTTATAATTGAATCGGAAATTTCAAAAACAAAAAAAAAGTTACTTAAATGGAGTATTGGAATTTGAGTTTTTTCGAATTTTGACGGATAATTTCTCCTAGGTTTTGATCCTCAGAGCCTCCCCCCCCACACACACACACCGACCCCAAAGAAAAATCCTGGTTGTATCAAATTTTCGTAAAGTCTGATTGCTGGCTGACATGCATACACTAGTCCCAGCATTAACCCTGCAATAACGGCATCTCCAGTTACAGCAAAAACAGTGGCGCACATGCCCTGACAGTAACAATTTAACTTTCCAGTATTTCAACTACTAATAGATTGAAATACTTATTTTCAGCTATGGCTATCCGTACCCTTGGTCATTCTAGTCATTTAAACTAAAACAATTTACCTCATCGATTGGATATTGTTCCCATAATCGTAACTGAACTTTTTGTACAACATTTCAGTTCTAAGCAAGTCACATGTTCGCAGGAATCAGATCCACTATGGCATTCGTTAGGTTCCATTAGGAGCCAATCCGGCTTTATTGCTCGCTGTTGTTATTTTATTTTATTTGGTTTTTAGGAGCATTAGCAACTAAGGCCATATTGCTCCGGGATATGCGGTGGTCATTCCCTGAATGACCTTTCCGCATCCTCCGTATTTGGTGGTGACGGGCTCGAACCCCGGTCTAATCAAGAAGCGTGTGCTACGCACTGCTGCTGCTCCTTCCCACCTGGCTACGGAGGCGCCTATTGCTCGCTGATATGATAGGATGTATGATGACAGAATTAGAACAAATGACCCTGCATCGTAGTGATATTCAACTCTGCAGATCAGCAAATACACTACGGGATCTCAGGAAGATCTTAGAAGCCTTAGAACAAAGACAGAAGCTGTCAGTTATATATCTTGACATCATTCTGCATTTGATGACATCTATATACCCTAACTCCCAAATCTCTTAGAAAACTATTTCAATTTCAGCAGCGACGTTCTTCTGGAATCTCTCCTATCCAAGAAGACAATCGGAACCAAGACCTTCATGCGTCACGTAACTGGTGGTGTGCCTCAATGGGGGGGGGGGGGGGTGCTGAGTTCTCTTCACGGGAATAAGTGTCAAGCCTCTTATTAAGATATCGCCATCCGATTCGGCAGCCGAAGCCACGAAACAAATCATCAGGAAACTACAGGTTATAGCTAACTACTTCAACGCATTTAACCTTCAGATCAGCCCTTCGAAATCGGCACATATCTTTTCACTAAAAGGCAGCCCAACAATGCTGGAGTCTGCGCTCAATGGCTCCTCAGTTCCAAGCGTTCAAACGCACAAAGATCTGAAGATTGTTTTTAATTCCGAGCTTTCCTTCACCAATCAGGTTAATTTCGTACATTCCAGGCTGACTTCACTACGCTGGGTCGCCAAACAACAGTTGCTCCACACCAACGATCCGCACCTGGTAAAATTGTATATCGTATCAAGATCTATACCCGACAGTACTAAAATGTTTCAGTGATATGGACCGCGGCTGCAGAATCCAATCTTAAAAGGATATTTGCTGCCGAATTCTGGCTGTTAAAATATGCCAACACCAAACAATCTTTCTCCAGTGGCGCACTACGGACAGATGCCGATGCGCCTAAAAAATTCCCAAACAAACTCCCCTTTCTCCAGCTCTCAGATGCCCTTCAACTGCGCAGGCTTCGATCGTACATAGGAGAAAGAACAACTTCAGCACAACTGCTAGCAGACCATAACCGGGTAGAGCTTACCGACAGATTCCTTCCAAAGCAAATGCTGCCCTCACTGCAAGCGATCGACGGTGACCTCCAAAAAGTGGTCAACAACAAAAAAAAATACAGAAATGGAATCTTCGCTAAACAGAAAATTTAGAACTGTGCTGTGCCTACGATAGTCTGGGTGTATAATGTAACATGTATGTATCTCTGTTGTCTGTATGATGTAAATATGGATGATAAACCCTTGGTCACACAATGCCGTGACGGGAATAATTTTATGTTGGCCATAATACAATTAAAGATTTATTGTATTTGTCCATCACAAAGGCATGGTGACAGTTCATACGCTATCTTTACGTGTTACTTATTGTCATAATTTGCATATAATTTGAAAAAAGGTTTACGCTTGTTAAATTGTAAACATTTTGCTTTCTACGACTTGAGTTTTAATGTATAGTATTCCGAAGCAAAATCATGAAACTTAACAAAGTGAGGGGGGGAGACATTAAAGCGTTTTGAATCTAGAATAAATAATGCACACTGAGTTGGCTGAATGAACTACTAAAAATCTGAGCATAAGTCGCGTTTCAAGCTTATGCACAAATTTTAGAACTGTAGCCAACTTGAAAATATGTGTCCAATTTCTAATTAATAATAATTGAGTTCTAGTTAATGGATTTATAGAGTTCTTGGGTATAATATTATAAATAAGGAATAATATAATACATAAGGAAAAAAAAATAACGGTGCATTTTTTTTTTTTTTTTTAATGTGTGATTAGTTGCAGCTAACGAGGCAGCTCCTTTCTTCAGAAATTTCCCTGTTATTGATTCGGAGCACTAAGAGAAAGTTGCCGAAGGAGTACGGGACACTAAGACGTGAAAAGACTAAAAGACGATGCTGCGAAGGGAAGAAGGAGCCGCCCTTTGCCCTTACGACGACGACTGTTTTCTCATCTCCATTACAAGAAAGCGAACTTAATCAGTTGGGTCGTTGTTAACACGTCCCCTGCAGGAATTCTCGGCAATAAATACAGTTTGCTCCTGGAGAAATGTCCCCTACTCCTTCGGCAACTTTAAGCCTTTCGCTCAATTCCTTCTGGCTAATATAGTCCATCAATGTCACTTCTGCTCTTTAACTCTGGGGGGACAGGGTGGATTAGCACTGCGCGTCACTCACTCGACTCCAGTAGCGACGCTTTAATAAAGATGCGAAAAATAATATTAGCTTTCACTAAACAGGTTGTAACCACGTGGCGTCGACTACTTGGCGTACTTCAGCCCAATTACTGAAGCGACCATCCAACGACTTGTACAGAGATCTCCCAACTAAAGTGACGCTTTTATTAATAGTCCAAGCTGCAGCAATGCATTCCAATTTGGTATAATTTTTAAAGTGCCGGTTTCCTCCTCCTTAATATGACTGCAGTGGGGCGCAAGTCACAGTGATGAGTGGTTACCATCCTTTTTGAAAAGCAATCATTGCTTGAAAATACCCGGTAGTTAATCCCGGTAGTATGGATCTAAATTAAATGCCACAACTTTTTGAATAAATGGGGTTTCTCAGATTTGTATCAAGATGCGTTTAAACGGTGCCACATTTTGTGCAACACGATGCATGCCACTTTTATAGAAATCATTCAGTGGCATCCCCTCCTAGCGGGATTCCTCAGTGACAGACAGTGGTTTCGCCACTTGCCACTAATTTTAATCCAGTCCATCGATGCCTCGTTAGTTACTTATTTATTTTTTTATTTTTTTTCAACCCTCGAAGCATGAAAATCCTCCCCAACTACATCCATATGGAAATCTTGATACTTATCGGCCGTCGCAGCCAAGTGATCACGTGCGCGGGTACATAAGTTCACGTGCCGTGAGTGAACGGGGTTCAAGCTCGTGACTGCTAAGTACGGTGACGTTTCTTGTATTTTGTCTATCCTGTGAACTCCTCTGACCATTTGGTCGTCCCGGAGTATAAACAGAATTTTATTTTAATTGATTTGATAATAGAGAGCTATTAAGTGCTCGATAATTCCTATATTCTATTATATTATGAAATAACAGGGATTACCTTTATTTTAGATATAGGAAGCTTCTTTTCCAACCAACTCTCCTGGTCCAACGCGCTAATAATTCTTTGGGAAGGCGATATCAATTTTACAAAACATGTTGGATACCTTCCCCTCTGTCAGACCGTAATTTTCAGACCCCTCGGTCTCAACATTGAGCGCTCAAGACTTCTGTCTTCAAACACCATACCTCTGGCAGCAAGGAAACCATTACGTGGATTGGCATAAAATTAGATTTTGAAGGTCTAAACCGCTTAATAAATATTGACCGATTCAATGTCAAGCTACTGGACCGAACAAAATAATCGGTCCATATTTATTATGCAGTTTAGGCCTTCAAATTTTAATTTTGTCAATCCACGCAATGGTTTCCTTGCTGCCAGAGGTATGGTGTTTGAAGACAGAAGTCTTGAGAGCTTAATGCTGAGACCGAGGGGTCTGAACACTACGGTCTGACAGTGTGGAAGGTGTCCTACATGTTTTGTAAAATTGATATCGACTTCCCAAAGAATTATTAGCGCGTTGGACCAGGAGAGTTGGTTGGAAAAGAAGCTTCCTATATCTAAAATAAAGGTAATCCCTGTTGTTTCATAATTTAATTTTTAACAAACTTTTTTTGGTTGTAATAAGTTGTCGTTTTTGTTATCTTTTAAATTGGAGTTAGTTATGAGTTTTAATCACTCCTTTATTATCATCAGTTTACTAATTCAAGGTTCATCCCCCTGCAACAGCTACTGGGCTAGGAGGGTACTCATTTTTCAGTATTACTGAGTTCTCATTCAGTAGAATCAAAGCGCTGCATACTTCTGGAATAATTCTTGCTTTTATCGTGCAATTCTTTCCGATATTTTTAATAACTACATCAGACCGTGGTGCTCGTCCCCTGTTTCTAGAAATGTCAGCGCTACTCTGGTACTGCTAAATTCGTATTTGTGACTGAATTGCGTATTTTTGGACCCCATCATATGCAGTGAGAGGTAAAAACTAAATGCTGGTATTCTTACGAACACAACAGCAATTCCTAAAGTTCTGCGGGCATATCGATGCGGAGACACTAGCTCTTGGCCTGGGCGACTATTTTAATCATGATGATTTAACAGATCGATTTCACGAAGGTTAACTTCAAAAAGTCACTCGTCCACAACTTAGGTATTATTCTCCTCTGTCTTCTAGCAACCATTACAAACGCAGCCCTAGCACCTGCTTCCAACGATGATTTTTTTTTTTTTTTGTCATCAAAAACTATTGATGACAAATATTTCTGAGGCCAAATAGGACGCTTATCCCGCTATAATGTGTGCTTGTAAACTATTACCAAATTATAAATAGAGTGCAACCTAGATATAACGCGGTTATGATCATGTCACCCAAAGCGAATTATGAAAACGGTGTGTTCAAAGAATTTCATATCGAAAACTGAAAAAAACAGTGGATACTACAAATATATACAGGTTGTTGTCTGTGCGGCCATGCGATTTCGCGTTCGGTGTGGAAAAAAAAAAAAAAAAAAAAAAAAACACACAACGGTATTTAAAACAGCTCACCACAATGACTCGTATGGCAGGAAATTCCTTTTGGTATGAGGAATCAATTGGGATCTAACATGCTACTAACAAGAGGCAAATTTCATTTTTGATTTTGTCTGATATAACACAACTAATCAGAAATGACCTATTATAACAAGGCTAACCTTCTCCCAGCCTGGCAAATCAAACTACATTCACTTTAAAACCTTCCAAGGTCAGCGCTTAACAGTTTAAATCCTTTAATGACTTAACGAGCCAATTCCCTAGCAGCCTGCTTCTGACGATAAGCTGAAATAAATATGATATTTGTCATTGTAAACGAATTTTCTTGTAAAGTCTGGGCTCGAAATCGGAAAAACAAAATGCTTCCACCACCTCTAAATTGTAAAATTTGTTCACCGCTTTTGAATACGCCGTCCAATACAAAATACAAACGTAAGCGCGTGAAAAGATCACATGGGCTCAGTGTCAGAAACTTGCTTCGCTCACCGTTCAATGTGTTAAGCTGCTTAATTATCCTAGGGTCCCCGCTGTATTAATAATTTATCAAAGTTGCCACTAGCCAAGAAAGAAAGGAAAAAAAAACAACCTGTGCCAAGCATGCAAAATAAGAGTGCGGAAGAAAGTACCACAAAATAATGTGATAAAAAGACAGGGCCGGCCCGAGAGTCTTTGCAAAACCACCGAGTTGGTTCCACGTCACATTTCTGCTCACCGGGCACGGGCCATTTAATGCAAAATGGTTTAGCTTCCGAATCTGTGAAGATCCCCGTTGCCTCTATGGCCGCGAGGAGACATGGCAACATCTCACGTATGACTGCGACCACTATGAGGCCCTGCGATGCATGCTCATGACTGGTATCACCTACTACCCACAGAACATGGAACAGCATCTTCTCGACTTGGAACATGAAAACAGAGCCCCTACCATCTTTGCACAGAAACTCTTTGCTAGAAGGAGAGCACTTATAGCAAACAACCATGCACAGCACCCGGAAACTGATGATGAATCACGAAAGAAAGAAGAAGAAAAAAAAATACCTGTGCCAAGCATGCAAAATACACAACAAAACTGTACCAAAATAACTTACAACCACGAACATGACCATCACTAGCCTTGTTCACGAGGGAACTGACAATCAGGAAGACCTACGTCTGAAACAGACAAACTGACACAGGACTTGACATGAACTGGATACAAATTATTCGCACTGGACCATTAGCTGGATGGCTAAACAAAATGCCCAACGCACGAACTAAGAAAATGATATCACCAAGACCCAAGGCAGCATCCTCATAGCATGCACACTGGGTGACCTGAACAGGTTACATGACCAACCACAGGACTAGAATGCCTCATGACAGGATTTGACTCCTACATTAAACATGATCACCAACGAAGATCCGGTTCAGATCGCTTGCACTCTTCACGTGATTTCTACTGCCAATGCCTGATGGCGATCTGTACCGGGCTCCCTTGCCTGGCACCTTTACTACCTTTCCCCTGGCGGGGAGGCGCCTCCGTAGGCAGGTGGGCAGGAGCAGCAGTGCGTAGCACACACTTCTTGAATAGACCGGGGTTCGAGCCCGTGACCACCAAATACAGAGGATGCGGAAAGGTCAGGGAATGACCACCGCATATCCCCGGAGCGATATGGCTATAGTTGCTAATGCTCCTAAAAACCAAATAACAACAATAACAACAACCTGGCGGGGAGGACATGTGTTTATGTAAGGGGCAGCTCACTAGAACGTCAGTTCAACTCCGCCTCGTATCTCTGTGAAGAACAGTATCGCTACAAATGGGCTAGATGTGTGTGACGTCGGTTTGTGTGTATTATGTGTGTGTTCTGTTCTTATGTTCTGACCGCTTGGCTACCCAGAAGCATCAGTCATCTGGACAGATGATTCTGGGTACTCGTCCACACCACGGGAAGGTGGGCCAGTTCCAGTAGATGGGACACCTATGGTCTCTGAGTATGAGACAAAAAAAAAAAAAAAAAAAGTTTTCCTTCTCTGGGGCCCACTTCAGAGGGGTAAAAAAAAAAAAAAAAAAAACCCGAAAGGAAGAGAAAGAAATGAATAAAAATAATTAACTAAGATAACAAAAAAATAATAATAATAAAAAAAAAGTAAATAAATAAATAAGAAAAAAAAAATAAAAAATAAAAATATATATATATATATATTGGTTTTTAGCATATATACGCAAACATACATATATATATCAAAAAGTGAAAAGGGAAAAACCAAGGGGGGGAAAGAGAGAGATCAAGAAAAGGGGAGGTGGCGGGGAGGAGGAGAGTTATCTCCTCTCCTCCCCTGCCAACCCTTATTCTTCTCCTGGTGGGGCACGGGCCTGTCTCACTGAATATCCTGGGGTCGCCTTCTCTATCGTCCCCATATTTCTGTCTTTTCCCCCAGCCTTCAGTCTCCCCCATATTTCTGTCTTTTTCCCCCGGCTTCAGTCTCCCCCCCTACTCTGCCTAGTACGCCAGCGTGTAACCCCACACAACTGCAAAAACTTAACTTCGTCCAAATTAAACCGCATAAACTCAATTGGCTTTTCTAATAAAATTTCTTACCCTTACAGAGTTTTTTTTTTTTTTTTAGGCCCTAGTCACTGAAATCTCAGGAAACTAGGTGGCAGGGTCTGCCGGAATAAAATTTCATTCTGTGTACCTGGTCTGCCTCCACGAGGCCAAGTGTGAGCAACGTTGGGCCTCAGTACGGGTCCAGCGGTTAAACGGCCAGATGAACAACGATACAACACTACACATATACAAAATCCACACACTTAAATCTCTGGCCTTCCCAGTGAACTGGTACACCTACAATGAAAGCAACGTGGAGATGGAGTTGCCGCTAGACATCAATACACTTTATTACCTAAACATCAGCAAACTAAATTCTAGAAGAGCTTGCCACATGGGAAGATAAACACAAATTGAATGTATCCACAAAAAAAAAAAAAAAAAAAAAGACAAATGCTGATTAAGGGGAAACTCGATAGAGAGCGCCCACCACTCGCCAAGTACAAAGATCAAAGAATCAAATATACACAAACAACTAGATACCTAGGCGGCATGATGGATGAAACACTCAGCTTCCTCCCACACACGAAATACTTAAGAGAAGACCAAGACCTTCCTGATGGCCCACAAGCAAATACCCAGAAGAGAATCGGGCCTAAAAGCCCACACGCTAAGGTTATATTATAACTGTGTTTTCCTTTCTATTCTTACTTACGGAGCGGGTGCGTGGGGATATAAAGCAAACAAGGTGATAATAACCAAACATCTGGAACAGGCACAAAGACTGGCGCTCTTAACCATATCAAGGGCTTGCCGAACAACTTCAACAATGGCATTACAAGCTTTACTAGGGAAAATTCCAGCAAATCTAGAAGTACAGCATAAACAAAGGATACCAATGACTATTGATGACATCACTGTTGACCTGCAGGATGAAAAGAAAACGGAAATAGTAAGAATAAGGAAGAAATGGCAAAACACCTGGACAACCACGGAAAAGGGAGCAACAACAAGACAATACATCCATAATTTGCAAGAGCTAATCAAAAAGGAAAAATTATGGCTAGCGCCAGGCCTATATGCCTCCTTTCTAATGACGGGCCATGGCAGTATAAACACCAAACTATACCAACTGGACCTAACACAGAAACCACAAGGTCACTGCGGAGACCCTGATACTGCTGACCATATATACTCAACGACTGTCATTGTTACCGGGATCTAAGGCAGGAGCTCTCCTCCTTAGTAGACTCCACACCAATTGACATGGCAAAGCTCACAAAAAGCGAGGACAATTTCGAGGCATTCAACACCTTTGCGACTAAGGCCTTTAAGAGAAGAGGGCCGTTAGGAGAAAGGAAAACCGGATTTGACAAATAACTACCAACCTTGAACCTGATTGAAGACAACAAACTTTCCTCACTCTCTCTCAACACCCTGAGTGAGAGATATTTTATCCTTACTAAAACTCTAATCACTTCTTAGGGCGGTCCTACTCTTGGATTTGCCCCTTTCATCACTCTTCCTTACTTCCCCCTAAATTGAGTGCCCCTGAATCTTTCAGGGACACTCCGCCTCCTTGTGGCAGGCGGAGACCTCGGTGGCTCTGCCCACCACTCGCTAAGTTGCCGGTTAGAAAGAAGTCTTATAAACAAGAAGACATGTAGGGGCTAATGGGGGAAAACTCCGGGCTCCGCTCAGGCAACCCAAACACACACCATCCCGGCACTGGCTTGTGCAGCGGGTGCTTGGTACGCTAAGGCAAGCACTGCTGTTAACAGAAGGAAATTGGAGGCCATCCATCGAATAATTCTCCTCAACAACCAGAGCATGCTGCACGGTGAGCACCCACGCTCTCCAGGATGTCTACCTCTGCACTTGGAGATTGTGGGCCATGGGTAGCTGCACCAACACGCCAAAGGAAGGGTAATCACACATTTGCGATACACTATGGACCCAAGTGGTTTGACCACAGGGGGGGGGAAGCCTTTTCAAACCACATGAGAACAGTGTGGAATAATCGGTGGAATGACCCCAATATCTGGTATGAAGCTTCTAACTGTAGAAGCTTCATACCAGATATTGGACGTGTTTATAATATTTCCCCGTCTTCGTACTCTCCTGGACTTCATACCATTTATCTGCTGACAGGGCATGGCCCCTTCAGGAAGAAGCTACACGATTTTGGAATCTCGGACATAGCGCACTGTAGATGCAGAGAAGAGGAAATTTGGGAGAACCTGCTTTACGAATGTAATATCTATGAAGACCTCCGTGGCCTGCTGTTTATCAAAATACGTGGACAAACTTATATTTAGGACACCCGAATAATTGAATTTATCTGCCGTGCTGTGTGTGTCTTATGTCTGTTAATTGCTTGTGTTCTATGGTCGATTTGTCTGTTTTGCTGGACCCCAGTTTCTGGGGGGGGGGGGAACCTTGCTATCTACGCCAGAGACCGACTAACTCAGCCACGAAGTGAAAAAAAAAAAACCATTAAAGCTCCTCGCTTCATCGACGGGATTCGAACCCGGGCCTTTTCCACCCGGCGTGGGGCAGACGGTGATGCTACCACTGTTCTACCCATGCGGACAAACTACGTGGACAGCTCGAGGAGGGTGCACCTCGTGCACCACTTCCAACTAGCTGCCTCTTAATAACCAGAATACGTTTCTCGCCAATAAACAAAGAACAATATCTGTTGGATATTGTTCTTAACGCAGTTTGCACAGGATCTTTTTATTAGAAGGACATACCCACAACCTTAGCAGGAATTTTCCTACAAACCAACCACTTGTCATCCAGAATAAAGATCCTTAGATGCCTCAACCAAACAAAAACGTAACAGCTACAATCTGAAGAACTAATGATTAACTTATCTTGGAACTGGCCACTTGCTTAAACTGGAGCCATTATCTGGATTTGACCACTCACACGGACGGGACAACATATCCCAGGAATGGCATAGGAAGACCCGACAAAGACATCATTGTGCAGTTTGCTGCCGAGACGTCATTAGGCGATTTGAACCGGGTACCCTTACCCGGTTCACTTTCCATCCAGAGACAGTACATAAATATAATGAAATCTCAGGTGTACCCTCCTATCTTCACCTGGTGAGGCATGGGCCTGCCCCACCAACTTTTGGGTTTATCTTCACTATTGACCCCATATTTCTGTCTTTCACCCCTCAGTCTTCAGGCTCCCTTCCCTCTCTAGCTATCTCGACTAGCGTTTGACCCAGGTCAAAACTACACAAACCCCACACTAAAAAAAAAAAAAAAATTTAACTCGATCCCGCTTAACTTCTCTCTTTCGGTTTGACCCAATTTTTAGCATTTTACCTTCCTCCCCCCCTTTTATAGGTCCTAGCCAGAGTTGTTGTTTGTTATTTGGTTTTTAGGAACATTAGCAACTAAGGCCATATTGCTCCGGGATATGCGGTGGTCATTCCCTGACCTTTCCGCATCCTCCATATTTGGTCCTGCCAGAGTAAATAGTAAATCTCCAAAATACTGGTGTATCTGGTCTGCCTCCACGAGGTACAGTGTGGACAACGGTGTTTCTCATTAGGGACCCAATGGCTAAAAGACCAGATGAACAACGGTACAAAACATTACACACCACAATATCCATACACTTTTAAACCTCTGGCCTCTACAATGTTCTGTATCAAAAATGTATACTACGCGGAGATGGGGAAAACCCCTGGTGCCGTTAGACCCTAAACACACTATACCATCCTTAGAAATCAGTATGACAGTGCTGCAGGAAGAAGAAAACTAATGCTTTCGCGCTTGTCCACCACCCTGAAACAAATTTCGGACTTTGGACAACCAAATAAACACAAAGAACACAACTGGCCATTAACGACCAGCTGAATGACTACAGGACTTGAACACATGAGACGGTGACAACCTACATCAATTGAGTCCTTACTGTATGCAACCAAACATTGAGACCTAAATGTAGTTGGCCTGTCACGTGCAGGTGACGCATCCTGGCCTCTGCCAAGACTAGGTCCACCACCTGGAGAGTCAAAGTGAACGACTTAGATTTCAGCCTTGCTGCCAACCAGCGATCCAGGTCCGACACCTTGCCGGGCCTGCTTAATCTCCTTTTCCCGGCAGGGGAGACACCCTTGTCCCCTCTCCCTACTAAACCCACTTTCCCTCTGGTGTGGCATGGGCATGCCCACTGAACATTTAGGGGCAACCTTTTCTATCGGTCCCTTTCTTCTTCCCTCCAACCTTCCTTCTTCCCACACAAATTTGTCTACCTTCTCAGCGCACAGCCCCACATATCAAAATTGTAACTACACCAAAATTGCTTGCCCGACCATTTTCGGCCAAAAGTAAAAAACTCGTTCAGCATACAACCCTTCCCGCCCTTAAAGCAAATCTCAATGACCAAACAAATGCATGAACAGCGATTAAAGGGGTTTTTTTTAGGTCCTAGCCACTGAAATCTGAGGAAAGTAGGTGACAGGACCTGCCAGAGTACTGATTCCTTACTGGTAACTCCTGGCTAGCCTCTCCGTGGCGCGGTATGGACAACGTCAGGTCCCATCAGGTGCCTGAGGGCCAATAAGCTAGATGAACAAGTCAAAGTATTTTATTATTTTTTGGCGGGCTCTAGGGTTTCCCCTATTCGCGGAACAACTGACTACGCTATACACGATCCACACACTTTAAATATCTGGTGACAGGGTACTCTCACTCGATACAGATTTCAAGACAATATTGATTTCAAAAATCAATATCACAAACAGACCAATCAGGCTCTACTCTGAGATTAAATACCTCGGAATCTTGATAGACGCAATGCTAACATTTTTCCCCCACTTGCAGTACCTAGCCTCTAAGATAAGGAAGCACACAGCCATGATCATACGCATCAGCGGGGCAGACTGGGGGCTTAAACGGAGGGCCCTCTCTCTCTCTCTCTCATCTACAGAGTTATCTTCTTTTCCATAGTTTGTTACGGTGCAGCTGTGTGGTGTCAGAGAGTTATCCTTGACAGAAATCGCAGAAAACTGGATTCTATCCAACGATCTATGCTTTTAACCATCACAAGAGTTTGTTGCACCGTAAGCACCCCCACTCTCCAGGTCCTGGCTGGTTGTTTGCCCCTCCACCTTGAAGTCATCAAGAACGGACTACATCACAAACTCAGAAAAGGGATCCCTTGCACAGTCGCTGGCATTCAGCTTGATATGGCAAATGACCCAACACACGAAAAGACAAGGATAGCAGAAAAACTGCGTGAAATATGGCAAGATCACTGGGGTTTGACAACAAAAGGTGCTGTTACCAAAATATTTATCCCAACTGTATCACTGGCATACCCAAAGCCTCCTCCCTGGTTTGCTCCAGGTCTCCAAGTGACCTTCCTGCTTACAGGGCATGGCCCATTTAGACCTAAATTAACCGCGCTTGGAATTGAAGACAACCAATTCTGTGTCTGTGGCAACGAAGAAAACTCGGAACATGTCATGTACCTCTGTCCACAGTATGACGACTACCAGACTATTCACGAAGATACAAGAAAATCCTCGAAATTCTGAGCACATTTTTCTCTCGGAAGGAAAAAAAAAAAAAAAAAAAAAAAAAAAAAAACTTTTATATAGCTCTCACTGAATTCCCTCAAGATGTATTCCAGAGAAGGCGTTCTACCTACTTGAGGCACACATTACCAATTCCAGGACAACCCAACTGATGATACCAACTCTTCGCACTTATTTTTTTTTTTTTTTTTTTTTTTTTGCACCTGAATACCTTTGGGTTGGTCAGCTGCAGCTGAAATCTGGCTTGCCAGATGTGGTATGACAACATGGCGCTCTCCTTTGCAGACCTCCCTTGTTCTGAAAACTGTCTTCTTCCCTAGCAATGGGTGGGCTCCCAATGCCAGGGGTGAATCCCGCTTCTCCTCCTCACCTCTTTGCTCAGCTGGAGGATACCATCCTTCCCATTTCTCCTCCTTGTTCCCACTTCTCGTACTATCTTCCCCACTCAATCTCACCATTTTTATTTATTTTTTTATCATTTTTTAATTATTATTATATATATATATATATTTTGTTGTTCTCCATCAGGAAGCTCAGGCTGCCCCTGACGGAGAGCAGCTAAAATACTGTGAAAGTCTGGCTCACCTCCCAGTGGTGTTGGTGGGCAACGTGCAGTCCCACAAGGGGTCCTGCGGCTAAGAAGCTAGAACATTACAACAGAACCCAACACAAAACTCTTCACATACAACACATTACACTTTTACAGAGTTCTGTATACATCACAAGAGTAGTGATGGCGCAGATGTGGGAAACCACAGGTGGCGCCTTACCCAAACACTATGCCACTCGATACAGAGAACACCGCGGAGATGGGAGAAATCCCAGGAGCCGCTAGACACTCACCATCATTGCTGACCAGGTGCACCCTCTCATGACAAGTCTTCCGCTCTTGAAGTGCCATCTTTTGAGCAGGATAATGCGCCATGCCACACTGCCCGGATTGTTCGAGACTAGTTCGCGGAACATTAGTTATCAAGAGCGGACTACATCACAAACTCAGAAAAGGGATCCCTTGCACAGTCGCTGGCATTCAGCTTGATATGGCAAATGACCCAACACAAGAAAAGACAAGGATAGCAGAAAAACTGCGTGAAATATGGCAAGATCACTGGGGTTTGACAACAAAAGGTGCTGTTACCAAAATATTTATCCCAACTGTATCACTGGCATATGAGGAAGATGAGGAAGACTTCCAGTTATTTCCCTGGCCTCCAAATTCCTCAAACGTCAATCCCATCGAGCATCTGCAGTTTTTATTGGAACAACAACTCTGATCTGCGGCATCTCAACCATGGACCTTACAGGAGTTAAAGGATATGCTGGTTACGTGTTGGTACCAGATACCACAAGACACATTTAGAAACCTTGTAGCATTTATGCCTCGCCGGGTAAGAGTTGTTTTGGCTGCACGAAGAGGATCAACATCATATTAGGTAGGTGGTCATGTTTTGGCTCATCGGTATATATGTATCATATACCTACATATGATATACAGAAATATTAATTGAGGCACAAGGAACTACAGGACAAGCTCATGGCACAATGAGCCATATGAAATAAATAAGACCAAAGTGGTACAAGGAACCACTGATCATATGAAGTCAACATGAGATGATAGTCTATTAGACTTCTACTCTTCTTGCCTCAAGTTCAAGCAGCACTAATCTTCTCTGGAAACGTTCTTGGAAACGTTTTGGAACGCCCAAAAATCTTCCCTAGTCTTCATTAATTGAGCCTCATCGCCCTCAGTCAGGTGAGCAAGATTTGGACTAGCAAATAAAAATTAATTTCTGAGATCCAAGTACTCATGAGTCATGACAATAATATAAAACAATACTACTTATCTCCAGAGCCATGCAGTGACAGTGTGACCTTTCTGAAACACTCCACTGATTCAACTTTGCTAAAAATGAGCAACGACCAGCTAATAAAAATATAGTTTGTAGATTAGGCACAAACCATTTTTCTGAGAGAACATCAACAACAGAAGGAAAGAACCTATGAGATATTTCACCTTTATTTGAGTTATCCCATCTGTGTCTCCAAAGAGTCATTAAGATAGCTAAGACTCGCTTGGCCTCATTGTTAGAATCATTAGCCAAATCGAACTCAAGATCACGAATAATAAAAAGGAGTCCCACGCAGCCGAATGTTGAAAGTCTAATCAGAAAGAGGTCAATTGGCATTTTCCTTCTGACAATCTGTAGTGCATCAGTGGAGGCAGTTCTACAAACTAGAGACATCTTCAGGAGCATCATCCTCTGAATGGAATACAGTCAGTTTAAATATATTTTTTTAATTAACAGTCTAACCAAGCTAAGATACTGTATGAAACAATAGGAAGGAAAACAGTCATAAAGAACAGTAATTCCCTACCGTAATACCCCAATCCTTCCTAGTAATTCTTGCTCTCATGTTAACAAATTTTGCAATCTTTTCCGTTAGAAAATTGATATGGGTGTCAAATCTAATACCTCTGTCAATGAAGACTCCAAGATAATTCATTTTTTTAAGGCTTTATACTTTCACAACCAATCAACACACGAGGTTTCCCTTCAGCAATAATATTTTTAGTTATGACCTGGATATTGTTAATTTATGAAAGTCACACCAAGCATTGAGATCTTTTATTATTTCATTAGATCTTTGTTCAATTTGTAGCATTGAAGAGCCTTCAATTAATATTACCAGGTAAGCTGCTATGCAATCATATGAACATGATTATATCCCTTTCGTAACCAATCCTCTAATACCAATTTTCATATTAGTGGCCCAAAAACAGATCTGTGCGGACATCCTCCAACAGCAGATCTAGTTACCGAATTCCAACTTGACTTAACCGTAAAAGAGCTTTGCTGAAAATAAATCACTCTGACGCTATAAAGTTGATGGGAGCATTTTGTGAGGCGAATGCATCAATAACACTGTCCCAAAAGATATTATCAAAAGCTCCTTCAAAATCAACAAAAATGCCAAGAACATATCTTGCATTCGAACCTCTAACCAATTTAACCAAAGATTGTAAAGCATCCTCTGCCATCATTTAAAGCCATATTGTTATTTGAGAATACTAAATTTTCTTGCGTATATTGCAATATTCGCCGTGAAGGAATGCGTTCATAGACCTTGCCCAAACCTGGAAGAAGTGCAATTGGACGATAAGAAGAGGACTCAGTTTTAGGTTTTACAGCTGATTTCAAAATGATCTTAAGTAGAGCATCCTTCCAAGGCGGGGGAAAAATTCCTTCAAGCAGGTATTTATGGAAAACAAGAAGATGCTCAGGAAACAGTTTGAAGAAACTATTAATAACTTCCCCTTCAAATGAGGTCCATACTAGGACACCTGTTATTACGAATTTTGTTTACAACTCAATTCAGATCTTCCATTGAAAATGATTCCTCTTGAATATCGCTAACACAACCACAATCTAACTGATCAGTACTGTCAGAATGCTTCATCTGATCCACATAATGAAGAGATCCATTGATAAGGTGATCAAGTATAACGTTAATACTGCAGAGCCAATCTACAGTTCCAGAGTCTCCACAACGCATAGAACTTATCACATCCCCAGATGGTCTTAATTTGTGTAAACACAACTTATAAACGATGCTCCATGGATCCGCATTACCAGCTGTTTGCACTAAGTTTTTCCATGCATCAAATTTCCTTTTAGCTAATAAACGGGTATATTTTCTTTTGATCAATTGATACTCAGTTTTCAACCTAGCAGTAGATTCTTTGTTATCCCGCAATTTCTGACGTTGAAACTTCTTACATGCCTTGTCGACCTCCCTCTGGAGATCAGTAAGAATAGAGGACCACCATTGCACCGTAGCACGTTTACTTTGCTTTAATTACATCAACTCCCTTCAGGCATCAAATAACTTCTGTTGTAATAGTTGAACCAAATCAAATGCATTAATCCTATCGAAATCAGCTGACGACATTGAACCAAAAATTGTCCTAACAAATCTGTCAAACTTACCCCAGTCAACGTGCTTAATCGCAAATCTTCTAAGTTGTAACGAATGAGGGTCAATAAATCTACTTCTAGCACAACCTAAGTTGAAAGTAATTGCTCTGTGATCGCTGTTAATCCAATTTGGTTTAACTTACCAATTAGATATGAAACTGAAGGTCGTACTATTGGCTAACGTTACATCTATGTTAGACTCACCATTAATAGTCCAAAACGTAGGTTCATTACCAGGCTTATTAATGATCTCAAGTCTAGATGAGGTTATCAGCTCCTCTAATAACCTGCCTCTGACATCAGTAAATCTATACCACCGTAAAAGATTTTTAGCATTTGAATCCAGACAGGTAATCACTTGTCTGCCTTTATATCTGAATAACGCCTGTTCCAAATATCTAAAAGAGCAATGAAGGTCTGCATCAGGCTGACAGTACATAAATATAATGGAATTGTCCCCAGCTAGCTTCAATACTCACGCAGATTGCATGTGATGTACATAAGGAATCAATTCGGGTCACAAGCAGATCAGAGCTCAAAACTAGTATAGCAGCCCTCAGTTTATCACACTTCTTTTAGACAATTCTAATAGAGTTGGGATACCCACTTAGCTCTCCCCTATAAAAATAGGGTTCCTGAACACAAACAATGTCAATATTTTCACGTTCACAAACTAATCTTAGTTCATCTGCTACAGATCTTGCACGCTGCGCATTAACTTGGAGCACCATTAGTTCGCCGTACATATTATTTCTATGGATAAGAGTGCTATTGCTCCTTACCGTAAAGCGCGAATAAGTTCTTTCCTTAGTAACTTTCAGCGCAAATATGTATCGGGGAGACTTGTTATCTCTAACTGAATGAGAAGCAGACCTATTTTTCGCACTGCAATTGGAACAACACTGTTTGTTTTTATTTTTACAGAATTTAAAATTAGGACCCGTCACACCACAATGACTGCAAACCAGCCTATCACTTTTACATGTCTTAGAAGTGTGCTCGTACCTCTGACAATTATAACACATGGTAACCAAATGAAATTCCTTAAACCTGTAGGACATCAATCCAATAAAGATAATTGTTTGTTTATCAAGGAACTTTTTAACTCTACAGGATATTTCCAAGATTCAGTTAATTCCGTTTTTGTTTTCATTAGAGAAATGTATTTTCACCTCATCACTGAGGTTCTCTCTGTGATATATATTAGGTTTCTTTCATATAACTCATTAAGTAGATCTTTATTTATGTCCTCAATTACATTATACAATATTTTTAAACCTGGTTTCTTAGGCTTATAGTGATATTCAATCTAAATTTCTGTATGAGGTCATTAGTCCTAATATCCTCAAGCTCTTCGTTAGACTCAGTGTCAATCGCAATACCCTTGTCAGGTAGTTTTCGCATTCTCCTAATTCGTACGTTTTAAGCGAATGGTCCACAATTTTAGAGACCGCTTTTTTTTTTCTACATCCATGCTAGACTTAAGTTTAGAATCTTGCTCAGGCCTCATCAAGAGTACGTTATTAGAACTAACATTATTTCTAAGCCCATTATTCCGCTTTGCATAGCTGTCATAATTAGTTATGCTATCCTTCCAATTTATTTTTAACAACCTCACTGTACAACCTCAGCTTGCCAGTACACCTCAAACCTGTAATTATTGCTATGTATTCAGTTAGTGACCCCCTAAACATCTATTTCTCCCTTTCGAGCTTTCATTATCTATTCCCAATTTCAAGGCCAAACTTTCCAGATAACCCCATCTAGCCAATATTTGAGAGATAGCAACATTATTGATTCAATGTTCTTTAGCAAATAAAAATTCCTGTAACTTTCTTCTCATACATGTTATGACGACATTGATTGGTTCATTATGGAAATCGTTAAGCGCTTGTTTCTGCTTATTTTGGTTATTCAGTCCATCTCTATAAAACAACTGTGAATCTATTAAATCTGGTTCATAATCCAGTTCATTTTCCACTAAATCCTGAGACTGATATCCAGAAGCGTGTGAGGCATATTTATGTTTGTCGGCGCCAATGTTCACAGAATTATTAAAATTATCAATTGCCAACGTTTAAGTCCATATTTAAGTTCTATATTCCTTGACTCATTTCTTTATCATCCTGAAATACCTCTACTTCATTTAATGCATTAATCAGATTTTTCTTATGTTTATTGCTTCTCCTTCTCAAAACAGGAAACTTACTCTTAACCGAAGTAGGAGAGCCCACAGAACTCTCGTCACGATAAACCCGTTTAGTTATAATATGATTCTCAGGGGTTCTGCTTCTTGAAGAAGCAGAGATGTCGACATCCAAGTCGCATTCCAAGGCCCAGCCAGAAACAGCCATAGCCCAATAAACACTGCATTGTTCAACAGAAAGAGGGTCATGTTGTTTAATACTGTCAAATTTGGTAATATTTGTCCCCTTCAGTCTTCAGCTGAAGACTGAAAGGGACAAATATTACCTTGCTTTAAGGCTTTCTTAAATATCAGAATTACTTACCCTCATTATTACCTAATTACTTATCCTTACTATCAGAATTTGAATACCCGTCACTGTCTTCCACAGGTTCGTTAAAAACCCCATTCACTGTATTTACCTCATTACTTACAAAAGGCTTGATGTTGGGGAACTCTTGAATTTTAACAGTGGATTTCCTATTCCTCTTTGTTTTGTTATCCTCCCCTGACACAGTATCTTTGTTAGCAATCATTTTATTCAATTATGTTTATTAATCAAGATTCAATCATAATACGCAGTGCCACTACAATTTCCAAAAATCAATTCTTTTAAGTTTAATTATATTTCCTCAGATTAAAACTCTGACACACAGAACAGTAAAGTTGTTCTCATTAATAATCAGGCACAGTGTGTCCAACTTGTATTAAAACTAAGTGATCATACAAACTCACAATCGATTATGGCTGTACAGCTTAAATCCTATGATACAAGCACGATGAAATTTATGCAAATTAACGCTCAGAGGACTAAGGAAGTGGTGGAAGCAGGTAAGGATCAAGTCTGACAAGGAATATATTGATGTCGTTATCATCCAGTTGCCGTATACACATTCCTGCCAAATTCGGGATACTCACTAATAATATATAGAATGGTACAATCTGAAGACACCCCATAGGTAGACATCCTAGTCAGGAACCCTTTTATCGTCGTCAACAACGTCCATAGCCTGTGCTCTCCATGAGCGATCTGCGCAAAGATCACTGGATCTATGGGAGTCACACGTCATATCTATGTACTGCTACCCAGCAGAGGACATAGCTCTGGCAACAATATACCTACAAATGATTCGGGCACTCCTGCCAAATGGAAAATCATTTTTGGTGCGGATATAAATTGGCGCTCTTCACTATGGTACAGCGCCTCTGTAGCCACCGCACGGCAATTCGAGGATTTTCTCGCGACATCTCCTTTCACTGTACTTAACAGGCTTAATAATCCTTAATTGGACTAAAACCTGTCATTTCAGTCCCATCTGAAATATCTCCATGTTCTACAAAACTATCTTCACCCCGATTGTCACCTACGCATCCGGCCCATGGTTTCAAAAAACTACAACAGCAGTAAACAGACGTATCGCAGACCAAATTCACAGATCCATCCTCCTAACCATCACTCGCGCTTGCCGCACGGTGAGCACCCATGCCCTGCAAGTGCTCGCCGGCACTCTCCCGCTGGACTTAGAAATCATACAACGCGGTCTACTGTACTACCTAGACAAAGGTACCCCACAGACTTTTCTCGGGTTCACTATTGACCTAACCAGCAACAGAAATGTGGAAAAGAAGAGGATACAAACTCACCTGCAGCAGGCATGGCAGGAAAGGTGGAGCAACTCTCAAAAGGGAGAGATCACAAAGAAGTTTCTATCCAATATTGAACAAAACTACCCAACCTCACCCAACTGGTTCTCCCCAGGTCTACAAGTAACGTACCTCTTAACTGGACACGGAGCGATTAATGCCAAACTGTGTCTACTTGGGATCCAGGATGATCCAACTTGCAATTGCGGGGGGGGGGAGGCTGGAGAGCTGGCAGCACCTCATGTATGACTGCAGGTTCTATGAAGACCTACGTGGTGTTTTACTCACCAGAATCCACTACTTACCACAGGGACAAGAACATCACCTCCTAAACACGAAGGAGGAGTATCAAGCCTTCTCGGATTACACACAGGCACTGTTCGCGAGGAGGAGAAACCAAATGGCCGCAGCCCACAACCCACTATCATTATAACCGAAGAACATCTGTTTTTCAGCTCGTTTGGACTGGGACATCAGAAATGACCCACTCCCAAGAATTAGAAATTTGTCTTTCATGGGACATGGACGGGACCCATGTCAGACAAATGGAGGTGACTACCAAACTTAGACACCCCACCAGCAGGGTCTATGTGAACAAGACACTCCTGAGAACTGGAAGGCTCAGGAAATAAACCACACTAAGGACTAACATGGACAGGACCCAGGTCCCAAGGATGGCAACTCGGACATGACAACAGATTGAACATCACCAACAGGGTCAATGTATAGTTTCCCTGCAGACGCTTGTTGGCGATCGCACCGGGCTCCCTTGCCTGGTGCCTTCCATCCCCTCCCCCTTTGCCGGTGGTGGGACGGTCTCCCCCGGTGCCCCCTACTTTCTCCTGATGAGGCATGGGCCTGCCTCATTGACTTCTGGGGTTGCTTACACTATCATCTCCATATTTCTACCTTAACTCTCCCCGGCCTTCAGTCTCCCACCCACTATCTTTATGCCAGCGAATGCCCCACACACGCAAAAACTTAATTATGTCAAAATTACCATTCGCCCATTTTTTTTTTTTTTCGGCCTTTATTGCGCAAGCGTTATCCCCCTCACCTAACGATCATCAAAACCGACGATGATGGATATATGTATCGCATGTATATGGATCTGTCTGTACGTACGTGCATATAAAGGAGTGCGCGCATTTTTTTTTTTTTTTTTTAGGTCCTAGCCACTGAAATATCAGGAAATTAGGTGGCAGTACCTGCCAGAGTGACTAAAACTATTGGGTTCCTGATCTGCTTCCACGAGGGAGAAGGTGGGGCAACGCTGGGCCTCAACAGGGGTCCAGTGGCTAAACGACCAGATGAACAACGGTACATGACACTACACATATACAATATCCATACACTTTTAAACCTCTTGCATTTCTAGCAAACTGGTACACCCACAATGAAAGCAATGTGGAGAGGGGGGAAATCCCTGGTGCCGTCTGACACTAAACACACCTTCAGCAACAACCTATGGGAGGCAAACATTTGGGAAAGCGTCCCAAACGAAATGAGTCATGACATGCTCGTGGCCATTTAAAAAGTGCCCGTTTCATGAATATTATTGAACAGAAGCAACAAACACAAGTGGTCGAGCTTGCAATTTAATTTTAACATCAAATTAAAATAATTCCTCTGCCATTGCAGTTTGTTTTTTTTTACTGCTGGCCATGTCACCGTGGAAGTTTGGGCTAGGATCTTATCTGTAACTAAAATTAGTACGATGATAGTAAATTGCCCGCCTCCACGGGACAAGAGCGATAATCACTCTGTGCACCCTGTTGGACTATGTGGCCAGGATCATATGATAACACGAATGGCATAAACCTAACCTACACCGCACAAATATATTTACCTCTGCATTGATCATCTTTGCGGGTACAGTATCTTCATAAAAACACAGCGGGGTTGCCGTCGTTTGGCTCATGGCCACTTCCACAAAAAAAAAAAAAAAAAAACCTACTTTTATCTTTAATATTATTCTTTAAATTAAAAACTAGAGGACTCTACCCCCTGCTCGCTAACCCCGCGTACATTTTTCTACATAATATGTAGAGGTAGGACGGAGTAAGTCAAATTTTTCTACGTAAAATACAGCTGTCGAAACGCACTAATCGATATCTAATCAGGAAATCGACTTAATTATTTACCTGTGTATAGTGCAAGGTCGAATAAATATCACTATGTAATTTACCTACGTTTACATAAATCACTTAGGAAAAGGCCTTGTAAAAATTCAGACCTTGGGTGCCACTCCATACTTCGACTAAAAGTCAGGAAGAAGGCATTGATTGGCAGGTGTCACTCGCTGTTTAGCCCACCCCTTTCCTCCTAGATTGACATGCCTATGGTGTTTATCCCCCTACATGCCGCTGTTTTAAAATCGGGAACTCTTTTTCCGATTTTAATAAGTTTATGCCCCCATGGTTTTCTGATGGGGATAAACACCCTACCTGAGCTAAGCGCCCCCTCTTAGACGACAAAACAATCAGAAACAAAAACGCATTCACAATAATCACAGAACTCGACCATACAATCACCTCATTCTACGACCACACCCCACTGCGCGGAGACAACTGACATCCAAATAGATTTTAGCCAAAGGCGTTTTGCTTCGGGTTCCATAATGCATGAGAATTATTGTTGCATCCAAAAGAGCAGGATTAAAATATAACTGAAATATTTACAAACTATACAAACACTTAAAATATTAAACTATTTACAAATATACAATATTCATTAATATACAAAAAAAAAAAAAAAAAATTTAAGATGGAACACCAAATATTAGACAGTGAAGCATGTGCACGAGGTTGGTAAACGTTATGGAGGCAACTATCAATAATAATTGCATTTGTAGTGATGTAATTACCTCGCCCTCTTCTCCCATTGGCTCGAAAAAATAATACTAGGAGGAAAACTTTAAGGTATAGAGAGACAAGTTCTTTATTCCAGGTGAAATATTTGTGTGTTCACTTTTATTTGGATATGAATGATTAGTACGCACAAAGGCCGCCCTACACGCTCAAATCAGGAGTTAAAACTTGAGATTTAATCCTGGCATAATGAAAATGTCAACTGGCGCTGGTTAAATTTTATTATTTTTTTTTTTCAAGTAGGGAGGGCAAAATAATAACAAAATCCATACAGCGATCATATGATAATCGAAAACCAATCTATATTGCATACACACACAATTGTGGATCTGCTAGTTGTCATTTGGACAATACATTTAGTAAACATGTGGTGCGAAGAAGTAATAACTTCGTTGTTATTAGTGAAGGCGACGAAATGAAGTGGAACTGCTGGGTACGACCTTCCTTAAAAATAAGATTCATCTAGGAGGGACGCAGCTCCCTCCTCAATGAATTATTTTTGTGCATGACCTGTGGCAGTTGGTGGCTACCTCAAAATCTTCCTCCGAATTTGAATCATTGCTATACAAAATTGGGCCAATTTTCTCAGAGCAAGATACAAACTGGAGATATGTTATACCCCAACAGGTTATACATCCTAAGTTATACATCTTGGGAAGTGGAGTTTTCCGGGGAACCTTCAACTTGAACTTGATCACTATTATTTTCCCCACTACTGCTATCCCAAGTTGGGGGGGGGGGCACTGGCACTGTTCCAAGGTTTTGCAGCTGATGCTTGGAAAACCTTGCTGAGCCTACAAAAATCTTCAACAAAGACGCAAGTGATTGCTAAAATTAAGATAATTAGCCTATATGTGTTAAAATAAATTAGTATTGCTGGCTAGGTTATGCGAAATTGGCATTTTGGTGAAACGTAACGCCCTCTATATTTAATAACTCGACGTGATGTGAAACTATCATGGGGATTTTCGAAATCTGCGCATAAAAATTTGTTAAAAACAGCATTTAAGTTCTTGGAGGTAAAAATCGTGTTGGCTAGTGTAATCAAAAGACAACTGTCAACAATGTGGAACCGCACAACAAGGAACATCGGCTATTAGCCGTCTAGCGACATAAGTCAACTAGTTGCAACTTTGTTTCCGAAACCTGGTCAAAATGTTGACATTTGTTGCCTCTGTGTGGACAGGGCTTAAAGGGTGGTGACGTACTGACTTTGTTTAGTCACTGATACCTCAAAATCTCAATTTGGTCTGGCGTTTTCATGTCGCCGTCATCGATAAAATCCAGTTATATCGGCTGTAGTTCCCAAATCAATTCAGTTTCGTTCCGTGTATCAGAGGATGCTGACAATCTGTTCTTCGGTGTTCCAATAGCGTTTTATAGTAAATAATTTTTTTTTTAAAGATGTCAAAGAAGAGAAAAGTGGACAGTGAACGTCGTGTTTTATTAAAATCCGTTTTTTCTTAAACATGTAGGACAAAGGCATGTGCTTTATTTTCAAGGAAACTGCCTCGGTTCTCAACAAACATAATTTGAATACACATGATATAATCCAGTTTATACTAAGAATATAGTGAGAAATACAACACCTTTCATCTAGAAACATGAAAGAATAAATTTGCAAGAACTCAACGAGAGTCCTTGGTGTCAGTTTGGTAAGTTTACAAAATATTTTTAAAAGAAAACGTTGCGTCAGTAAGCTCTAGTTTCCGAATTTCTCAAATAATTGAAGAAGGCAACCTTTCACTGATAGTGAGTTCATTAAAAAAAAAAAAGAAAGTGTTTTAGTAATTGGTGAAGAGTTTTCTCGGATGAAATGAAAGCTTTCGCTGAAGTTCGCCTTTCTTCAAGTACAATAACGAGGCGGGTCAAGAACTTGGAAGCAGACGTGTTTTCAACTGGAAAAAAAAAAAAAAAAAAAAACCGCTTATGATTTTACTCGCCTTTTTTGGCAATTGATTAAGGCAAAGTTGTGAGTCATACCTCTGAGTTGCTTATTTTTATCTGCAGGATTGACCAGAATTTTAAAATAACTGAAGAATTAGCAGAGCAAGAGCTTACAGGACGAACTTGGATTGAAATCCCTTACTTGCATTACCAGAGTTAGTGCGAAATATATATGGTAAGCTCTCATCTGAGATGAGAGCTACCATATTTTTGGCACACAAAACAAAAGTGGCCAAATCTGTTGCGATTGCGCTGCATTATTTACCAGCAGTTATGTGGAAAAATCCTTAACTGTAATTCTATCATGTCTGCTGTCATTTCTACAGTGAATTATATTCGAAAAGGAGGCTGGGTCATCGTCATTTTAAAAGTGACGATGACCCAATTGGGAGTTGTGCAATGAGTTGTCGAGTTCTGAATGGGGAAATGGTATTGATTGTGGAATATAATGGAAACAAAGGTAAATGAAATACCCCCTGCAATACGAACTACCACAGCTTCTAGAGTGATTTGTAATTGGATGTGCTTGGACGACGTGTTAGAATTAATAAGAATAGCTATTCCTCCACGGGCATGCGATTTGAACTCCTATCTTCTCTGTACATGACATAATTTGAAAAAAAAAAAAATAGTGAAACTTTTGGTGACAAGAATGTTTCTTGTACGCTTACGCCTATGGAGTTGAACCGAGCTGTTTCAATCAGGTCTCCGGATTGCAATCGGTTTAACCATTTTTGGTGTTCCAGCGATGGATTCCAAATATCTTCGGATAACAAATGGTGATAACTTGCCCACAGGATGGGTTTGGCATGTCAATGCACTGCGCTTCCCTTCGAAGCCTTTTCGATTGATTAAGAGTCATTGAAGTCGGACATTTTTTAGAGCCACTTGACGTCTCTAAAAAAGTCCATGCTTGCTCCTTTTAGCAATGGGGCTTTCTTCTTCCAGGCTACCGGCCTCGCCACGTGAATTCAGGAGCGGTGTCAACCAGTGACCAAGGGATCACTTCCCAAATCCATCCACCAGTTTAACGATCGATCTCAACATAAAACTTCAAGGCAAAGGTAAACTTCTGCAGGAACTTTTGATTTTTTTATGTTGTTTGTTTGTTATTTGGTTTTTAGGAGCATTAGCAACTAAGGCCATATTGCTCCGGGATATGCGGTGGTCATTCACTGACCTTTCCGCATCCTCCGTATTTGGTGGTGACGGGCTCGAACCCCGGTCTAATCAAGAAGCGTGTTCTACGCACTGCTGCTCCTTCCCACCTGGCTACGGAGGCGCCCATTTTTTTATGTAAAATCATTTCAAGTGAAATTAAAATGGGTTCAGAAGCAGAAAAAAAATCTATTTTTTTCACATTTTCAGTGCTGTGAAGATTTGTGGAAGAACGTCTTCTAAATTCATTTTTCCATAACAGGTTGTACTGACTGCATTATTTTGTTACAGACTGAATTTCAAAAGCGATTTTATTTATTTTACTAATAATGAGAAAAATGTTAAGCAAATCTACAGTTTTAATAAATTGATTTACAGTCAGATCATACTTTTAGAACAATGTTCCAAAAGAATACATAATTACATTTTACTCTTTCTCACCTGAAACCAGTTATAGTAGCATAAAGAATCTTGCCCGAAAAATAATTTCTCCTTTTGGAAGTAGATTGAAAAAAAAAAAAAGAAAAAAAGAAAAAATTAGTGTTTCAAATTTAACAGCGGATATCAAGCATTATTACAAGTAAAAATCAAGTACACTGCTCTCGTTAATACGTACTTGTAAGTTGTAAAATAATACTAATACGGGAAGATACTAATACATAATATTAACCTGTGTTTCTGTGCTTAAGAGAAACTTGAATGACTGTGCGTGTTCTAAAGCAGCAATCATCGAAAAGTTTATTTAAATTTATTCATAAGTATGGTTATATACTTATGAATTGAAAACAGATATAAAATGTGAAAAAAAAATTTTAATCAGGCCAGCCTACTACTCTGAATATTCCACTCCGTTCAAAAAGTTTAGGGACCTCTGCTCTAGGGGCAATTGTACGAATCGCGATGTTCATTTTTATCACAAAATTCATGAAAAAATCTCAACAAATGCTTAAGCCTATTTTATATGAGTGGGGGCATTGGCGCACAGAATGTTTAATATCTAGCTTTTTTTTTTTTTACGGAAATACATCTCAAATACTTGACTTTTACATCACTTGGATAACCATCTTAATATTTTTTTCTGCATTGAGTCTTTCTTAATTAAATTAAAGACGCAAACCACTCAATTATTTCTTTGTTATTTTATCATACTAAAAATCAGGTACTGTGCTTAGAAAGAGAAGTGATAGTGTAGTTATGCAACCGCGTTATCTGTCCCTATAAGATTGTTAATAATACAAATCAGGCCCTCCGTACTGACAGTTTTATGGAAAACGAGAGCACATCAGCTAAAGGAGGTTTCCTTAAAATTTCAACACTCACTGCTCTCTTGACAGGACAGAACAGAACGGAAATGCACAATCTGATTAAGGACAAATTGTGACAGCGTGTTTTTATCTCCGAGCGAGAAATTAATTTCGCTTCTTCAGCCCAATAATCGCAGATTCAATCTCAACAGTCATTCCTTAAATCTACTTCAGCAAGACCTGTTATTTCAGACCCTACTTCAGAAAGACCTGTTAAAAGCTGCATGACCAAAAGTACCATTTATGTCAAGGTTATTTCTGAGAACTTTCCTCCATGAAAAGCAAAGTTCAGAAGGGGAAAAGAAAAAAATAAGTACAGTATTTCAGTGCATATTGTTAGTTAAAAGAACAGAATAATTGCTCGTTTGATGTATACACAAATAAAGAAAAGTAAATAAATGAACTATTACAAAAACAGTCGATAATTTTTTTTAAACACGAAGCTTTTCGTTCTTTATCGAGCATTTTCATAAAATTATTAACGAATCGAAATTAAAATAAAAAATAACGCAAGTAAGAAAGAGTAGTACATTTACCGTAACGTTTAGGCTGTTATGCTACAAGGTCAAGGTGTTTTTGTTAAATTGCGGTTTCTAGGGTTCCCCTAAATGCCGCTGTAGCACCTGAAAAGGCATAAAGCCAATGCCGGCAAGTGTATGCAGGTGCGTAAATGTGTGTGTTAAGTTGAGGGCCAGCACCTGGCGACTTCGCTTAGGGTGCAGGGGGACCTGGTCCCCCGCACCCTGACTCCCAACCGTGACAACGAGGATGCGCGCCAGGGACTCTTTAACTGAAACTCTTACTGGGCCATCAGGCAAGCCTGGAAGCCACAAGTTGTTTAAGGAAAGGAAGTAGAGATAAGAATGAGAAGTATGGGGATTGGAAAGGAAGGAAAAGTTAGATAGAAGATAAGGGGAAAAAGAAATAGACATCCCCTGAAATAAAAGAGAAGAAAAAATAAAATAATAATAATAACAATAAAATAAACTAAAAAATACAAGGTAGTATATTTTATAAAAAAGAAATGAGCGATAGAGTGAGAATTATGGAAGCAGGGGAGGGAAGGGGAATAGAGATAGAAATTAGGGGACTTTTTCGCGAATGACGGCCAGGCCACATCGCGTTCCTTTGTTATCAATGAAGATGAAGAGAGCACGCCTCCTGTGGGCACAGCAACACCAGCACTGGACTATTGAGGATAGGAAAACAGTTCCTTGGTTTGACGAGTGGAAGTTCCTGGTGCATCATGTTGATGGAAGGCTCAGAATTTGCCGAAAACAACATGAATCCATGGACCCGTCATGTCTGACGACTGTACAAGGTGGTGGGGGAAGTGTTATGGTGTGCGGAATGTTTTCTTGGCACAAGATTTGGGTCCATTGATACCCATAGATTCACGTCTGAATGCCACAGCATACCGAAACATCGTTGCTGACCAAGTGCATCCGTTCATATGTTGGCAGTTTATCCTCCGTCAAATGGTTACGTCCAGGAGGATAATGCGCTGATACACAAAGCCCGAATCACTATGGAATTGTTCCAGGAACATGACAATGACTTTTCTTTGCTGCAGTGGCCCACTCAGTCCGCGGATCTCAATTCTATTGAACATCTTTTGGATGAACTGGAAAGGGCTGTTGGCTGCAGGCCTACACCTCCGTCGAATCTCAAGGAACTGTGCCACACACCCATGTCTGCATGGTATTCATTTCTAGCTCTGCCTGCACAACGTTTTCAGCGTCTTGTTCAATCCATGCCTAGACGAATTCAGCCTGTTTTGAAGGCCAAAGAGGCTTAACACGCTACTAGGTAGGTGTACCTAATAAAGTGGCAGCACAGTGTAGATGCAAAATACTCATTTAATTTGGCATCAAGTTATGGATCTCTTCTAGGTGACTAACAAGAAGTCCTTAAAACAAGTTAACGTATGAACTGCCTTATGTTTCAGGAATTTAATAAAATTGCTTCATTTTATTAATCACATGAAATGTAATTAATAAAAGTAATTAATATTTACCAATTAGCTAATAAATGAAAATAATTGTTTTCACTTAATAGTAAGTGCCGCAACAATATTCACTCGTCTTTTGTTTTTTTTTTGTAATAATTCCAATTATTAATTATTTCTCCTGGTTTTAATAAAAATTAAAATAAAACAAGTGGTTCATGATTTTCTGTGATTAAAAGAATAAAAATTAACATTTTTATTAAATCTGTTATTATGAATCGTTTACTGAAATAAAATCCCCCCCCTTGAACAGCAAGGGAAAGTATACAGGTAATGGTAAAAACACTTAGAAAGAGGTCAAATAAGGCAGTTACAATATTATACCATTCTGAACGTAATGAATGAATATTAATTACACAATTATCAAAAGCATGACAATGATGTTGCTGCTATACAATTTAAATAAATAAGCAACTGAAAATCATAATAAACCCTGAACACCATTTCTAGCTCTGGGACATCTGTTGTATTAAATTACGAAGAGTTCAAAGACAATGAATGTCCTGTATACAGAAGATGCGATCACAACTGGAAAAAGTTAGAATGCGTTCGTGTGAAGGTATCATTAGTACGGTAGTTTACACGGGCCACTGAATTTGGCTTCTGGAGATCATGTCGATGGAGAACTGCTGAAGATCAGTGGTTTCACATGCATGTACATTTTAAACGCCCGGGAAGGTATACTAGTATTAGTAGTCTGTTAAAAAAAAAAGAAAAAAAAAGTTCAGAACAAAGTGATGAACTCTAAGGGGATTTTGCTAGTTGGTATTAGCCAAGACTCAGTGTTAGTCGAAGTTCCAATGCAAGTCTTCCTGTATGTCGTCGCTGATAAGTTAAATATTTTAACATTTTGCAAATTGATTCCAATATGGGATTAATTTGCAAAGTGTTTAAATATTCAGCCTTGTTTGCTGGGAACATGTCTCCGAGGAAGAAGAGGTTAGTGAATGTTGAACTATAGAGTTTTATATGTGGTTCCCTAGGGAGGATTTAATTATATCATGCACCTTGGGGGAATTTATCCTATCCTTTAATAATTTGGTTTATAATTACGTTTTTTTAAAAACTTAAACTTTCCATGGAGTTCACATTAGCATAGATTTATAGATAGTGAGCGGTAGTCTTCGATTGAGTATTGGATCCTGAGATTCATCCATCTCAGGATCCAATACTCAATTCCCAGAAACTTTTTTAGAATGCTAGATGGGGCTGGGGACCATATCTCAGAGGCGTGTAAAGGGATGGGTGCGAGGCACATTTCAATGTATCTGCACATCAGTGATGCATTTCGGTATCAATCATATCCCTGGGTATTGCTCAGCTGAGCAATTTTTTTTTTTTTTTTTTTTTGAAAGATGAAATGCAAAGTTTTCATCTCAAGTAAAAACAAAATCTGCGTGGTATGAAATCTTTTTAATTTGATTGCATGAATTTCATTTTTTCTTCCCTTGTCTCTGATGGAAATAGAGGCAAAATTTTCTGCATTCAGTTTTTCTGCACCCTGACATCTCTAAATAATCAAGTAGGTTGATTTGTGCGCAGTATTTTTATTCATATCTTCGTTGGTTTTGGGATAATCAGAGATGATAAACAACTTCAAGTTATCGGCGTATAAACTGAAGTTGTTCTAGGACGATTGCAAAAGCAGTGGATAACACCCCGCCTTGTGGTATACCTCTTTTTTAAAGTAGTCAAGTCAGTCTGGTAGTTACCATGCGATATAATCAGTATCCAACAGTTTGAGAATTGTTGCTGCTGGCATGTTGAATCTGAAATAACGTATCAAGGAGGTTTGTTATGACAGATTTTTGCTTCAAGAATGTGCGGAGATGTAATCTGTTGCTGAAGCGGTGGTCGACTATTTTAGGGAGTAACAGATTTTCAAAGATTTCAGCAAAGAGCATTCAATGGATATGTACACGGAAATCTGTCGGTAACCTTGGATATTTGTGTTTTGGGAACGGTTTCACATAGTAAGTCCTCGAAATAGGAGTGCCAGTCTCTACTATACGCTGAAAAATACATGCATAAGCAACGACGCACACAAGCAGAGAAGACAGTACGAGTACAGTTGTTATTTCAAGTTTTTGTCTATCAGCTGTTGTACGACTTAATAAAAATCATGGTTATGTGCTTCAGTTTGCAATTATTGGTAAAATTATAACTACTGCTGCTTGCTGTGTAGAGGTAGTCACACCCTACGACTGTCTCCAGAGGGAAGGAGGTGTGAAGAGCTTGTGAACTAATAATAGAGAATATATATACAGTCATTTCTGCTATAACGAAAGGGTTGTGTTCTTAAGCTTAGAAAAGGCAGCTCACAAAAAAAAAAAGTTACTCAAAAGCGAAAGAAATTTAGTAGTTATCCTAAAATAAAGGTTATTACGCTTTAAATACATGTAATATTCATATTTAATAATGAATATAATACAGTAAATTTAACACTTAAATTTAAGTGTTTAAATTTAAATATTTAATTTTAAATATTTAAATTTAACACTTTATACCTTGAAATAATTTAAAGATAACTTGATGGGGAGGAGGAAGGTTGTGAGGTTTCTGAATTATGAAAACAGAGGATCGTCATCATCACTTTCAGGTGTAGTTACAGGGTTAGAAGGAAAATTAGTTAAGCAAGAAGTGGATGGCTGTGGTTCATTGTCTTCTGACTGTCTTGGGGAGGGGGTTAAAAAGATGGTTTTTGCTGCTTTGCCATTTTTCTTCTTTCATAAAGAAGCTGTTCATAGGGCGCCAAAGAAGATCTTTTTCCACAAACAGCTCAACTACCCAGCTACGTTCTGCATTGTAATGATCTGCAAATGATTACAATGCAGAATGTAAGCTGCAAATGCTTCTCAACTTCCCTCAGGATAGAAGCCAAAAAAAAAAAAAAAAAAAGGAAAGCTCTCGTGGTGCTGTATCCTGTGCGGCTTCATCTCCAATTTCTACTCCTCCCTCAGTAACAAGTTGTTGTAGATCAGCTGTAGAAAGGTCTTCATAAATAGGACTCAAGCAGCTCAACTTTCTCGCTCTCCACTCCAATACAACTTGCTTTGCAAGAGCAACACAATGTTCTTTGATTGATTCTTGGGAGCTCCTCTGACGTTGAGACTTTGAAATTATTAATAAAATCTGGAAGATGCTTCCGCCAAACTGCATAGAAGCAGTCCTTACTGAAATAATCCCAACCCTCCGCAATGATGTCAATAGCATTCTTGATGTTACAGCTCTTCCAAAATTCAAGAACGCTTTCCTTATTATCCTTCTCAGTACCTGCAATAAACTTCTTAAAATGTGCGCCTTAATTAATAATCTCTGAAAGCTGCACTTTGGTCCATGGGTTAATAACAGACCGTATATATATTAAAGGGTGTGTGTGTGTGTGTGTGTGTGTGAGAGAGAGAGAGAGAGTTTGGAGATAGAAATAGGACTTGGATGTTTTCAGAAAGCTCAGAATTGTGTGAGGATGGCTTAGCGCATTATCAAGATGAGGAGAACCTTGAAATCCATTTTTTTTTTCTTCTTGCAATCATTTTTAAAAACACCTTCGAAAACATCAAAAATAAGGTAAGAAAAAATTTGGCCCGTCATCCGACCTCTTTTGCTTGGCCTAAAGTAGATTAGATTTAAGGTATCCTTTCAAAGCTCGGGTGTTGACAGAGTGGTACATCACCTCAGACTTGAGCTCTCAGTCTCCACTAGCATTAGCATCTAACATCATAGTCATACGATCCTTTGCAGCCTTAAACTCGTGTTTCGTTCTTAGAAATGTAGTTTCTTGATACATTCGCTTCCAGTACAAACCTGTTTCATCAAAATTGAAAATTTTATTTGAGGTATAACCTTCTTCCTCAATCAATGTTTTCACTATGGGGGTAATGAGCCACAACTCCACGATATGGAAAGCATAGCGGTTCTTAAAACCAGCACTCTCCCACTACAAGCACTGAAGGAAGGCATATCTGCAGGATTTTCAACTTTTTTTTTCTTAAGATCTAAATAAATTGATAAGGCTTTATCTTTTATGGTGAGAAAGCTTGTTCCAGATCGCTTTGTCGTTTTATCATCTACCCCACATTTAGATCAGATCTCACAGATTTTCCACCCAGGCTTGTTCCAGCAATAAAGGTTACTTTAAGTGTTTTGGCATTGTCTCTAATGGTGCGGAACATAGACTCCTTTATTCCTGTTGAAATGTAGCGTATCTTATGTAGGACGGCACCTGAACGTCAATTTAACTCCGCCTTGGTACACTGTGATAATACAAAACTCTGTAAAAAGCCAGAGGTGTGTGTGTGTGTATGTAGTGTTCTGTTCGTGCAGTGTGTGTTGTTTAGTTGTTTCTGGCTATTTTGTCATCAGGAGGGCGATCACCTGGAAAGTCTGACGAGCGTCCGTCTTTCACTACGGAGAGGTAGGCCACAGCTGCGCATGTACCATGGCCGACCTCAACAGTCACCCACCGAATGTCCAAAGCGAGTTTGGAACCATTCAAAATAACCCCGTGCCAGCAACAACACGCTCACACATAATCATCTCCTTTCACTCAGGAGACAAGACAGCAGAAGACGAAAAAATAAAGAAAATAGTATAACGGGGAAAAAACAATGTAGTAGGGCAAAAGATACTGCTCGACCACATCATTATCCAGTGCTGCTAAAAGTAGTCCACAAAGAGAAAATATTTTCAGTCAAACAGCAGCCGGTGAGTCATCCAAAAACAAGATCAGCAAGGCAGCAACAAGTTCTAGATCTAAGTCTGTTAATCTGGAGTGGTATCAGAAGTCACTGGTTGATGATTGTATCACTGTATAGAAGAAGGTTTAGCTGTGGAGAGTCTTGATAAAGGAGGATCCAGAAAAATGCAACATTTGTTAAAACCTTTTCGCGTGTTCTTAAATAACTAGGAAAATTTTGTACATGACGTCTTCAGGACGACAGACGAGGCAACAGGTTGTATTTTCATTTATGATGTGTTTTCAGATTGATTGCTTGCATTAACAACATTGAGGTTGAAAATCTTTCTGAAATTATAAACAGCATTGCAGAAGGCCCTGAAATTGATAGATATGAGTAGCTCCTCGCATCCAGAAGACAATTTGGAACTGTTACCTTAAGAGCCAATCTTAGGTCCTCGTAAATGGAGCATTCAAAAAGGACGTGAGGAGAGTCTTCTGGTAGCCCACATCGACAGAAGGCCGAATTAGAAAGTCTGAATTGGTAACAAAGTTTTGCGTTAAGCGAACCATGTCTAGTCAGTAAGTAGGAGGTGAACAGAGGGCGAAAACCATTTTCTGGTGGATGACGCAAGTAGTGTAGTTACGTCAGGAACGAGATTTTTTGGTAATGGCTCCTTTAATGGTCGCACGAACAACGTCACATGTCCTTTCATTACGTTCAAAACGCATTATAACATCTAACTTCTCTTCAAGTGTTAGTCTTTCTTTTGCGTTAATCGCTAACAATTTGATTATCAGAACTTCCTGTAAACATTCTTGCCACTTTGTCCTCTCATATTTATGCATAACACAAAAATTTGCAAGTAAAAAAAGAACGAAAATTTCAGAGACCTCTCAACAAAGCACGTGAGTCAACTGAGCATGTGGTGTCGACACGGTGGTGTAAATTTGTGTTCCTCCGCGCAGCGCAAACTTTGTTAAGAGAAACCAACACGCGTTTTACACACAGCGTTCACCTATTCATCAATTGCATCACAGCCGATTCGAGTTGACGAAACAGCGTAATGATTCAAGTGAATACTCATAAGAAATTATAAATTTCTCATGTTTCTCCGCACATACAAATTCACGTTCCCTCATATGCCGGTCTAATGTTTGTTATCTTACTCTGAGGCCCTACTTAAACTGTATCTCGACCACCCCACCCCCTTCCCAAATTCAAGTGTTGCATTATCTCACACCACTCTAATAAGTCAACTCAATTAATAGCTTTTATTTCTTCTAAGTACGATTACCTTAGGTTTCTTTTATTTGTACGTATTCACTATTACGAGGAACCGCAGCTAGCATACATATATTGTGGTAAATTTCTCTTATTATTTTGAAAATATACTAATTGCACGTACTAAATGCTGTTGTACTTAGCACAAACACGCACAATAAAAATTGATGTTAGGGTTGGGGGGATACATATTCCGAGATCCCAAAATAAACTGTTTGGCTGGCGTTTGGCTTCTCTTATGGCATAAACCTCAAAATTAATCACAACTGGGCTCCTCACTCAGTTCTTATGGCTAATTTTGTCAATTACAAATTAGTGTTAATAGCTAACTGGCCTTACGACAAATATTATTCTGTATGCCGATAATATTCAATACCGGTAAATGATAACTGGTCCATACCACCACGTCAGTTCTCAAAGCGGTATAGGCCAATTACTATTTACCGATTTAGTGGAAAATAGATTGAAAATCATAGAAGTGTCAACTTTCATGCCAACGACTTCTTCGTGTAGCAGTTGGATAATAATGGTGAACTCAGAAAAAAAAAAGGTACTTACAGTTCTTGGTGAAAAGACCACGACTATTTTCAGCCTATCTCTGTACGGTTCGTCTCGTTCGGCCCACTTCCTCGTCTCCGTAGGTTGCTCATCTAAAGTTCTGTTCTCTAGACATGCCTCCCGTCGTTTAACTCAATTATCCAGAACTCGCAGTACTATCGCACTCTTCTCACTACCCTCCGTTAAATTCTTTTAGGGACACCAGACTTCGGGAATGTCTTCCACCTTTTTCACTTATGTGGTGTACTCTCGCAAATACGTGATCCTGCGCATCTCAATCGCTTCACACCCACAAATTGCTTCCACGCTTTCCATTAGAACAGAACTTCAGTTCTCTCTGTTTTGTTTCGGGCGATACAATAAGATTCTCCATTTATTAATTGAGACATTTACGAACATAGATGGCATTTATGCATTCTTATTATTAAGTCATTGGCTCATTAAAAACGTGTAAATATCACTTAGGCCGAACTGAACCATTCCGTTACGTGTGGAAAACATCATCTGCTAAAATTTTGTAACTTGATCTATTTATTTATTTATCCCACCTTCCAGAGCCCGTAGCGTTCAATGAATTTTAATGGGACCTTATCCGCTCAAGATAAAGTCCCATTAAAAATAAAAAAAATTAATAGACTTCAGTTCTAAAGCCTATAGAATGCATTTCTATCATTCTCATGTATTTGCGCTGAGATGTCGAAAATACCAAACGTTTTCGGAATGCATCATTTAATCCTGCACCTGACTAATGCTGTTGCTTGTATAATTCCTTCCCCATTTCTTTAAATAAGTCGTCCCCTATAATTCAAAGTACGGAGAAATTGATCAAATACAGCCCCTGTGGCTACACAAACTAAATTCATCCTTGTACGAACACTTCAACATTTTATTGTAAAACTGAACAATTATCACTTCTTCACGTAATTTTTTTAAGGCTTAAAATGTGCATGCGAAAGTCATGACCAGCGCTATCCGAACTAGTCAATTTCTCGGGACCCGAACAACTTGAGAAGGGGTTAGATTTGAGATTTGTACCGAGTAGTTGTTCAGAAGAGAAAAATTACCTCACTGATAGGAAAGTTGGATTGCATAAGTCAAATTTCAAACTAAGGAATTTAAAGAGTCTCTAATGATCTGTAAATCCATGATTAGTGGAAATTAGAGATCATTATAAACAATATCACCTAGGCTAGGATGAATTTTAAAGAATGGGGTAGAGAGATTTTAACCCAGAGAAGATCAAAAAGAGATTTAAAATTACCAAATCTCGAACAGGATACAATGCATTTTGGGAAAGTCCGTCATCAATATTGGCCGTTTTCAATCCACTGCAGGATGAAGGCCTCTCCAGTAATTTTTCAGTTTCTTCTGTTTTATGCAATGGCCAACCATTTACTACACCCGAATTTGTGAATTTCATCTGTCCATCTCCGTTGTTGTCTTCCAGGTTTTCCTTTAGCTTCTCTCGGGTACCATTCTGTTATTTTTTAGTCCATCTGTCATCGTGTCTTCGAGCTATATGTTCTGCCCAAGTCCACTTCAGTTCTTTAGTTTTGGGAAGAATGTCCTTTATTTGTGTTTTCTGCCTAATCCATGTGCTTCTCTTCCTAACAGTCTGATTCCTAATATAATCCGTTCCATTCTTCGCTGTGTAGTTCTCAGCTTCTCTTTCATTCTTTTGGTCAGCGCTGAAGTTTCACTTCCATAAGTCATGGCGGAGTATATCCATTGGTTCATCATTTTACGTTTCAGACAAATTGGGTTATGGCTCCTCAGTATGTGACTATATTTCCTGAATGCTGTCCATCCGAAATTTATCCTTCTCTTGACTTCCAGCCATTTATCATTAATACAGCTAATAACTTGTCCCAGATAAGTATATGAATTCACTTTTTCAATTACTGCTCCTTCAATGATTATATCTCTTTCTGTGTCATACTTTTTCATCATTACTTTTATTTTAGCCATATTCATCTTTAGTCCGAAATCCTTACTAACGCTACATAACTGATTAAGATTTTCCTCTAATTCTTTGGGATTATGGCTTACGATCACAATATCATTTGCAAATCGTAAATGATCTAGATACACTCCATTCACATTGACTCCTTCCTGCGACCAGTATAATCTTCTGAAAGCTTCCCCAAGGGGAACAGTAAACAACTTTGGAGATATTGTGAATCATAACGTATGGGGGTATCGATGCCTTGTGTTTCCAGTGCTCGAAACATTGCCTTATGCAGTATGAACTCAAATGCCTTTTCATAATCCACAAATGCCAGGCATAAATTTTCTGTTTATACTCCGGCACGACAACCAAGTCAGTAGAGTTTACAATAAATTGTCAATACAAATATTTATCTTACTTTGTATTTTAGTAGTCACGGGCTTGAACCCCCGTCCACTCAAGGAACGCGTGCTATGCACTCTCGCTCCTGACCACTGGGCTACGTCAGGCCTAATGGTGTTTTATATTCATTTTCTTTCTCCATTAGCTGTGATATTACGTGAAGGTGATCCATAGTTGAGAATCCTGTCCTAAAGCCAGCTTGCTCTTTCGGTTGATTCTCATCAAGTATTCTTTCCAATGTTTTAGTAGTGACCCATGTGAACAACTTGTAGATGTGGGACAACAAGCTAATTGGTCTATAATTTCCAATTTCTAATTTGTTTCCTTTCTTATGCAGCAAAATTATGGTTGCATTATTCAACTCCTTAGGCCTCATGCGTTCGTACGGTATTTTGTGAAGAGTCTTTCCAGTTTCTGTGTCATGTCTCTTCCTCCTAATTTTAACAACTCTACAGTAACTTCATCTTCACTTGGGCTTTCTGATTTTTCATTTTCTTCAACACATGTTCTGATTCATCAGGAAGGATATCAGGTACGTCTACCTTCCCCTCTGCTGGCATAATTTCCTCGCTCCTTATATAATATTTTATAGTAGTTTTCTGCTATGCTATTTGAATTATGCCTTCTCTGCTATTTATAAGTACACCATGACTATTCTTTAGATTCAGTATCATTTGTCTATCTGTATTACTGCTCATGGCTACTGATTTCAGTTCTTTGTTTTCCCTTAATGCTCGTTCTATTTTTCTTGTGTTAAATGTTCTTATGTCCTCTCTGAGTCTCTTTCTAATGGCTTTGCATAACTCAGTATACTCAATTTTGTAAATTCAGTATACTCAATTCAGCATAACTCAGTATACTCAATTTTGTAAATGAATATAAAGAATGTAAGAATGTATGAGAAGAGTGAGTTTCAAGAATAACACCGTGATTGGGTCAGGTTTAAATTAGATAGGCGGAGATAAGTAAATGAAAATAAAATAAATAAGCTTTTCGGGCCAAAAGTAGGGGCCCTTCCAAGGGCTTTTTTCTGTTCGGAGTGGTTGCTGTTGTAGTTCTGAGTACAGTTCGGGCCCTAGTCCTGAGAAATTCCCGCTGTGCAGTGAAGAGTTCCGCCTTGCACTACAGATACTGTTTTAGTTGAGTGTGGAAGGAGAGGTCTCGGTGTGAGGAGAGAAAGTATCGAAAAGAATAAACTAAATAGTACCTGTCTTCTCCAGTTACTCCTTAAGCAGTAACATCATTAGTGAAAGTTTAGCTTATCTGTCGTCGGGCATTAAGGGCCGCCGTAGCCTAGCGTCAGGCGCGCGGGTGCATAAGTACACGTGCCTTGAGTGACCGGGGTTCAAGCCCGTGACTGCTGAATATGGTGCTGTTTCTTGTATTCTGTCTATCTTGTGAACTCCTCTGACCGTTTGGTCGTCCCGGATTATAAACAGACAATTTATTTATTTATTATTATGTTCCTGTGCTAGAAGTAAATCCAGAAGCTGACTAACAATTCAGTCAGAATTGTTAGTCAGCTTCCCTGGCTCCTACTACTACTGCTGTGGCAATTTCCTTTAGTATTAACAGAGAACTGTTCCGGATATTTCCGGAACAGTTCTGGAACAGTACTGGAAGAGCTTATGGCAGACTTCAACTAAAAAGAGAGACTTTACCGCACTCAGTAGCAGGAATCCGGACAAAGAAACCCCACCATAAATAAAGCTGTAGATTATTTTAGAGTAAGGACGAAGTCGAAGAAATTACGAGAAATATAAGGAAATGTTGATAATATAAGGAGAGCATATAACGAGAGTATATGAGAATATATAACAATAAATATAAGGAAATAAGAAATATGAGGAAATGTATTGAGTTGATGTATTTGTTGAAGTTGTAAAGAAATTGATAATACTAAACTAAGAGAGATACACTGTACTGCCACTTTATTATGTACACCTACCTAGTAGAATGTTGAGCCTCCTTCAGCCTTCAAAACAGTCTGAATTCGTCAAGGCATGGATTGTACAAGATGCTGAAAACGTTGTGCAGGAATGGAGTACCATTCAGACATGAGTGTGTCAAGCAGTTCCTTGAGATTCAACGGAGGTGTAGGCCAGCAGCGAACAGCCCTTTCCAGTTCATCCTAAAGATGTTCAATAGGATTGAGATCCAGAGACTGAGCAGGCCACTGCAGCAAATAAAAGTCATTGTCATATTCCTGGAACCATTCCATAGTGATTCGGGCTTTGTGCGTATTATCCTGCTGGAAGTAACCATCTAACAAAAGATAAACTGTCAACATGAACGGATGCACTTGGTCAGCAACGATATTTCGGTATGCTGTGGCATTGAGATGTGAATCTATGGGTATCACTGGACCCAATGTGCCAAGAAAACATTCCCCACACCATAACACTGCCCCCACCACCACCTTGCACAGTAGTCATCAGACATGATAGGTCCATGGATTCATGTTGTTTTCTCCAATTCTGAGCCTTCCATCAACATGATGCACCAGGAACTTCGACTCGTCAGACCAAGCAACTGTTTTCCAATCCTCGATAGACCAGTGCTGGTGTTGCTGTGCCCGCCGGAGGTGTGCTCTCTTGTTCTTCACTGATAACAAAGGTACGCGATGTGGCCGTCGGCTGTTGTAGCCCGCGACAAAGTGCGACTAGTGGTCCGTTGCGATATTTTATTCTGCGCACCAAGGTTGTATTCTGACGTGATGTGCGACATTGTGGCCTGTCTGTTTGCTTGCAAAATTTACGCTATCCTCCCCTGACCTCTCTCTCAACAAGTGATTTTCTTCCACAGGAGTGCCATTGAGAGGATGTTTTCTGTTCGTTGCACCATTCTCTATGCACTCTTGAAACTGTGGTGCTTGAAAAGTTCAGGAGAACTTCCGTTTCGGAGGTGATTTGTCCAGCACGTCTTGCAACTACTGCCATGCCACGGTCGAAGTCCATTAGATCACTCCTTTTCCCCATTCTTGCTACGGTTTGTACGCTTAACTGAAAGGTTGTTCTGCAGCATTTATATCCACAACTGTGGTCATGTGATACGCAACGTTGTGGGACAAATCATTTTTGTGCACAGCAAGAGTGTACCTAATAAAGTGGTAGCAGTGTATATGGAATTGTTAGTATTAAGTTTGGTTATGGATTGCTGTTGTGAAAAGAATTGATATTGCTAATTGAGAGAAATTTTATGAAAATTATAGCATATATTATGTATTTACAGGTTAAATGAGAAAATTTGAATAGATTAATGTAAATGAATACCAGTTATTTATATACGTGTAAATAGGTTTGTATAATAAATGAATTTGTTTTATATTTGCGTCATTGCTCATGAGAAATTGACAGCAAACATATATTATATGGGAAAATCTCTAAACTCCTGGAAATTCTGATATTTTAACTGCTCAAAATCTAGTTTAGACTGATTGCTAACTGCTTTACAATCGTTGCAAGGTTTGGTTTAAGCAGAAAATGAAACTAAAGAAATGTAAACAAGCCTTAGCCCATTTATTGGAAAACCAAGGTTAAGATGTTAACGTGGAGTGTGTAATAAAGGATACCATTCCTATAAGTAAAGAAATATATAAATTATATTAGGGTTACCCGTAAATGATTACATTAACCCGTCTTCTCTGGTCGATTTGCCTGTTTTGCTGGACGAAAAAACCCCAGTTTCTGGGGGAGGAAAAACTTGCTATCTACGCCTGAGACCGACTAACTCAGCCACGGAGTGAAAAACACCCACTAAAGTTAGAACCCGTGTCTTTTCCACCCACTGGACAGAGAACTGTGACGATACCACTGTGCTACCCGCGCAGACCCTACAAGAATAATTTCATTGACATGATCTGAGCAAAAGTTGACGTCAGTAATTTTCAAACAGTAATCCGACCAAGGAAAAGAAGAAAAGAAATCTCGCAGGTCATCCCATTTTTGTATTCTTGTAATGCCAAACAATACGAGGTTGGGAATAAGCATGAGATAAATGCTCCATTGGAGAAGAGACAATCACCAAGTTGTGATCTGAAGTGCCTAAAGGACCACTCACCTCGACCATGTACTTAGAAGGGTTGTTTGTAAGAAAAAGGTCACGCATGTTGGCTGTATGGTTAGGAGTGTCTGGTATTCTGGTAGGTATGTGAACAATCTTTGCAAGGTCATTAGTAGTTGTAAAAGCCTCACCATCTCGATCAGCCGGGTCGGTGTGACTAGAAAACGGAAGCCAGCTTAAGTTCTGAAAATTGCAGCGGCTGGAGACTAGGCACCTGCGAGGTGATCTGATTGAGGTGTATAAGGCCTTGAATGGGTTGAGCACGCCGAATTCTTGTGGGATTCTTCCACTTGCTCAGATTACGAACCTAAAGGGCATAAATTCAAATTGAGGAAAGACAATTGTAGAATAGATATGCGGAAATTTGCCTTTAGCCAGCTGGTAGTTAATTACTGGAACAACTTCCATCTGACGTTGTGGAAGTTGGTAGCTTAAATAAATTCAATGAGGAACTTGACAAAGTTTTAGAGGGAATGGTTGTGTGAATTTTTTTTTGGCTGATGTTACATAAGCTCACACGCTTGCTTTCTTTCATCACATGCCTCTATTACTATTAAATAAAATAAATTTTCTGTTTATACTCCAAGACGACCAAACGGTCAGAGGAGTTCACAAGATAGACAGAATACAAGAAAGCACCGTATTCAGCAGTCACGGGCTTGAACCCCGGTCACTCAAAGGCACGTGTACTTATGCACCCGCGCGCCTGAGCACTAGGCTACGGCGGCCTAATATTATTACTACGTCCAGACCTGAATATAATTGAATACGCAAAGGATGATCTGAAACACCAGCTCACAATGGAAAGATTCCTGCCTAATATCAATGATATATATATTTTTTTCTCAATGTGCATTATGAAGAAAGACTGGGTTAAACAAGGTAACTGCAGATCGCATATATATTGAGTAGCGACTTTATTAGGTGCATCAAATCTTTCATGAAATAATCATGTTTGTTCCATGAGATATAAATCAGTGGGAAGAAAGATGCATAGGGATGTTGTATTTCTAGAAAACAAGAGATTTAAATGACTCTGAACGTGGCATGGTAGTCGGTGCCAAAAACCCGTTACGAGTTTCTGCATAGCAGCAATATACTGGACTTTTCACGTACGACTGGTCTCGAGTGTATCGAAATTGGTCCTATAACCAATAAACATATAGCTAATGGCGATCGTGTGATCGGAAACAGGTCGTTGATGCGACAAGCCAACTGTGGCTAACAAGGCTAATGCAGAGTAATGGACACACCAAATAAGAACCAAGTATAAGAGTATTAACCGAAGAACTATTTCAGAATGCACAACTTGTCACGGATGGGGATATCGTAGTCGACAACCGGACCGAGTTCCACCCCTGGCAACAAAAAACAAAAAGCATGGTTACGGAGTGGGGGGGGGGGGTGCTACAGGACTACTAGAACAGTGATGCATTCGAAAAAAAGGTTTCCTGGGCTGGCGAATCTCGGTTTCTGTTTGTTCACACTGATGAGAGGGAGGACCAGAATATATCGATTCTTTCAACAGGATTCTGCACCATGTTCACAAAGCCAGTACTGTGCAGAACTGGCTTTAGGAACGCGAGAGTGAATTCTATCCACCTCATCTCCTGTGGGATGGGGTAAAGGGAGCCCTTCGAAATAGATATCTGCAACCATCCGATTTGCAATTTTGGGTAGAAATTGAGTGAACATGAATCCGCATCCCTGTTGCAGGCTTTCGACATTTCATTGATCCATGCCAGGATCAAAGATTGAAGAATCCACGGTGCAGTTCTGAGGGTTAAAGGGAGTGGGACATACTCGCTATTAGGTAGGTGTACCTAATAAAGTGGTAGTGCACTGTACACATACCCAACCAATAACGCCCAGTTCTTTCTAGATATCTTTTTTCCATGTAACGTTTTGAAATACAGTATTTGCACTTTTCTAATATCTGTTTGGTAAATTCGTATTGGAAGCGAAATGAAAAAATTTAAAATATCCAATTGGATCATAATGTTAGTCTAAACACCATCGCTTGACTTCACTACCTAGACGTAGCCGAGTGGTCAAGAGCGAAGGTGCATAGCACGCGTTCCTTGAGTGGACCGGGGTTCAAGCCCGTGACTACTAAATACGATAAATATTTGTATTGGCGATTTATTGTGAACTCTACTGAGTTGGTTGTCGTGCCGGAGTATAAACAGAAAATTTAAGTATGTGGCGCCTGTTTACCGAGAAAACCTGTTCAGTTCTGTTTTCTAGTATGCATTCTAGTTCAATCGCTACGTCAATTTCACCATTAGGATCTGCGTGGGATAGCTGCAAACTAACCAGTAGGTGCTTGTTTGAAATATCACCTTCCAGTTATTCGAAGTTTCCACTTACACGGAACATTCATCACATTACTTGCAAAGTACGATTGATTCAAGTCTTGCGGACACCTGTCACGATGAAAGTAAAGAAACAAATATTACGTAGAACACCCGTGAAGATTGTGCTTGGAGGGCAGTTTATCATCATTAAATCTAATTATCCTCTAAAACGTAGATGGTAAAAGTCGCTAGAATACCGATTGCCATTTGTAATGGTGGGTTGTGTGTACATTGTGGGTTCTTTAAACAATAAATTACATACGCCATATCCGTAACAAACACTTCCTGGCTGTAAAGGGTCATCGGGATAGATAAATATCTGCCACGTAGGGAACCAATAAATAATCTCAGTTGCCTTTAACCTATAAAAAGGTTCCTGATTGGCCAATATTTTATTGTTCATAAAAGGAAACTACCCCGAATTTTGCCAGCAGTAATTACTAGGAAGAAAAGAAAGTTCACGGCTCCCTGCAGCAACAAAACACAGTAAGCTTAAATACAGTCTCGAAATGAGGGGACGCGCTCGCTCTGGGCTAAAGCCCTTGGATTTGATGAAGGGTTTTCACATGAGATAACAGGATATGCTAAGTGTAACAACGTAATCACAAGGGGCTCGCATGTATATGTGCAGCAACTAGGTTATCTCTCCTCCCCCCCCCCTACGATAAGCACAGGAAATTGGGACCAAGCGGAGACATCAGAGGGCACGTGCATCACGTTGCTCTATAACGATTAACAGCTTCAGTCTTCGGCTCTGCACATGTAGCTATTATCTCGATCTCTGGGACTCATCATTGAAGAACCACAGCAGTAGCCGAAATAAATCGGGAACTTAACCCCTTTTGAACTTAAACTGTCATTCTTTCGCAGCTAAGACTGCCGGCAAAACATTAAATTACTGGAGGTGCTAATCGGAGTCAATTTGCTAAATCATACCTAAGGATAACAATCCACATCTGACAGTTTCATCCATATCAGTCTGACTAACTTGGGTGCTTGCTTATTTGACGAAGTTGCCGTCAGGGGACAAGAGGGCACAAACGCGTGTCGGTGATTTTTTTTTTTTTTTTTTTTGCTGCTGCTTTTGAAAGTGGGTTTCTGTTAGCATATTCCCTTGTGACCTGTGCATAACGTTCTTCTCTATTATTTGTACAAGATCACCCACGCCTTACTGGAGATTCGACAACTCGACCCGTCCAAGACCACCAAATACGGAGGATGCGGAAGGGTCAGGGAATGACCACCGCATATCCCGGAGCAATATGGCCTTCGTTGCTAATGCTCCTAAAAACCAAATAACAACAACGCCAACTCTCTCTCTCTCTCTCTCACTCTCACTCTCTCACTTACACAAATCTTCCGCACTTCCCAAAACTGAAAGAACAGTTTGACAAAAGTATCGAGGGTTGTCACCTATCGCTCCAACACAATGGGATGTAATGTTATCCATTCTGATACCAGATGTCAGAAAACAGGAAAATAGCAAAAGTTTTGTTCCGGTCGGAAGTACCTTCCATATGTTCAGAATGGGTTCATGTATAGGTTCAGAATGTGTCGAAGAGAACCACAACTAATCATCAGCAGGTAGGGGCTGAAGGGCTATAGCATCCCTCTCTGTGATAATAATGTGAATTTTTTTACTGCTACGAGATTAAAGCGTAATGACTCCTCACAACATTGATTTTTCCCCCCACTTTTTTATAAAATCCTGGGACCGTCCCTGATCAGTGGCGCGTTATCCTATACACAAAAAAGACATCAGCCTAGAGCCCCGATCAGACGGGGCCCTCAAAATCACTGTTTCAAAAACTCATTGCTTTTTTTTAGTAATATTTTTAAGTGATTTTTATTGGAAACTGAACTTTCTACCTGCCAAGGTCAGTGAACTTTACATGAAGATCAATTTGAAAATTGCGTTTTTTTTTTCAAAAATGGTTTTACCGATTTTGATGAAATTTTATATGTAGTTCTTATTTCATAGAATTTGGTTGCTTTGTTGTCTCAATAAAATGAAATTGAAAATGTTCTTCATTAGTTCTTTCTTTAGATGGAGCCCCCAAATTCCATTTTGCCTTGGGCCTCATGAAGGTATAACGCGCCACAGCCCGTGATCACCAGTGATTGCCTTCCCAGTAACTTTTTGTTGCTGGGCCGTATAAGGAACTGGGTCAGCAAAAATGAGGGTAGGAGTGTGTTATAGGACTAATGACTCTGATGAGTACAATGAACATTGAAATAAAAAGAAATAGAGTCAGCCAGTAAATCAGAATGTCTTCTGATGGCAGATTTTAACTTCCCAGATATTGTCTGGAACTTGTGAGTTGGTCACTAGGACTTTTGTGGATTTTTTGGATGACTGTTTTCTACAGCAGTACAAATTGGAGCAATATGGCATTACGGGCAAGTTTCTACAATGAGTGGGAGAAGATAGAGAGTGGTAATCAGATCCAGAGTATTATTACCTCTTGTTAGAGAGGCAACAAGAGGGAGTAACACTATGGATCTGATTATCAGCAGTGATTATTCATCCATTAAGAAACAGCACAAAAGGAACCTAGGTGGCAGTGATCACAATGTACTCATGTGAGATTTACTTAAAAATGTAATTACCATCAAGGGTAAAAGGAAGGGTTTTTGCTTTCGTAAAGGTGACTACAATGGTATCAGATAATTTTTTAAAATTCTATACAGTGGGACCAACTGATGATGTTGCCAACAGCAAATTCTAAATGGGAAGCATTTAAGGCATTAATGTTCTTTTTTTTTTTTTTTTATTATGTGAACCCCAAACACGAGAGGTATTAGAACCTATAGTACTTAGTACCGTGCTTAGGTTGGAGGTTGAGAAGACGAAAGAAGATATTTGTTGACATTATACTTGAACTTCTGTAGACTGTAATTTTTAGGAAATACGTATGAAGGAAGGTTGTTCCAGAAAATGGCAGTTGAATGAATAAACAAGGATGATGAAAAGTTGGTTCTGAGTTTGAAGTTGGATAGTAAATGGATGTTGGCTGGTGGCGGCACGTGTTCGGACTGTTTTGAAAGAGAGAGCGGGAATTATAGAAGCCAATTCAGAAGAACAGTGCCCATGGAGGTATCTGTAGAAGAGGCATGCAGCAGAAACAGTACGTCTATGAGACAGTGAGTGGAAAGACTCTGATAGAGATGAGTCATTAATTAACCTAACTGCCCTCTTCTGAACGGAATCAAGAAACCTGAGAGAAGTTTTAGGGGCACCACCCCAGTTGTGAGAACAATATTCCATGGCAGGGCGGATTTACGATTTATACAGAGTGAGCAGCTGTTTGGAAGAAAAGTAACACCGAGAGCGAAAGAGAAAACCAAGTTTTTTAGATGCAGAGGAAGCAATATTTGTAATGTGCTTGTGCCAAGAGAGATTAGAAGTCAGGGTAATCCCCAAAAGAGATATATCATTTTGCCTAGAAATTGGAGTGTCACCAAAGATAAGCATAGGAGCAGAAGAATCCTTTTTGCGAAATATAAGACAAGAATGAGTTTTAGAAGGATTGAAATCAACTAAGTTGTCTTTCCCCCACTGGAGAATTACCTGAAGATCGGCATTTAAGGAATTGGCAGCAGGTTTTCGAGAAGTTGAAGCTGATTGAGCAGGACAGGTTTGTTTCTGAAAATGGAAAGTGGAATGCAATGTGCTATCATCGGCAAAACTATGGATAGGATTTCCAGTCAATGGAAGAAGGTCATTAATATACAAGAGGAAAAGAGTGGGAGAAAGAACTGAACCTTGGGGGGACACCGGCACTAGTGGAGAAGTTAGAAGACAGAGAGCCATCTACCATCACCCTCAGTGAGCGATCAAAGAGAAAACTGGATAACCAATTACAAAAAGCAGTTGGCAAACCATAGGATGGAAGCTTGTTAAGAACACATTTATGCCAAACACGATCAGAAGCCTTTCAGATGTCAAGAGCAACTGATTGTGTTTCACCGAACTTTTCCATGGAATTAGTCCATAAATGGGTAACATAAGATAGAATATCACCAATGGATCGACACTGGCGATATTTGATCAGACGGAAAGTTTCTAGATAGTTTAAGAGTTGGCGGTTAATTGATTTCTCTATTACTTTAGAAAGAGTAAAAGTAATTGCAATGGGACGATAATTGGATGGGAGGGATTTGTCACCCTTTTTTGGAAATGGCTGGATATGAGCAAATTTCCAAGCAGAAGGAAAAACACCTTTGGAATAAGAGTGAAAAAAGGCGGCAAACAACAGGAGTAAGTTCAGGAGCACAGGTTTTGAGAACAAGTGGAGAAATACCATCGGGACTTTAAAATCAAGATTCGTCAAAATCTTTCTGACATCCTTTTGACAGAACACCACAGCAGGCAATGAATGGAGCGTGCTGGGAATGGTGGGAGGTGTTTTACCAAGATCATTAATACATGAGTTTGAAGAAAAATGGGATGCTAGCAGGTCAGCTTTATCCTTGGCTGAAGTGACAACAGAACCATCTGGTTTGAACAGAGGTGGCAGCAGAGATGGGCAACAGTTGCGACCAATACCTTTCGCAAGAGACCAGAATGCTCGGCTACCATTAGGGCAAGAAGCAAGTTTTCTACTCTTAGCCTGTTCAAAATCTATTTTTGACTGATTAATAACTGCTTTACAATTGTTGCGATCTTTGGTGTAGGCAGAAAATGACACTGAAGAATTAGAAACAAGACAATTACGATATGCAACATTCTTCTCTTGAACAGCCCTAGCACATTTATTGGAAAACAAAGGTTTAGATAAAGGACGAGATTTTAAAGTGGAGTGTGGGATAAAGGATTCCATTCCTGCAAGAATAATTTCACTGACACGATCTGACCTAACATTGACATCAGAAGTTTTGAAACAGTAATCCGACCAAAGAAAAGAAATCTCGCAGTTCATCCTCTTTTGCATTCTTGTAATGCCAAACAACACAAGGTTGGGAACAGCCATGAGATAAAGGCTCCATTGCAGAAGAGACAATGTGACCTGAGGTGCCTAAAGGACCTTCGACCGTCTACTTAGAAGAGTTGTTTGTGAGAATAAGATCAAGCGTATTGGCTGTATGATTAGGATTGTCCAGTATTCTTGTAGGTAAATGAACAATCTGTGAAAGGTCATTAGTAACTGCAAAAGCCTCAGCATCTCGACCAGCTGGGTCGATGTGACTAGAAAACAGAAGCCAGCTGGAGTTGTGAACATTAAAATCACCAAGAAAATTACCTCACTGTGAGGAAAGTTGGACTGGAGAAAATCAAGTTGCAAAGAGGAAGTCAAAGAGCTCCAAGTGATTAATGGAGTTGGGAGAACGGTAGAGACAACAGATGAATTTGACATAATGAGGTAGAGAGATTTTAAGCCAGAGAACATCGAAAATAGGAGATTCCAAATTACCAAGTCTCTGACAAGGAATATCGGAATATACATACGCACAAGTACCACCTTTGAAGCGAAAGGAATCGTACAGCGAATAATTTGGGCAACTGAGATGAGCAATAGTTGAATCAACCGATAACTGAGATTCAGTCAGAAAAAGTACATGGGATTTGGCAGACTGCAAGTGGAAATGGACATCATTGAGATTAGAATTGAGACCACGTATATTTGTGAAATGAAGTAGGATGTGTATGTGAAGTTTAGATCTTTTCGCAGATAAGCTTCCTCTATTAGTTTGACAATTCATGGTGTATTGAATAGTAAGAAAAAGTGGGTGGGACATACTGTATGAATTAATGAAATTTTTGGATATGGCATACACATGGTAAGAATATACTCAGATCCTTGACATAACGTGGCCTCGACAATCTCCCCCCGCATCCACACTACTCGGACTCCCTCCAGTCAATATCTGGTAGAGTAGAGGTAGCAAGATTATACACTAGCTGATCCGGAAGCCTCCTAGTGAGTTACCAATAGGTTCGGTCAGGTGTACTAATTAGGGTTGGCCTGTGAACACCGATTTAGAGCTGTACCCTCGAAATGTAAGGAAGATTGGATCTAGCCACGATGTTCATCATAACCTCAAAAGTCATCAATCATACTGCATGATGAAAGAGATGGGGAAGGGTTAACCGGAACTTAGCTCTGTGGACTAAACATGGGTTGCACTACTTCAAGCCTCCAATAAGCAAAGTGGTGGTATTGCACCGGTTGATGAGAGTCATCTACCACCCAGTACTGCCTTGTATCACAGAGGGGCGGCATTCCTCCATGTGGTGTGGGCGCCACACCTCGACCCCTGCTGACGTTGGTTCACACCTGTGTGGTCACCCACAGTGTGCTTGTGCATGGAAGTTATACCCAGGATTACTAATAGTCCCACCATCGTGAAGGTGCAAGCAGAGGATTTGGCTGTTACAAACCGTCCGGACTTCGCCGAAATTGGGTCCACTTCACTTGAGTGTCACCCGAATATCAGTTCCGTCAGCGGTTTAGACTCCTAGGTGGCAATTATAAAGCTTGTCTGGCTTATCTGAGAGAATGTCTGTGACAACCTCAAGGACCTCTTGGAAGCTACTTGGCTTTTCATACGAACTAAGAAATACTATTCAAAGTTGAGGCCCAAATGGATGACAGATGAACTAATGAGACTCGTGGCAGAGAAGAAAAATGCATCGGATGTATATAAATTATCAGGTGACAGAGAAGCCTATGGTAGATATAAGGCAGGCTGTAATCAATTCACAGAGGAGGTTAGGCAAGCGAAGGCAGATTACGAAAAAATTTTAGAAAAGGATGCAATGAAAACAGCAAGGACTTATTTACCTATATAAACTCTAGAAGGAAGGAATGAGTCAGATTGGTCAGTTGATATCGATAGTTTGACTGATATAGTTTGACTGATATAGACTGCTCAGATAGCTGACATACTGAATGAGTGTTTTGTACAACCTTCACACATGAGGAAATCTTTAGGGAAGGGAGGACAGAAACTTATTAAACTTTAACAAGGAGCTAAATGGCTTTGTAATAACTGGGAGCAAAATGAGGATAAATTGTTGAAGTGAAACATAAGAAAGGCACCTGGGTTGGATGGGATCTGAATAGTTATATTAAAGGAGGCCGCAAAGGAAGTAAGCAAGCCCTTAGTCATGATTATAAGACCATCCATGGACTCAGGGGAGGCCTCCACGGACTGGAGATGTGGAAATGTATCTCCAATCTGCGCTCGTAGCACAGTGGTATCGTCACGTCCTCCCCACACCGTGTTAAAAAGGCCAGGTTCGAAACCCGTTGATGACGCTAGAAACTTTAATGGGCATTTTTCACTCCGTGGCTGAGTTAGTCGGTCTCTGACGTACATAGCAAGGTTTTCCCGCCAGAAAATGAGGTTTTTTCGTCCAACAAAGCAGGCAAATTGACCAAAGAACACGGCAATTTACAGACACATTACATAAACGGGTATATAGAAGACATTCTGTGTGACTCTAAAAAAATAATTTAAAAAAAAATGTATCTCTAATTCACAAAGGGGGGGGGTCAAAGGGTGACAGAGGTATTTACAAATCTGTTAGTTTAAATTCTGTTCCGAGGGAAATAATGGAATCACTGGTTAAAGAAGCATTGATAAACAAGCATTGCAGTAATAATTCAGACACAGCATGGGTTTGTTAACGGAAAGTCTTGTTTGACCAATATGATTGGACACTATGATGTGGTCACAAAGGAACTGGATGCAAAAAATAATTTTGATATCATGCACTTGGATTTGAGGAAAGCTTTGGATACTCTTGCGCATGGAAGATTGCTGTGCAAATTGTAGCAATATGGCATTACGGGCAAGTTGCTACAATGGATGGTTGAGTGGGAGAAGATAGAGTGGTAATCAACGGACACTGTCCTATGTGGACTAATGTTATTAGTGGAGTCGCCAGGGTTGGGTGTTGGGCTGATTGTTGTTTTATATATTTTTCATTGATATGGGTGAAGGTATATAAGGTTTAATATCGAAGTTTGTTGATGATACAAAGTTGAAAGAGTTGTTAATGACAGTGTACTACTGCAACAGGATCTCAAAAAATTGGGCACATAGGATGAGAAGTGGCAACGGAAGTTTAACATTGACAAATGAAAAGTATTGCATATGGGAAGCCCACAGAGAAATGTATCAACTGTGTGGTACTATACTCAGTGTAGTAGAAAATGAAAAAGAGCTTGGGATAATTGTGCAGTCAGTTATGAAGTTTTCTGTGCAGTGCAGACAGGCTGCCAGAGTAGCCCATGGGGGTCTTGTCAATGATTTACAGTAATTTCGCTAGTAGGGACAATGAGGTGACTATCCCTTTGTATAAGGCAATGGTCAGTCCACACGTCAAGTACTGCGTACAGTCTGGGGGCCTCATTTTAGGAAGGATGTCGATTTGCTAGAACTACTTTTCTTTACCTGATTAAATAAATAAATAAATAAATAAAAGTACTGAAATGGCGACGCCTCCATAGCCAGGTGGGCAGCAGTGCGCAGCACACGCTTCTTGATTAGACCGGGGTTCGAGCTCGTGACCACCAAATACGGAGGATGCGGAAAGGTCAGGGAATGACCACCGCATATCCCCGGAGTAATATGGCCTTAGTTGGTAATGCTCCTAAAAACCAAATACTGTACAGTAATAACAACAACTGAGATAGGCAACAAGGCTGGTGAGGGAATAGAGAGGTTCTCTTACCAAGAAAGGCTTAAGTGCTGCAAATTGCAGCGTCTGCAGACTAGGCACGTGCGAGGTGATCTGATTGAGGTGTATTATGCTTCAATGGTTTCAGCAGGCTCAATGGTGATGGGATACTTCCTCTTGCTCAGATTATAAACCTGAGGGGGGCATAAACTAAAACCGGGAAAGATAGATGTGCGGAAATTTGCCTTTAGCCCGCGGGTAGTTGATTGCTGTAACTAACCAACTTCCATCTGTGTTTGTGAAAGTCGATAGCTTAAATAAATTTAAGGAAGAAGTAGATAAACTTTTGGATCGAATGCATGGGTGAAATGGGTAGTTTCTTTCTTTTTTTTTTTTTCCTGGTGCTGTATAAGCCCTCTTTCTTGCATCATATGCAAAAAAAGGGGATTACATTTATTGCGAGACTATTGTCAGGGAAACGGGTAATATTTTTTTGTAAAACAACAGGTGGATCAGAATCAAGGTGTGTTTGCCTGCAGCAACAATTGATGATGTTACCAACAGACTGTCAGATTTTAAGGTAGGTAAGGAGACTATTATTATAATGTGGGGACTAACAATATTACACAAACACGACCCGACCATTATTATTATTATTTCTCCCTGATTGGGGGTTCTACCTCGTGACGGGTATTGCTACCAAGTACACAGGGTGGTTTTGTTGTTATGTCTGGTGTTACTGTTGATCGAGGAACTCTGACTATCCTACAGGTGTTTAGGATTGCGACTTTCTGGAGTTCGTTGTAGGTGTTCTCTGGGAGACCTATTGCTGCGAGGCTGTTATGTAGGGTCTCTGGCACCATACCTGTGGTTGACACGATAATCGGGGCGGTCGTTACTTGTTGCATATGCCATATCTCTTTGATCTCCTGTCTTAGGTTTGTGTACTTCCTGATTTTTTTCCCCATACGTTTTCTGAAGGTTGCCAGTGTTGGGTACCGCTATGTCAGTCAGATAGGTAGCCTTTTCCTTCTTGTCCACAAGGGTTTTGTCCAGTCTGTTGTGTGGGATGGTCTTATCCATTATTATGGCGCGGTCCCAATAGAGTTAGGGTCTCTATATTATTATTATTTCTGCCTGATTAAGGGTTCCACCTCGTGATAGGTATTGCTACCCGTCAGGGTACACAGGGTGGTTGTTGTTATGTCTGGTCGAGGAACTCACTACAGGTGTTCAGGACTGCGACTTTCTGGAGTTCCTTGTAGATGTTCCCTGGGAGACCTACTGCTGCTAAGCTGTTATGTAGGGTCTTTGGCACCACTTATTATTATTATTTGTCCCTTTACAGCTATGCAGATAGAGAACACGGGTCACATGATAGTACATGAATTAACATGGTTGTTTGGATGAAAAATTACGAACTATACACAGTTTATGTACAAACTAGTCAGGCAGGTTAATACAATAAATGCCTTAGCTTCTAATTTATATATATAGATAAATACATCAATGCATGCAACGTAGCTTCACAGACATGATCTCCCCTAGGGTTTAATGATAGGGCATACATATCTGCGAGAGTGGAAGACCTGTAGGTTTTGTCTTTAGACAGCTTCTGAAAGTCTATGGACAGCGTGTTAAATATTTCAATAGAGTTAAATAGAAATATGTCCAAGGAGGTCATATTACGGAGCTTAGGTTTGTATGGGAGTGCATTGGTGAGGCTTCTATTTCGATGTGACGGTCTGCCAATGATCTACCAGATATCAGGAGAGTTTTCCGGACAGGAGCTTAGCGAAGATAACGAGGTTCCTAGAGATGATGTGATATCTCCATGGTAGCAAATTTAGATTGGAGAGCATAACAGGTTTTGAAATAGTCGGTGGTAGATCTGCAATCTTATTCAGCTATTTTAAAATCCAGTATTCGAGGGATAAGAACGCGGTTTGGTATGATGGGGGATGCTGAGGACCATAGGAATAGGGATTATGCAGCGAAAAAAAAATGCTTGCTGATAAGATGCGGATTATGATAGTTGGAGATCATCTGTTCCACAGCCCATATAGCTGAGTATGTTTTTTTTTTCCCCGAGTGGCATTAAAATTAGACAAGAACGTAAGGTCTTTGTCATGATAATGCTCAAATCTTTATACTGATTGACTTTTTTAACTGGAGAGTTCCCAATTATAATATTCACATCATTGATATTTCTCTTCTTGGTTATAGTAAGTTGAGCAGTTTTCTCTTTGTTTATGGAAAGCCCAATCGCATGAAGGTAATTTCCAAGTTCTTATATTTGCCGGTCACAGTGGTACACTGGAGAGCCTGGGGGAATTTTGTGACAATAAAAAAATTTTAAATCATCGGCTTACGAAGTAAAGTTAGCATGATTTGCGAGAAAGAGTTCCACAGATGCGGCGAAGAGGGCGGCAGAGAGAACATCCCCTTGAGGGAGCCCTCTGGGGCAAACAATTCGGTGATGGTGGTTCTGGTTTATTATCCATAGGGTCCTGGACTATAGGAGCTTCTTGAGAAGGTATAATAGGTAGCTAGAGATTTTGTAGTAATCGGATAAAATGGCGCATAGTGACTGAATGGCATGTTGTCAAAAGCCGCCTTAATATCATGTTGCTCTTCGTTGCTTATAGTGTCTTCTGTTCTGAAAAGTGTGTCCATGAGGTTGGTGGTAGCGAATCGTCCGGGTATTATACTATGGAGATATGGAGTATTATGGCCAAACATATACTGGGTAAGAGCAGGGTCTATGGCCTTTTCCATGATTTTGAGAAAGGTGCATCCTGCAGCAATTGGTCTGCAATCGTTGGATGATTTAGGGTTACACTTTTTTGGTACGAGAGAGACATAATGTGTTCCAGCTGGTGGGGTAAGCTCCTGTGGTGAAGATTGAGTTATATTCTTCAAACAGGTGGTCAGTGATATGACATGGTGGATTTGTTGGTTAAATAAAAGACCACGCTGAAAAAATGCCACGAATTAGGTCAGAATGTATATTTTGCAATTCTGCCCAGGCGCGATAGAACGGATTGAATGCTGAAAGCCTTGTGGATTAACTCAAGACTTGAGGCAATCTACAAGACTCTGGATGGAAATTTTTATCAGCGTGTTCCGTATATTGTAGGTAGAAGGATTTTTGCTAGTATCATTGAGAATACCTTAAGGGTTCGAGGACCTACTGGTTAGAAAGGAGAAATTTAATAAATATCCGCGTTTATCTGATGATATGGGCCAAAATAATGCTTACATTCACCTCAAGAATTCTTTTTGTTGCCACAACAGCCGATGTTGGCTAGATGGTCTCAGGGTAGCAACGTTTCAAATGAGCAGGGTGAGAAAGATAGGGAAACAAGCCTAAGTAACTTCAAGGGGTGTGGAAGAGTAGTGAACTATAGAAAAATAATTAGTCTTAACTGTGTCTACAGTAATGTCAGGAATGTCGCCAATAAAATTACTTAATTTGAATCGGTTTCGATATAGGGCTAATACAAACGTGTTGACACCAGGAAATTGAGGATCACGAGTTCAACTACGGAATGTATAATGTATTTAGGAACTATAGGGAGGGCTTATGCTTTTTATCAAAAGCAGCCTAGGCGCGAAAAGAGATTTTGCTGGGTCTCAAGTTACGTCTGTCAGCATAGAATCTGTGTGGCGTGAATTAGTTGGAAACAAAGGTAAAATGAGAGTTAGAATAATCTACAGACAAGAAACTTATGAAGAGTACGATGAGAGTCTCTCCATGCAGATGGAATAGGCAAGCAAGCACGAATGTCTTAATAGGGGTAACTTTAATCGTCCCTAGATGATGGAATAAGTCGGAGGGAAACTGACTGTTTTTTTTTTAATACATCAGATGATTATTATTTGTACCTGCATGTTAAAAAAAAAGTACCAGAAATGAGAATATTCTTAACCTCATCATTACTAACGAATCAGATGACATCACGGGGTTCAAAATGCAGGAACCATTGTCAGGAAATGATCTCACGCAATCATCAGTTCGAAGATGAAGAAAGATGTTCTAGTAGCTAAAGGTAAGAGTTTTAACTTCAGAAGAGGGAACTTTGACAGGTTAAGGTGCTATATGGCATCTATTAATTCAACGGATTGCAGAGTAAGAACGAATCCATTTGAATACCTTTAAAGTAAAAATTACAGAAGCCATGAACGTATACATACCATTAAGAAAATATTGCACGAGATGGTTCAATGCGGAGCTGGACAGTCTAATAGACCAGAAAAAGAAAGCATGGGACAGCTACAGAGCGACAAAAATATTGAAGCTTACAAGAGGTACACGTTGATTTGTCATAGTATTCAGGGCCATATAGTATCCACAAAGCGTCAGCGCCCCGGGTGGTCGCCCGGGGTGCTGACGCTTTGAGAACGCTTGACATTGGGGGTGTTGAAGGTTTGAGAGGGTGAATATGCTTCGTAGAAGGGGAAAATGAAAGATTATCCCTTTCTTTCTCTCTATCCTTTTCTTTCTCTATAGTGCAGGAAACTGTCAAAAATGCATCAGCCATGTGGCATGCATCCAATACGGCCCCCCGCCTTTCTAAGATTTTAGCGAAAATGGATAAAGAACCCGGAAATACCAGACTAACCGAAAATTTTCTCACACCCTTCAGAGATGGACTGAGTGTGCGAAAGAATGGCAGCTCCCTTGAAAGGGGTGCATTTATGTATCTTGTAATGTAAAATTTATATTTATTCTGTAAGCATCTACCATTAAGAATTGTCAAGTGTCATTCTGTCTCCAAATCCTTCCACTTCCAGATGGCATACCGATTTGAAATTTGGTATAAATATAGGTGATTGGATACAATCCTATATATATTTATTATTATTATTATTATTTACAAAAACAACAAACGGTTCAGACCGTTTTGCAGATGGTTTGTTCCATTGGTTTCACTCTTCATGACATATTAGATGCTGTAGACGAGGTAAAAGTTAGGAGGGCGATGAGCATGTTGTATGAATTTATGAAATTTTCGGATATGGCATATACTTAATTACATTTCCTTAATTGCATAACCTGACTTCTGCAGTGCCTACCATACATTACCGAAGACATTGTCCAGACGCCAGCCAGACTCCCTCCAGTCGCTAGTTGTCAGAGCAGAGGTAACGAGAAACGTTAGCTGATCCGGATGCTACTTAGTAAGTTAGCGACAAGTTCATTTCGATAAACTATCGAAAAGCCGGCTTGCGAAAACCATTTCGAATCTGCTCTCTCTAAATGTAAGGAATATTGGATCTCGCCACGTAAGGAATACTCGCCACGTTGAGTGGTCAGTATTTGTCAACATATCTTGACTTTTGAGGTGAAATTCTTATAAGATATTTTTGAAGGAAATGTGTACTTGAAATGAGAAAATACTTTGAGGTACCAAAGCAAATTTTAATTTTTATACCAAAATATATAAAAATATTGAAAAGTGCGTGAAAAGTGCTTCATATACAAACTTCGTACGAAATTGTCTTTAAGAAGTAAACCCAAACTGGCGCAATGTTACTCATTACACTGTATATTATTAGAGTGGGATACTGAAGCCCCCATCCTCGCTATAATTTCTAAATACAAGTATCGTACTAGCCTGAAAACGTGAACATACTTCGAAGCATTATCATTCAGCTAATACGTGGTGATTTCCAAAGAATTATACTTTTAGTAATGACAACTGTTGTACCACATGAATATTACGATAGGTTAATCAGTAAATAACTAAATTCTTATACGTTAAGGTGACGTTTCGGGAACCTTTCCAGTACCCATCGTCTGATAAAATGGAAAGTTGTTGTTTTCGAGAAACTTATTGTACAGGAATTTAGTTATTAAGCAAATAAACTACCTTAATATTCACGTGGTGTGATCAAGAGTGTTCATTACTAAAAGTATAATATTCAGTGCTACGCTAATTTTATTATTATTGTGCTCGTCCCTTCAGTGCTTCTCTAACAAATTTTGAGGCCTATAGGAAAAAATCAGGGGGCAGCCTGTTGTTCTTTAAAACATATGGCAGATGATTTTTCTTCGTCGATTTTTCGATAAAGAGAAGTCTTGTTTTTTATATAATGAAACGTTTCAAGCAGCATTTGTAAAATGTTTCTGGTTTTCATAAAAGTTTCTATTTGAAAACATATATTATGCAAATACTGTAAAGGGCCGACAACCCTTCGGGTGTAAAATGCAAGCGAGCCACTGCGACACGAACGCAGAATACCATTATATCTTGGTATTCTGGTATAATGGTATTCTGCACGCGGCTCATCTAGTGACGAAAATACAAAATACTAATAATTCTTTAGGCATTTTTCAAGTTAAGAAAATATAAATTTTATTGTTTTCATTTTGAATATGGCACACACATGGCTTTTAATTCCCCGTTTGACTCAAATAGGAGCAGTCTGTCGGTGTCAAATCGTCAATCCCGGGGTGTCAAAGATACAGACTACACTTGTACTTGGTATTTGGATTGGGGGATTGTATTGTTTACTTAGGGTGCTAGTTGCTGGTATTTAGTGTAGGGCTTCTATCCCCTGGACTCGGATAATCAGATTGGAGAAGTAAGTTGTTGGTGTGCATCTGTAATCAGGGCCGGCCCGAGCTACGAGCGAACCGGGTAATCGTCCGGGGAACTGACACTTTGGGGGCGCATAACATTGGGGGTTTCGAAGTTTTGAGAGGGCGCATATGTTTCGTGAAAGTGGGAAAAGATTTAATATGACAATAAAAACATTATAAATATTCTGGTTGTCTTTGTGTTTACATTTGTCTTTTTAGCCTTTCTCTAGCAAAATTAAAACTATTAACTCAATAAAAACACCTTCCTCAATTTTTTTTCTATCTGGAAGGGTGTACAGGAATTGCCTCCTCCCTCGGGCCGGCCCTGACTGCGATGTCACCAATAGCCACACGTGAAATGTTTTGATTCTGGTAAAGAGTAAACTACAGCCATTATCAATCCACTGCAAGGTGGAAGCCTCCTCAACAATTCACGTTGAGGGAAATGGACCATAATCTGCCACGCTGGTCCAGTGCGGGTTGGCAGATCGACCGTATTTAGTAGTCAGATGCTTGAACCCTTGTGTACTCAAGGAGCATGTGCTACTGCACTCCCGGTCCTAACCGCTCGGCTACGGAAACCGCCTGTTAGCAGAATCATGATTTTACTAACAAAGAAGAAACAAGGAATCAACAAGTTCCATGAAAAAATAATTCCCTTCTATTTGCTAATTAAAAAAAGAGAGGAATTGTTTCTAAAATAGGAAAGAGAATAACAATTGTGCAGTATTCACGTAATTGCGAGCAGTGACTCTTCTCCAATCGCAGTGTTTTACGCGTGCTTCTCTTGTTCTCATTTTTGTTCTTTTATATACATTTCTCTGAAATTGCTGCATAAAAAAAAATATATATATATATATATATATATATCTTTAGCATTTGTTATTGAATGAATAGCATCTGTCAGCCGCTGATACCTCGCACTTCTGCTTATGATGTCCCAAAACGCCGACACTTATTGAGCCAACCATACACACTCAAACTATATAGCGGCAACTGCACGCACTTTCAGCATGTGCTGGCACTTTCGTGGCATCAGTTGGCACGAGTTTTCAGCCCCAGGAGAAATCTTTGCACCTCGATTTTCAGATTTTATTACTCGTTCTTTGAAAACGAGTAATAAAATCTGACCGCAAGTGCAGTTAATGGTGTTTCCCCCAAATTGGTGTTGTTATTTTGTTGTCATTTGGTTTTTAGGAGCATTAGCAACTAAGGCCATATTGCTCCGAGATATGCGGTGGTCATTCCCTGACCTATCCGCATCCTCCGTATTTGGTGGTGACGGGCTCGAACCCCGGTCTAATCAAGAAGCGTGTGCTACGCACTGCTGCTCCTTCCCACCTGTCTACGGAGGCGCTTCCAACTTGGTGATCCCTTTCTATGACGGCCTTGGGGTTAAATCCTGCCATGCTTGAAGACGTCAATTTGTGCTGAGTTCTGCAGTCGCTGAAAAAAAAGAGAGCACAATAGTTTTCATCACCGTCCCCCCCCACTGGATGGAAAAGGCCTGAGTTGAAATCCCGTCAATGGCGCGAGAAATATTTATGGGCTTTTCATAACGTGGCTGAGTTAGTAAGAGTCAGACGAGATTTACGTTTTCTTTTCCTTCCTGAAAATCTGGTATTTCATCAAGAAAACCCACCGAAGAATGCACTCTGTTACGGACAAAGTATTCCGATGTCTCAAGTGGCTTTGGCACTTAACACATCCCTAACAATGTGCTATTAGGTCATACTATCGACTGGAATCGCAGATCATAACCTGAACTTGGGAATAGGAATGGCGAAAAAAAATTAATAAATCGATATTTAACTACGTGAATTCATTGAAAAAATTTTATACTGCCTTCGTTGTGCTTTTACTCAATTAGGGTCGCTTAATTGTTTGAGGGTGTTTCATCCGTTCTGGCAGGCACGAATGTGCTAATTACCGAATTTAAACAATCGTTATTGTGGTTAAGAGAAGCTACACACAAATCCTTTCATGGCTAAGGGATGTCAAGGATTTGGAATCTGAGTGATGAATTCATAAATAACTCATTAAAATTAGGACAACAGATTTATATAACACGAATAAGAAATAACAATTATCTAAAAGATATTTCTTGGCTAAATGCCTAAGAGTATGAAGAAGTTTACTTATGCATGGGTAATACACACAGATCGTTTCTGCTACCAAGGTAGTTTTAATTCGTTTTAATTGCATCTCATATTGCGAATACGTTCACGACGAGTTTCCATGGTATTACACTACGTCGAATAAGTAACTCTTCACTTATGGAGAAGACTAGTGTTACTTATTC